>NC_041232.1:54677262-54702747 GCF_002837175.3 Physeter macrocephalus | reverse complement strand
CACAGATTGAGAAAATACAAGAAATGTTTAACAAAGGTCTAGAAGAACTAAACAAAAAACAAACAGAGGTGAACAACATAATAACTGAAATGAAAAATACACTAGAAGGAATCAATAACAGAATAACAAAGGCAAAAGAACGAATAAGTGAGCTGGAAGACAAAATGGTGGAAATAAATGCAGAGGAGCAGAATAAAGAAAAAAGAATGAAAAGAATTGAAAACAATCTCAGAGACCTCTGGGACAACACTAAATGCACCAACATTCGAACTACAGGGGTTCCAGAAGAAGAAGAGAAAAAAAAAAGGGGGTCTGAGAAAATATTTTAAGAAATTATAATCAAAAACTTCCCTAACATGGGAAAGTAAATAGTTACCCAAGTCCAGGAAGCACAGAGAGTCCCATACAGGATAAACCCTGGGAAAAACACAGAAAGACACATATTATTCAAACGAACAAAAATTAAATGCAAAGAAAAAATATTAAAAACAGCAAGGGAAAACCAACAAATAACATACAAGGGACTCCCCATAAAATTAACAGCTGATCTTTCAGCAGAACCTGCAAGCCAGAAGAGAGTGGAAGGACGTATTTAAAGTGAAGAAAGCGAAAAAACTACAACCAAGATTACTCTACACAGCAAGGATCTCATTCAGATTTGATGGAGAAATTAAAACCTTTACAGACAAAAAAAAGCGAAGAGAATTCAGCACCACCAAACCAGCTTTACAACAAATGCTAAAGAAACTTCTCTAGGCAGGAAACACAAGAGAAGGGAAAGACCTACAAAAACAAACCCAAAACAATTAACAAAATGATAATAGGAACATACAAATTGATAATTACCTTCAATGTGAATGGATTAAATGCTCCAACTAAAGCACACAGGCTCACTGAATGGATACAAAAGCAAGACCCATTTATATGCTGTCTAGAAGAGACCCACTTCAGACATAGGGACACATATAGACTGAAAGTGAAGGGATGGAAAAAAGATATTCCATGCAAATGGAAATCAAAAGAAACTGGAGTAGCAATACTTGTATAGGATAAAATAAACTTTAAAATAAAGACTGTTATAAGTGATAAGGAGTGGTATTACATAATGATCAAAAGATCAATCCAAGAAGATATAACAATTATAAATGTTTATACACCTAACATAGGCACAACACAATACATAAGGCAAATGCTAATAACCACACAAGTAGAAAATGACAGTAACACAATAATAGTAGGGGATTTTAACACACCACTTAGACCAATGGACAGATCATCCAAACAGAAAATAAATAAGGAAACACAAGCTCTAAATGACACAATAGAACAAATAGATTTAATTGATATTTATAGAACATTCCACCCAAAAGTGGCAGAATACACTTTCTTCTCAAGTGCACATGGATCATTCTCCAGGATAGATCACATCCTGGGTCACAAATCAAGCCTCAGAAAATTTAAGAAAATTGAAATCATATGAAGCATATTTTCTGACCTCAGAATTATGAGATTGGAAATCAATTACAGGTAAAACATTACAAAAAACACAAATACATGGAGGCTAAACAGTGTACTATTAAATAAACAAGAGATCACTGAAGAAATCAAAGAAGAAATTTTAAAAAATACATAGAAACAAATAACAATGAAAACACGACCACTCAAAACCTATGGGACACAGCAAAAGCAGTTCTAACAGGGAAGTTTATAACAATTCAATTTCACATCAAGGAACAAGAAAAATCTCAAGTAAACAATCTAACCCTACACTTAAGACAACTAGAAAAAGAATGAAGAAAACCCAGAGGCAGTAGAAGGAAAGAAATCATAAAAATCAGAGCACAAATAAATGAAATAGGGCTTCCCTAGTGGTGCAGTGGTTGAGAGTCTGCCAGCTGATGCAGGGGCCACGGGTTCGTGCCCCGGTCTGGGAAGATCCCACATGCTGCCGAGCAGCTAATCCTGTGAGCCGTAGCCGCTGAGCCTGTGAGTCTGGAGCCTGTGCTCCGCAACGGGAGAGGTCACAAAAGTGAGAGGCCCGCATTCCATAATCAATCAATCAATCAGTCAATCAATGAAATAGAAATGAAGAAAACAATAGCAAAGATCAATAAAAGTAACAGCTGCTTCCTTCAGAAGATAAAGAAAATTGATAAACCCTTATCCAGACTCTTCAAGAAAATAAGGGAGAGGATGCAAATAAATAAAATTAGAAATGAAAAATAAATCACAACTGACACCACAGAAATACAAATGATTATAAGAGACTACTACAAACAACTGTATGCAAATGAAATGGACAACCACAAAGAAATGGAAAAATTCTTGGAAAGGTAAAATTTTCCAAGACTGAACCAGGAAGAATTAGAAACTATAAACAGACCTATCAGAAGTAATGAAATTGAAACCATAATTAAAAATCTTCCAACAAACAAAAGTGCAGGACCAGATGTCTTAAGAGGTGAATTCTATCAAACATTTCGAGAAGAGCTAACACCGATACTTCTCAAACTCTTCCAAAAAATTGCAGAGAGAGGAACACTCCCAAACTCATTCTATGAAGCCACCATCACCCTGATACCAAAATCATGAAAATATATCACACAAAAAAAGAAAATTATGTATCAATATCACTGATGATCATAGATGCAAAAATCCTTAATAAAATACTAGCAAACAGAATCCAACAACACATTAAAAGGATCATACACCATGATCAAGTGGGATTTATCCCAGCTATGCAAGGGTTACTCAATATACGCAAATCAATCAATGTGATACACCACATTAACAAATTAAGGAATAAAAACAATATGATCATCTCAATAGATGCAGAAAAAGCTTTTGACAAAATTCAACACTGATTTACGACAAAAACTCTCCAGAAAAAGGCATATAGGGAACCTACATCAACATAATAAAGGCCATATATGACAAACCCACAGCAAGCATCATACTCAATGATGAAAAACTGAAAACACTTCCACTAAGATCAGGAACAAGACAACGATGTCCAATCTCACCACTATTATTCAACATAGAATTGGAAGTTCCAGCCACAGCAATCAGAGAAGAAAAAGAAATAAAAGGAATCCAAATTGGAAAAGAAGAAGTAAAACTGTCACTGTTTGCAGATGACAAGATGCTATACATAGAGAATCCTAAAGATGCCACCAGAAAACTACTAGAGCTCATCAATGAATTTGGTAAGTTTGCAGTATACAAAATTAACTCACAGAAATATCTGGCATTCTTATACACCAACAAAGAAAAATCAGAAAGAGAAATTAAGGAAACAATCCCATTTACCATTGCAACAAAAAGAATTAATAAATAAACCTGCCTAAGGAGTCAAAAGACTTGTACTCAGAAAACTATAAAACACTGTTGAAAGAGATCAAAGAAGACACAAACAGATGGAGAGATATACCATGTTCTTGGATTGGAAGAATCAACATTGTGAATATGACTATACTACCCAAAGCAATCTACAGATTCAATGCAATCCTTATCAAACTACGAATGACATTCTTCACAGAATTAGAGCAAACAATTTTACAATTCGTATGAAAACACAAAAGATCCCAAATAGCCAAAGAAATCTTGAGAAAGAAAAACAGAGCTGGAGGAATCAGTCTCCCTGACTTCAGACTATACTACAAAGCCACAGTAATCAAGACAGTATGGTACTGGCACACGAACAGAAATATTGATCAATGGAACAGGATAGAAAGCCCAGAGATAAATCCACACACATATGGTCACCTTATCTTTGATAAAGGAGGCAAGAACATACAGTGGAGAAAACACAGCCTCCTCAATATGTGGTGCTAGGAAAACTGGACAGCTACATGTAAAATAATGAAATTAGAACACTCCCTAACACCATACACAAAAATGAATTCCAAATGGATTAAAGACCTAAATGTAAGACCAGACACTATTAAACTCTTACAGGAAAACACAGGAAAAACACTCTTTGACATAAACCACAGCAAGATCTTTTTTGACCCACCTCCTAGAGTAATGAAAATAAAAACAAAAATAAACAAATTAGGCCTAATTAAACTTAAAAACTTTTGTACAACAAAGGAAATCATAAAAAAGACAAAAAGACAACCTTCAGAATGAGAGAAAATGTTTGCAAACGAAGCAACTTGCAAAGGTACAAACAGCTCATGGAACTCAATATAAAAAAAAACAAACAAACAATCCAATTAAAAAATGGGCAGAAGACCTAAATAGACATTTCACCAAGGAAGACATACAGATGACCAAGAGGGACATGAAAAGATGCTCAACATCACTAATTTTTAGAGAAATGCAAATCAAAACTACAATGAGGTGTCACATCATGCCGGTCAGAATGATTATTTTCAGAATTCTAGAAACAATAAATGCTGGAAAGGGTTTGGTGAAAAGGGAGCCTTCCTGCACTGTTGGTGGGAATGTAAATGGATACAACCACTATGGAAAACAGTATTGCAGTTTCTTAAAAAGCTAAAAATAGAACTACCCTATGACCCAGCAATCCCACTACTGGGCATATACCCTAAGAAAACCATAATTCAAAAATAGACATGTACCACAATGTTCATTGCAGCACTATTTACAATAGCCAGGACATGGAACCAACCTAAATGCCCATCAACAGATGAAAGGATAAAGAAGTTGTAGCACATTTATACAATGGAATATTACTCAGCCATAAAAAGAAACAAAATTGAGTTATTTGTAGAGATGTGGATGGACGTACAGACTGTCATACAGAGTGAAATAAGTCAGAAAGAGAAAAACAAATACAGTGTTCTAATGCATATATATGGAATCTAAAAAAAAAAAAAAAAAAAAGGTACTGATGAACCTATTTCCAGGGCAGCAGTAAATATGTAGACATAGAGAAGGGACTTGAGGACATGGGTTGGGAGGGGGAAGCTGGGGCAAAGTGAGAGTAGCATAGACATATATACACTACTGAATGTAAAATAGCTAGTGGGAAGCAGCAGCATAGCATTGGGAGATCAGCTCAATGTTTTGCGATGGCCTAAAGCAGTGGGATAGGGAGGATGGGAGGGAGGCTCAAGAGGGAGGGGATATGGGGACATGTGTATGTATATGGCTATTCACTTTGTTGTGCAACAGAAACTAACACAGTATTGTGAAGCAATTATACTCCAATAAAGATCTACTAAAAAATAAAAGATACTAGAGGGCCTGCAGGAATGTAAGTTCAACCCTTTTTTTTCTTATGGCCATAGATATTCTCCTTCCAGAGTATAGTGTTTTATCTAAGAGAATAGTTTGCAATACTAATTTTCTGATTTTTTTTAACATGTTATTTAAAAAAAAAAATTAGAGATTCTCAGGAATTGGCAAATAAATGTACAGGGACATCCTGTGCATCTTTTATTCAGCCTCACCCAATGTTAATATCTCATCACTATAGCAAAATATCAAAACCAAGAAATTGGCATCAGTGCAATTCACAATTCTTATTCATATTTCAATATTTATACATATGCATTCACCTCATTTGCATGTGTGTGTATGTGTGTGCAGCCACCACTTCCCTTCTGCCCCAACTCTTCCTCTTTGTCTGTAACCAGTAATCTATAATTATGTTATTTAATTAATATTATTCAAATGGAATCGTGTATTATGTACACTTTTGAGATCTGTTTTTTCATTCAGCATAATTTCCTTGTGGTTCATCCAAGTGTTTGCTTGTATCAATAGTTTATTTTTGCTGCTGAGTAGTATTCCACAGTATGAATATACTGCAGCTTCTTTAGAAACACTTTTCTTTTTCAATGAGCATCCATCCTCAAAGTAACTTTCATTTGGAGGGCAAAACTTTATGTCCAAAACCATTAAACATAAAAAGTATTGTGATGTTAAGATGAATTACTTCTCTGCAATTTTTTGTGTAGCCCTTGACTAGCTTTTATCTATAAAGTTCATAAAGTGTACCATTTTCCATTTTATGTTTTTTTTTAAAGTGTGTTACCTTTAGAGCTTTGTATTCCAGAATATTCAATTTTATTTTGCTTGAATACAACAGATTTTAGATTGGTGGCTTTCTTCACAGTTGACCAGCTAAATCTGCTTTTTTTAATGACCAATTTAATTTAGTAATATAATTGATGTGTTAACATCAATATATTAAGAGTTAATCTGATCAAGAAAGTAAATGGAGTCATGGACACAAATCAAGTTATCCACTTTTTAATACTAGGTTTGTAGGACCACAAAAATGGACAATTCAATTAGATTTATTTTACCAGATAGGTTTTAGAGCAGGGAACAGCAAACTTTTTCTGTAAAGGCCAGATAGTAAATATGTTCATTGTGTCATTATAGCCGGAAAGCATCCATAGACAATATGTAAACAAAGGTGCACATCTGGATTTGGCCCACAGGAGGTAGTTTGCTGACCCTTGTTTTAGGGTCATTGCAATATGTAGTGCTAACTACAATGGGGAGCAAAAAGTTATCCAATATGTTGCTCATATATTCTGAGAAGTTACTACAATGCAGAAATGCTTATGGAGTCAATAGGCATTGACTCTGATATTGGAAATAATCTGTAAAACCTTATATCTTGTCACCATATTTACATTTTTTTCCTCTGGCCTTATGAATTTATAATTTAGTTTGGATATGAAGATATAACTCAATTAAATAAAACTGAAAGATCAAATGAATGATGTAGATAACTTTCATAGATATTCAAGACAGGGGGAGGTCATTTTAAGTGAATGGATCAAGAGAAGATTACATGGGAACTGGAACATGAAGGACAAACAACATCTGGACTGGAAGAAGAGAGATAACAGATATTCTAGAGAGACTCCTGCCATGTCTGAGTAAATCTCTTCATACAGTACACTGCACAAAGTTAAGTAAACAAAATTGTATACTTTTGCTGCTCTTGTTATTATGAATAAAATGTTTGTGGAAGAGAAGCTTCTAAGGAACTAGAGTTGAGTGTATCACAAGGTTGATGCTACTCAAACAAAATATGAAAACATGAATTTGATTCTCACTTTTGATTCTCAAACAATATGCTGTTTATATGTGGTCATGGCTCAAATGGGGACCAAGTTTCTAGAATTTATACCATCTTTTTTAGCTGTAAGATCCTGAGAATATATCAGTGTAACTTTCTCTGATCTAGCATTTAAACCTCATTTTTTAAGGTTTCTTGAATTTATTCTCAGAGAGCTATCAAAATATATGACCATAAAACTCACATTCTTTTAATTCACCTACTCATATTTTATGCTTTATTGTTTATCTTCATAAAGAAAGATGAACAGTAAATATTCAGCAAGAAACCTATACATAGAGAAGAGGGAAGTTCTGCATTCTAGATAGGGAACAATTCCCATAAATTTTTATTGATGTTTTGCTAACCTTGTTTACCTTTTCCAGCAGAAAAAAAAACAAAAACAAAACAAAACAAAACAAAACACAAACACACACACACACACACACACACACACACACACACACACACACACAAAACAAGCTAAAAACAACGGCTTACTGCCTAAGTGAAGAAGCATAGTCTAGAGACACAGGGGAATGCTGCCGTGAGTAACAGATGGACTTTTTCCTTTGGTTAATTGCCCTTAATTTGTAGTGCTTTTTAAGGGTTTGAAAAAAATAGATCTTTTCTCTTGTGCCAAGTATTCAGAACCAATGTATTAGTCACTATATTCAGAACTATGTCTCTGTATCTGAGAGAAGAGCAGTCAGGAGGATGAAATTCTTCAATATCTATTGTGGTTCTTTCAGTTTCACCCTAGACATAAACATAGAAAGGCTCAATATTTTGTTTGTAGTTCTGCATCTGTCTCAACACAGTGTTCTTCTCAATATATATCCTTATTCTCACCCCTTCTCTTGTTCCTTTTCTTCCTCTTTCTTCTTATTTATACCACTACCACTACCACAATGATCATCTTTAACAGTCATTGATTCCTGCAGTTTTAGGAACCTAGGGATGAAAAATGCCATAAGACTTGGCTTTTAAATACCTTTAAGGGTTATACACCATGGTGGGAGAGAGATCTTATACAAAAAATAGATCTATTGCAAAACAGGGTTACTAAACTAAGTCAAATGAATATTAAAATCAATACATCAGAAGGTAAATGGCTCACTGAATGCTCTAGGTGTTGGGGTGATTTTATGCTCTCTTTCTCTTATCTCTGTGCCATCCCTTGACCTAGAGCATCATTTCTTCTCATACTATCAGTCTGAATCTCCTCTAAAGAGAATTTTTCTTACTTCTGTCTTCTTTCCTGCCTCTGTTAGGTATTACTCTTATGTGCTTTTAAAATACAATAAGCAGAACCCCATCAATATACTTATTTCTTAATGCTTATATATTTCTTACCAAATAAATAGTAATATTCTTGAAGAGAGAAATGACATCATTCTATTCTCAGTACAGTGCCTCAGACTAGAAATTACTTAATAAAGAGTTATTGAGTGAATGAATGCTTTTGGATGAAGGAGAACTTTCTTTAAATGATGACTTCATAAAGGAGAACAATAAATACTTAGCAAGGAACTTATACATAGAGAATGCATGCATTCTAGATAGGAAACAATGACTACATATTAGAGAAAATAATATATGGTAGTGATTAAGAACTTGTATTCTGAAATTACTTAGACTTTGTATTTCAGCTGACACTTACTAGGTATATGTAGCCCTTTTATAAATCACTCAGATTTATAAGTCTTTAAGTAATCTGTATACTGAGAATAATAATATCAACCTCACATATATTTGTGAGGATTACATTTAAATATGCTTTAAAAGTGTTTAATAAAGCATATAGTGAAAAAATCATGGCCTTAATAACTAAATAAAAACTTAAGCCACATGATATATTATTGTCATTGTCACATCCACGTTTGGCTGATTGAATTTTCCTATCCCTTATATTACCACTGCAGTTTACAACATAGAAGGGGCCTTTTTAAGACTACTTTAAGAATTACAACTGATTCTTATCATTTCTAAAATATCTAGACCCCCAAACCATGAAGCTCCATTTAAAATACAGATTTCAAGAGTACACACACCAGACCTATAGCTCCAAGTGGCACCAAGACAATAGCATTCCCTTTTACAGTGAATAGAAAACAAAGCATGAATATCTTAGAGTTAAATTTCTGTGAGTTTCAAAGAGTAAAGCCAAATGATGAGAGATTTGGCAGGTGTCTGGTCTAAACCAGAAGGATAAAGGGAAAAGGGCCAAAATGGACTGTGATCATGCCAACTCGTTCCTTCGATGTTAGGAGGGGCATAGTAATGTGTGCCAGGACACATGGGATATTGTTCATTCCCTGCATGTGAAAAAATGAGAACATTAGGACTCTAAACAGCTGTGGTCTCCCAGCTTGGAGTCAAAGATGGTGCTGGATGAAAATTCAGTTGTGCTCTAGGTCTGAAGGAAAGGTTTCAGGCCCTCACATGCACAGTAAACTGGTGTGTCTTCCTTTGCTTTTGAAAAGAGTTCTAAAATATGGAATAAACATTTCCAAAATCCATCTGTCCACCCTCAAAATCACCTAAAATATAAAATAAATATTACTAGGAAGTCAGAAAGCAAAGAATTTAGAGAACAAAATGACTCCCAAATTGGTGAAAAGACGACAAGGAACAAATGCAAAGCAGTCTGCTCTCAGTGAAACCAAACTGCAACGTTCTATTTTGCCTTGGTACAAGAATCAATAGTGGAATGTAAGACATATTCAGTGCACACAGAACAATGACATGCATTTTTAATTTTTTTAAATTTAATTTTATGTATTTTTTTATACAGCAGGTTCTTATTAGTTATCCATTTTATACATATTAGTGTATATATGTCAATCAACAATGCTATATTAATGTGTGCTTCAGAGACCAGCGCTGTAGAAGCTCAGATCAGGGAATGATGCATAAGGGTTCTGAGCAGCATTCATAGAACAAGACACTGAGAGATGGAGAAGATGGGATAGAGAGAACAAGAACTTTATAAACACAGGATAACTGGAGAGAAAGCAAACAGAAAGGAACAAATATAATATTTGTTTTTAGGATTGACTGAAAGCTGGAGAAAGCTACTGGAAGCCTTAGGAATTCTGATTGGCGTCCCTGGATACTTGCCTGGCATCTCTGTTCCCTGAGATTGCACCTTCTTTTTATAGTGGCCAAGGATTCTCTTTGGAAATCACAACATTTTTCTCCCTAGTTTGTTCTTTGGGATTGGCTTTCTTAATGCATTCTTTGACCCCCATTTTCTCTTTTTTCAGTTAATAGGGTGCAGTGGGAAATCTGGAGTATGGAACATGAGATCCTTGGCTTGAGTCCTGACTGCCATATACTGATTTCTCTGAACTTCACTTGCTTCATCTATAAACTTAAAATTAATGTAACAATAATACATCAAAATATGTGTCTACTAGATTGAACTCTGCTATTTAAAACTCAAAAGAACTTAAGTGTGTTAAATTTCTCCATATTTAAGTTTTATTATCTACAATTTGGAAATGATAATATTTCCCAGTTTATCTCCAAAATTAGTCATGATGATTAAATGAGATGATATAAATACAAGTACTTTGAAAACTATAACATATTATATAAACGTTGTGGAATTGCATTGTGTCTTCATAATTTCAGTTGTTTTGCTTCTTTCTTAAAAGATTGGCTCTCCCCGTTACCCATTCCTTTCTTATCCACATGTCAAATCCCAGCTTAATAAACACCTCTTCCTTGAAGCGTTCCAGGGTAGCTCAGAACCCAGTGCTGTCTCTTAGATGGGTAATTACATGAGATCATGCTAGCAATTACTGTACCTTATCTGTCATCTTGTGTTAAATGTTTTATAACATTCCTCTATTCCTTAGAAAAGTTGGTCTTTCTCTCCTTACACTCACCTGGGCATGGCACTCACTGGCCCCTTTCTCTAGTAAACAAGTGGTCTGGGCATCAGCCAAGGGAATGCCCTAAACCCAAAAGGAGGTTTTCTGGGGTATCAGGGAGGAGAACTTCAGTTATTAGGAGACAGTCCTCCTGGTAGCAAACAGTCATGCTTCCCAGCTCCTCCTTTCCTCAGCTAGAGTAATCCATAGTGACTTGAGATGGAGTCTGTAGAGATTCAGATTATTTAAAAGACCCACTTCTTTTATACATTTTTTAGGCTGACAGAATATATTATATAGAAATACATTTATAAACTATATATGTCACTATATTAATGTATTATTATATTATGAAACATACACTGATGAAGTAGGAAAGCTGATATTTTCCCCACACATATAGCTGATTCACTTTGTTATACAGCAGAAACTAACACAACATTGTAAAGCAATTATACTCCAATAAAGATGTTAAACAACAACAACAACACATTAGGTTAGTATTTTATGCTTTTTATATTCTATCCTTTTCTATTGATAACTTGATGTTGGTAAAATTTCACCTCAGTTTGCAAATATTCTCATATTGTGTTTTTTTCTAGTAACAGACTTCATGTCACACTTGCTTGCTACTGATGGGAGTGACTTATAGGGTGTACCCAGACCACACAATGGGTGAGAGAAAATGGTGATTTTGACTTGCAGAGTTGCATTCAGATGGAAAAATAAAACTGGATCTGTACGAATACTTTCCTAAGGGATGTCCCGTTTAGGGGAAAAAAACCTCTTGTGTCGTTCAGCAATCAGATACTTGACCTTTGATTCTTTCTCAAGTTACTATCTAAAGGACTCATGATAAATTACTTGGAGACTTGGCAGCAGTGGTGAAGTTTGAGTGTCCAGCAAGTCCAATTATTGACTAGCTGACCCTGAACATCACCCTGACTACAATTAACATATACTGTGTCTCATTTGCATTGTATTCATTTCTGTTAAATAAATCAATTCCTTCTTTTTTTAAAAAGACCAAAAATTAGTCTACACCATTTGGAAGGTTAATTCCACAGACCCAGATCAGGAATTGTGCCCCAGATTCATGAGCTGACATAGGAGCCTGTTGTCCTCTGGGATTGTGTCTGTTAGAGTTAAGTTAAGCACACAAATTGGCACCCAAGTTACTCCTGAGCAAAACACCTATATTGTGCACTCAAGGTAGAGTGACCAGGAGTCGCGGTATACTAGGGGCAGTCCTGTTTTACAGTTGCTCTCTTGGAATAATTATTAACAGTGACTCCTTTCACTATCATAAGTGTCCTAGTTTAGGACATAAATTATGTGGTCACCCCTGTTCTAGGTGCCCAATCTGAAAATCAAAAATTGAAAAGGAAACTCTGTACATGCCCAGACAGAAATCTCTTTATGTGGGTTTCTTAAAATGTGCCCATACATTATCAGCCTATACAAAAGTTCAAACTTTACTCATTCCTTTTGGGGACCAATGACATTTGGTATCAGTGGCTAATAGTAACTCTTCTTGTTCAGAACAAGTAAGAAGACTAAGAAATATAAGTAACTTATTTTCAAATGGTTCTGTAAATATGGGGGAGATAGAGCAAGAGAGTGCATGCAAATGTTGCAAGATGTTAACATTAGTGGGTTCAAGTAATGGCTATATAAGTATTCATTATATTGGTCTTTCAAATTTTTTTGTAGAATTAGAAGTCTTCAAAATTAAAACTGGGTAAATGTAGGGGAAGTAGCCTTGGGACTAAAATGGCGTATCAGATACCAGGGTGTCCTTAAGTGGTTGACAAATGAGACACTACCTCTGGATTACACTTAGGGAAACAAGTATGATAACATTGGTATGTATTGATAGCAGGGACTGCACCCACTTCCTCTTGTTGATCCCTCACAGTTCTGATTGTAGAATTGTGATAATGTATTTTGAAATGACAATAAAATGGATTTCCAATGAAATTTTGGCAAATTCAACAATATATGTGTGACCAGTTCTGTTAACATTGCATTGTTTAATTTTTTTTTACCTTTGCAAATTTTGACTCCCAACTACTCCCAATTTCTACGATAATTTTCTTTTTCTTATTAAACATTAAAACATAAAGCTACCACAACTAAACTATGGGAGAGGGGTTCTCCTCATAATACTGTATCATAAGCTGTTATCATTCTAATGAAACAGGTAAATGAATTAACTATATTCAACCCAAAGAACTTAAACTGATATTGAAGAGAGTTGCACGTGAGGAATTGAGGTGATGGGTTTGAATATAAATTGAAATTTACTAACACTGTGAAAGGAATAATGATGGCAGTCTTCCAAAATATTTGTTCAAAACAGGTTTGATATTAATGGATGTACAAATTTATGTACACTTTACAGTTAGCATTTTACGAATTGTTCTTTGAAGTAATTATCAGTCCAACACCATACCCTAGCTAATAACATTTAATAACAATAATAATGCTTTGTGCTTTTGCCAAAGATCACAATAAGTTATCAAGAAATTCATTATCCTGCAACATCCTGGCTGCATGAAAATACCTCCATAACTTGATTTTGCAAATGGAGAAACTGAGATCCAAAGTGTAATGGGGAATATTCTCAAAAGTCTTTAAAATTCCAAGGACAAACAACTGATATCTGATGACAGCTGTCCCTCCCTTGCAGCAAGTATAAAATTTAGAATAAGATAAATTGGAGGTAATTATTCCTTATACTAATTATTGTACATTTTTCCCTTGAACAACATGAGTTTGAATTGCCATGGGTCCATTTATATGTGGATTTTTTTCAACAAATATGTACTAAGTACTATAGGATCTGTGGTTGGTTGAAACCATACATGCAGAACCACATACACAAAAGGCCAACTCTAACATTATACATGGTTTTTCAACTGCATAGAGGGTCAGCATCCCTAACCCCTGCATTTTTCAAGGGTCAACTTTAATATATTTTAATCCAAATATTCTGAAACATTAGAAATGAATATTGAATGAACCCCTCTTTGAGGTAAAGCCAGTTTTACCTGCATACAGGGCAATTGCTTACATTAGCTCTGAATGACTGCAATACATCTCCCATAGCTTTTTTGGAGAACCTCACTAGGTTTAAGGTTTTCTAGTCTAACTGGACCTATACCAATTATGGAGATCAAAGAAAGGATAGAAGACCTCAATAATTTATACTGTATCAAACACTGAATATATACATCCTCTTTCTCCTTTTTCTGTCTCGATCTATTTATCTCATGCTCTTTTTCTTATATGTGTAGCAATATTACTCTGGTCCTTATAATTTTCCTACTTTTGAAGTGTAGATTTTGTCCATGATGACCACAGGAGCTAAATATTCACTTCTCTCCTCTTTCCTCAGTGTGTGTGTATGTGTGTGTGTTTTATAGTTATATGGTGATATAATTGAAATGCATTAAATTGCACATATTTAAAGTATACAGTTTGATAAATTGACATACATCTGTGAAACCATCAACAAAATCAAGATAACAAACATATCCATCACTTCCAAGAGTGTTCTTGTGACCCTTTGTAATCCCTCCCAACTGCCCTTCATTAGTCCCCCACTCCCAGGCAACAATTGATCTGCTTTCTATCACTATAGTTTTCATTTTCTAGAATTTCATATAAATAGAATCATGCAATATGTACTTTTGATGTTGTTCAGTTGCTTTCACTTAGCAGCAGTATTTTGAGATTCACCAATATCTTTAGATATATCAATATTTCATTCCTTTTATTTCTGAATAGTATTTCAGTGTGTGTGTGTATATATATATATATATATATATATATATATATATATATATAACAATTTGGTTATTTATTTCAAAGAACAGAAGAACCTAATATTATTGAAGTCTGTTTTAGGATAAAGATTATTATTTTATGAATCATGATTTTAGTTTCATATCTAATAACTTTGCCTACACAAGTTCACAAAGATTTTTCTCCTTTGTGTCTTCTAAAATTTTATAGTCTTAGCTTTTACATTTAGATATATTATGAGTATTTTTTTTAACATGGATCAAATTGTAGCTTAAAAGTTTATATTTTTATTTATGGGTATCCAATTTACTCAGCACTATTGTTTTAAACACTTCAAATTCTCCAATGAATTGTCTTCACATCTTTTTATAATATCTCTCTCTATCTCTCTATCTATCTATGGTTTATTGACTCTTTTCCATTAATTTTTTTTCTGCCTTGCCAATACCTCACTGTCTTAAATACTGTAGTTTTCTATTAAAACTTGGAGTCAGATCATTTAAATTCTCCAATTTCTTTCTTCTCTTGCAAAGTTGTTTTGATTATTCTAGGACCTTTGCATTTACATATGGATTTTAGACCTGACTTGTCAATTTCTCAAATAAAGCCTGCTGGATTTTGATTGGGATTGAATTGAATACATGGATAAATTTAGGAAGAATTAGCATCTTAAAAATATTGAAACTTTCTATCCATGAAAATGGTATATTCATCTATTTATTTAGGTCTTCTTTAATTTATTTCAGCAATATATTGTAGTTATTAATTTACAGGCCTTTCACATCTGTCAGAATTTCTCTTTGGTTTACATATTATTGATGCTACTTTAAATAGCATTTAAAAATAATTTTCAATTATTCATTGCCATCATAAAGAAATAAAGTTGTTTTTGGTTACAGTTTTTTTATCCTACAGTATTGACAAAATCGTTTATTAGTGTTAGCAGAATTTTAATTAATTAATTAATTAAAGCTTTTCCCACTGGTTTTCTACAACCAGCTCAGTAGAGGGGTCGAGTGCCTGCAGCCATCCTGCCATTGTCACTGCACTCACTGTCAGTATTAAGGTACAGCAGCCTGTTGATAAGCTATCTCAGTTTGGTGGAGTACGCTGTGGGGTCAAGGCCAGAGAAGGTCCCTGGGAGAGAACTGGCCACAGGCATATGGTGCTGGAACTGGTACTGACAGCTTGCTAGCCTGTGGGGAGCAGGCTAAGGGCATAACCTAGAACCTGGATTTACCACATTTGGGCTTGGGAAGAGGACAGCATTTTTATTTGTTCCATAATGCTGCTTAGAACCACATCCCAGATAATCACGGAAAACTTTTCAGAACCTGGAAAATGTTGAAAGCAGCCATTCCTATTGAAAATAGTGACAATTTTACTTCTTCCTTTCCAATTTGGATGTCTTTTATTTCTTTTTCTTCTCTGATTGCTATGGCTAAGATTTCCAATCCTAAGTTAAATAGAAGTGGCAAGAGTGTGCACCCATGTCTTGTTTCTGATTTCAGAGGAAAGGCTTTCAGTTTTTCACTCTTGGATATGATGTTATCTGTGGATTTGTCATAAATGACCTTTATTGTTTTGAGATATGTTCCCTCTATACCAACTTTGAAGAGTTTTTTTCACTTTATACACTAATAATAAGCTATCAAAAAGAGAAAGCAAAAAACCATAATCTTGTTTAAAATCACATCAAAAGAATAAAATACCTAGGACTAAACTTAACCAAGGAAGTGAAAGACCTACACTTTGAAAACTATAAAACTTTGATGAAGGAAACTGATGACACAAAGAAATGCAAAGATATCTTAAGCTCTTGGATTGAAAGAATTCATATTGTTTAAATGGCCACATTACCCAAAGCAATCTACAGATTTAATACAATCCCTATCAAAATATCAATGGCATTTTTCACAGAGCTAGAACAAATAATCCTAAAATTTATATAGAACCACCAAAGACTATGAATTGACAAAACAATCTTAAAAATAAAAAAACAAAGCTGGAGGTGGAAACACTTCTTAACTTCAACCTATACTACAAAGATACACAATAAAATTAACAGGGTACTGGCACAAAAACAGACACATAGAACAATGGAACAGAATAAAGAACCCAGAAATAAACCCATCCACCTATGGTCAAACTATGATGAAGGAGGAAAGAATATACAATGGAGAAAAACAGTCTTTTCAATAAGTGGTGCTGGGAAAACTGGACAGCTATATGTAAAAGAATGAAACTAGAACATTTCCTCATACTGTATACAAAAATAAATTCAAAATTGATTAAAGACCTGAAACCATAAAACCCCTAGAAGAAAACAGGCAGAACACATTTTGACATAAATCATAGTACTAATTTTTTTGGATCTGATTCTTAAGGCAAAAGAAATAAAAGCAAAAAAAAAAAAAATAGGACCTAATTAAAAAAAGCTTTTGAACAACAAAGGAAACCATCTACAAAACAAAAAGACAGCCTACATATTGGGAGAAAATATTTGCAAATTTGATGACTGCTAAGGGTTTATAGGTTTATATCCAAAACATATAAACAACTCATAAAACTCAATATCAGAAAAACAAGCAACCCAATTAAAAATTAGGCAGAAGACTTGAACAGACATTTTTCCAAAGAAGACATACAAATGAATAACAGGCTATTGAAAAGATGTTCAACATTGCTAATTATTAGAAATATGTAAGTCAAAACAACAATGAGATATCACCTCACACCTGTTAGAATGGCTATCATTAAAAAGTCCACAAGTAACAAATGTTAGTGAGGATGTGGAGAAAGAGAATCCTTGTATACTGTTGATGGGAATGTAACTTGATGTAGCCACTATGGAAAAAAGTATGGAGGTTCTTTAAAAAAACTAAGACTAGAACTACCATATTGATCCAGCAAATCCACTACTGGTATATATCCAAAAATAAAAATAAAAACACTAATTTTTAAAAGATGCATGCACCCCAATGTTCATAGCAGCATTATTTACAAGAGAGTATTAGGCTTGGTGAAATAAGTCAGACAGAAAATGCCAAATATTGTATGGTGTCACTTACATGTGGAATCTAAAAAAATAAACAAACAAATATATATAAGAAAAAAGAAACAGGCTCACAGATACAGAAAATATCCTAGTAGAAACCAGTGGGGAGAGGAAAGGCTGGAAGGGCAAGAAAGGAGTATAAAATTAAGAGGTACAAACTACTATGTATAAAATAGATAAGCAACAATGATATATTGTACAGAACACGAAAATATAGTCATTATATTGTAATAAATTTAAATTGGGTGTCATCTACCAAAATATTGAATCACTATGCTGTGCACCTTAAACTAATACAATATTAGAAATCAACAATACTTCAATTAAAAAAAAAAAGTAGTGATAACAGGGATCCTGACCTTGTTTCAGATCTAAGTGGAAAGAATTTTCTTCCACCAATAAATTGAGTTTTAATTCTAGGTTTTTTAAAGGTCTGTTTTATTAGGTTGAGGATGTTCCATTTTCTTCCTAATTTGTTGAAAGTTTTTATCATATATGGGTGTTTGATTTTGTCAGGTTTTGTGCCTATGTGTGTCTATGAAGATGGTCATATTGATTTTGTCCTTTATTCTACTAATACAGTATATTATGTTAATTGATTTTTAGATGTTAAACCACTGTGCATTCTGAGATAAGTCTGACTACCTCATGCTGTATATTTCTTTTCATATATTGCAGGATTTGTTTGCTAACATTTTGTTGAGAGTATTTCAATTCTAAATTTGTTATTTTATTTTATTTTTTTGATGTCTTTTTCTGGATTATATTTTAGGATAATGTTAGTTTCATAGATGGGATGGTAACTGTTTCCTTTTCCTTTAATTTCTGAAAGAGTTTGTTAAAAATCTATTAGTGAAGCCATATGAGCCTGAGGGTTTTTTTGTTTTTGTTTTTGTTTTTAGTATGTGGGCCTCTCACTGTTGTGACCTCTCCCGTTGTGGAGCTCAGGCTCCAGACGCACAGGCTTAGCAGCCATGGCTCACGGGCCTAGTCGCTCTGCGGCATGTGGGATCTTCCCAGACAGGGGCATGAACCTGTGTCCCCTGCATCAGCAGGTGGACTCTCAAACACTGCACCACCAGGGAAGACCAGAGCCTGAGGTTTCTATGACGGGGAAATTTTACTTAGTATTTCACTTTTTGTTGTTGCTATAGTTCTATTAAGAATATCTAATTCTTCTTGAGACAATTTTAATAATTTTGCAACTTTCTTTCTATGTTTTTCACTTTAAAAACCTCTTTACCACCTTCCTTTATGTTAAAAAAAGATGTGTAATGTACTGTTTTAATTCTTTATTTTTTTTTTGAAATTTTGAGTTATTTTCTTAGTGGTTCCTTTGGGAATACAGTATAGATGTACATTTTGTCTACATTACTGCCATGAAGCCATTCATAATTTTCCTTTAAAATACATATTATTCTGAAGGTTTTGAGAGTGATGTCCCCTCTTTCTTTTCTAATTTTGGTAATTCTTTTTTTTTTTTTTTTTTTTTTTTTTTTTGTGGTACATGGGCCTCTCACTGCTGTGGGCTCTCCCGTTGTGGAGCACAGGTTCCAGACGCTCAGGCTCAGCAGCCATGGCTCATGGGCCCAGCCGCTCCACGGCATGTGGGATCTTCCCAGACCAGGGTACGAACCCATGTCCCCTGCATCTGCAGGCGGACTCTCAACGATTGCGCCACCAGGGAAGCCCTAATTTTGGTAATTTTTATCTTCTGTTATTTCCTTGTTTAATCTAGCTTAATGTTTATCAACTTTGTTCACTGTTTTTAAGAATACAATTTTGGTTTTGTTTTGTTTATTGTCTCTATTGATTTTATTATTTTTCATTCCAATTTTTACAATTTTCCTATTATTTCCTTCTCCTGATTAGTTTTGTTTTAATATGTTCTCCATTTTCTAGTTTCTCAAGGTGGACATTTAAGCTTTTGATCTGAGACTTTTCCTTTTTTCTGATATAGGGATTTAAAAAAAATTTTTTTTCAAACATGCTATAGCTGCATCTTATAAATGTAGACATTATTTGATTCATTGGTTATTTAACAGGATGTTGATTAATTTCTAAATATTTCTGAGTTTCCTGAGTTTTCTTCTGTTATTGACTTACAATTTGATTCCATTGTAGTTAGAGGATATACCTTCCATTGTTTCAATCTCTTTAAATTTACTGAGATTGTTTTATGGCATAAAATACAGTCTATCCTAGAGACTGTTCCATGTTCACTTGAGAAGAATGTGTATTCTTCCTTTGTTAGGCAGACTGTTCTATAGATATGTAAGCCTTGGTTTACAGTGTTATTTAAATAATCATTTTGCATGCTAATTTTTGTGTACTATTCCTACTCATTATTGAGAGTGGGGTATTTAA
Source organism: Physeter macrocephalus (assembly GCF_002837175.3). Taxonomy (NCBI): domain Eukaryota; kingdom Metazoa; phylum Chordata; class Mammalia; order Artiodactyla; family Physeteridae; genus Physeter; species Physeter macrocephalus. The sequence continues at coordinate 54,682,583 of NC_041232.1, read as the reverse complement.
ATTTCAAACTATTATTTTTGAACTGTCTAATTTCACTTTGAATTTTGCGAATTTTTGCTTCACAAAATTTGTGTCAATATAGTTAAGTATATAAACGTTTATAACTGTTATATATTCCTGATGAATTGATACATTTTATCTTAACAAAATATATAGTTTTCTTCCCAGTAATATCTCTTGAATTAAAGTCTATTTTGTGTAATATTAATATAGCCATTCCAATTCTAATAGGGTTACTGATTTCAAGTTTTTCCTTTTTTACATCCTTTTATTTTTTATTTATTTGTTCCTATGAATTTAAGTTGTGTCTTTTATACACAATACTTAGTTAGGTCTTGTTTTTATTCAATCTGATGAGCTCTTTTGTTTGTTGTATTTAGTCCACTCACTTTTCATGCAAATATTGCTATGCTTGAATTTATGCCTGTTATTTACCTCTTGCTTTCTATTGTTCTTATGTTTAAAAATATTACTGTGATTCTATTTTACTACCATGTTATGTGTTAAATAAATATATTTCTAGAATGCCATTTTATTTTATTAAAAATTTTTTTAACATTTTATTGGAGAATAATTGATTTAAAATGGTGTGTTTGTTAGTTTCTGCAGTATAACAAAGTGAATCAGCTATACATATACATATATTCCCATATCCCTTCCCTCTTGCGTCTCCCTCCCACCCTCCCTATCACATCCCACTAGGGGGTTCACAAAGCACCAAGCTGATCTCCCTGTGCTATAAGGCTGCTTCCCACTAGCTATCTATTTTAATTTGGTAGTGTATATATGTCCATGTCACTCTCTTACTTCATCCCAGCTTACCCTTCCCCCTCCCTGTGTCCTCAGGTCCATTCTTTATGTCTGCATCTTTATTCTTGTCCTGCCCCTAGGTTCTTTAAAACCATATTTTTTGTTTTTGTTATTTTGTTCCAGATGTATGTGTTAATATACGGTATTTGTTTTTCTCTTTCTGACTTATTTCAATTGTGTATGACAGTCTCTAGTTCCAGCCATCTCACTACAAGTAACTCAATTTTGTTTCTTTTTATGGCTGAGTAATTTTCCATTGTGTCTATGTGACATACCTTCTTTACCAATTCATCTGTCAAAGGACACTTAGGGTGCTTCCATGTCCTGGCTATTGTAAATAGGGCTGCAATGAACATTGTGGTACATGATTCTTTGAAATATGGTTTTCTCATAGTATATGCCCAGGAGTCGGATTGGCTGGGTCGTATGGTAGTTCTATCTTTAGTTTTTTGAGGAACCTCCATATTGTTCTCCATAGAGGCTGTATCAATATACTTTCCCACCAGCACTGCAAGAGGGTTCACTTTTCTCCACACACTCTCCAGCCTTTCTTGTTTGTAGATTTCTTGATGATGACCATTCTGACTGGTGTGAGGTGATATCTCATGGTAGTTTTTTTTTTTTTTTTTTTTTTTTTTTGCATCACGTGGGCCTCTCACTGTTGTGGCCTCTCCTGTTGCAGAGCACAGGCTCTGGACATGCAGGCTCAGCAGCCATGGCTCACGGGCCTAGCTGCTCCGCGGCATGTGGGATCTTCCCGGACTGGGGCATGAACCCGTGTCCCCTGCATCAGCAGGTGGACCCTCAACCACTGTGCCACCAGGGAAGCCCCTCATTATAGTTTTGATTTACATTTCTCTAATGATTAGTGATGTTGAGCATCCTTTCATGTGTTTGTTAGCAATCTTTGTATCTTCTTTGAAGAAATATCTATTTAGGTCTTCTGCCCATTTTTGGATTTGGTTGTTTGTTTTTTGATATTGAGCTGCATGAGCTGCTTGTATATTTTGGAGATTAATCCTTTTTCAATTGCTTCATTTGCAAATATTTTCTCCCATTCTGATGGTTGTTTTTTGTCTTCTTTATGGTTTCCTTTGCTGTGAAAAAGCTGTTAAGTTTCATTAGGTCCCATTTGTTTATTTTTGTTTTTATTTCCATTTCTCTAGGAGATGGGTCAAAAAGGATCTTGCTGTGATTTATGTCATAGAGTGTTCTGCCTATGAAGAGGCTGTCTTTTCTCCACTGTATATCCTTCCCTCCTTTATCAAAGATAAGGTGACCATATGTACGTGGATTTATCTCTGGGTTTTCTATCCTGTTCCACTGATCTATATTTCTGTTTCTGTGTCAGTACCATACTGTCTTGATTGCTGTAGCTTTGTAGTATAGTCTGAAGTCAGGGAGTGTATTCCTCCTGCTCTGTTTTTCTTTCTCAAGATTTCTTTGGCTATTCGGGTTCTTTTCTGTTTCCATACACATTGTGAAACTCTTTTTTCTAGTTCTGTGAAAAGTGGCATTGGTAATTTGGTAGGGATTGCATTAAATCTGTAGATTGCTTTAGGTAGTAGAGTCATTTTCACAATGTTGATTCTTCCAATCCAAGAACATGGTATATCTCTCCATCTGTTTGTATCATCTTTAATTTCCTGCATCAGTGTCTTATAATGGCAGTGTTTCCTTAATTTCTCTTTCAGATTATTCATCATTAGTGTATAGGAATGCAAGAGATTTCTGTGCATTAATTTTGTATCCTGCTACTTTACCAAATTCAATGGATAACTCCAGTAGTTTTTGGTAGCATCTTTAGGATTCTCTCTATATAGTATCATGTCAGCTGTAAACAGTAACACTTTTATTTCTTCTTTTTTGATTTGGATTACTTTTATATCTTTTTCTTCTCCAATTGATATGCCCAAAACTTCCAAAACTATGTTGAATAATAGTGGTGCGAGTGGGTAAACGTGTCTTGTTCCTGATCTTATTGGAAATGGTTTCAGTTTTTCACCATTGAGAACAAAGTTGGCTGTGGGTTTGTTATATATGGCCTTTACTGTGTTGAGTAAGTTCCTTCTATGTATACTTTCTGTAGACTTTTATCAAAAATGGTGTTGAAATTTGTCAAAAACTTTTTCTGGATCTATTGAGATGATCATATGGTTTTTCTCCTTCAATGTGTTAGTATGGTTTATCACATTGATTGATATGGGTATATTGAAGAATCCTTGCATTCCTGGGATAAACCGCACTTGATCATGGTGTATGATCCATTTAATGTGCTGTTGGATTCTGCTTGTTAGTATTTTGTTGAGGATTTTTGCATCTATGTTCATTAGTGATATTAGCCTGTAGTTTTCTTTTTTTGTGGCATCTTTGCCTGGTTTGACAGTGTGACAGTGGCCTCATAGAATGAGTTTGGGAGTCTTCCTCCCTCTACTATATTTTGGAAGAGTTTGAGAATGATTTTTGTTAGCTCTTCTCTCTCTAAGTGTTTGATAGTATTCCCCTGTGAATCCATCTTGTCCTGGACTTTTGTTTGGTGGAAGATTTTTAATCACAGTTTCAATTTCAGTGCATGTGATTGGTCTGTTTATATATTTATTTCTTCTTGGTTCTGTCTCAGAAGGTTGTGCTTTTCTAAGAATTTGGCCATTTCTTCCAGGTTGTCCATTTTATTGCCATATTGTTGCTTGTAGTAATCTATCATGATCCTTTGTGTTTCTGCAGTGTCAGTTGTTAATTCTCCTTTTTTCATTTCTAATTCTATTGATTTGAGTCTTCTCCCTTCTTTTCTTGATGAGTCTGGCTAATGGTTTATCAATTTTGTTTATCTTCTCAAGTAACCATCTTTTAGTTTTATTTATCTTTGCTATTGTTTCCTTCATTTCTTTTTCATTTATTTCTGATCTGATCTTTATGATTTTTTTACTTCTGCTAACTTTGGGGATTTTTTGTTCTGCTTTCTCTAATTGCTTTAGGTGCAAGACTAGGTTGTTTATTTGAGAAGCTTCTTGTTTCTTGAGGTAGGATTTTATTGCTATAAACTTCCCTCTTAGAACTGCTTTTGCTGTATCCTATAGGTTTAGGGTTGTCATGTTTTCATTGTCATTTGTTTCTAGGTATTTTTAAATTTCCTCTTTGATTTCTTCAGTGATCCCTTCGTGATTTAGTAGTGTATTGTTTAGCCTCCATGTGTTTGTATTTTTTATATATTTTTTTCCTCTAATTGATATCTAGTCTCATAGCGTGTGGTCAGAAAAGACACTTGATAAGATTTCAATTTTCATAAATTTACCAACACTTGATTTGTGACTGAAGATACAATCTATCCTGGAGAATGTTCCATGAGCACTTGAGAAGAAAGTGTAATCTGTTGATTTTGGATGGAATGTCGTATAAATATCAATTAAGTCGATCTTGTTTAAGGTATCTTTAAAGCTTCTGTTTCCTTATATATTTTCATTTTGGATGATGTGTCCATTGGTGAAAGTGGGGTGTTAAAATCCCCTACTATGACTGTTTTACTATCGATTTCCCCTTTTATGGTCTTTAGCATTTGCCTTATATATTGAGGTGCTCTTATGTTGGGTACATAAATATTTATAATTGTTATATCTTCTTCTTGGATTTATTCATTGATCATTATGTAGTGTCCTTCTTTGTCTCTTGTAATAGTCTTTATTTTAAAGTCTATTTTGTCTTATGTGAGTATTGCTACTCCAGCTTTCTTTTGATTTCCATTTTCATTGAATATCTTTTTCCATCCCTTCACTTTCAGTCTTTATGTGCCCCTAGGTCTGAAGTGGGTCTCTTAGAGAACATATGTACTGGTATTCCTTTTGTATCCTTTCAGCCAGTGTATGTCTTTTGGTTCGAGCATTTATTCCATTTACATTTAAGGTAGTTATTGATATGTGTATTCCTATTACCATTTTCTTAATTGTTTTGGGTTTGTTACTGTAGGTCTTTTCCTTCTCTTGTGTTTCCTGCCTAGAGAAGTTCCTTAAGCATTTGTTGTAGAGCTGGTTTTGTTGTGCTGAATTCTCTTAGTTTTGCTTATCTGTAAAAGGTTTTAATTTCTCCATTGAATCTTCATGAGATCCTTGTTGTGTAAAGTAATCTTGGTTGTATGTTTTTCTTTTTCATCACTTTAAATATGTCCCGCCACTCCCTTCTGGCTTGCAGAGTTTCTGCTGAAAGATCAGCTGTAACCTTATGGGGATTCCATTGTATGTTATTTGTTGTTTTCCCTTGCTGCTTTTAATATTTTTTGTTTGCATTTAATTTTTGATAGTTTGAGTAATATGTTTCTTGGCATGTTTCTCTTTGGATTTATCCTGTATGGGACTCTCTGTGCTTCCTGGAGTTGAATGACTATTTCCTTTCCCATGTTAGGGAAGTTTTGAACTATAATCTCTTCAAATATTTTCTCAGTCCCTTTCTTTTTCTCTTCTTCTTCTGGGACCCCTATAATTCGAATGTTGGTGCATTTAATGTTGTCCGAGAGGTCTCTG
>NC_041232.1:54673209-54677017 GCF_002837175.3 Physeter macrocephalus | reverse complement strand
GTTGCTTGTAGTAATCTATCATGATCCTTTGTGTTTCTGCAGTGTCAGTTGTTAATTCTCCTTTTTTCATTTCTAATTCTATTGATTTGAGTCTTCTCCCTTCTTTTCTTGATGAGTCTGGCTAATGGTTTATCAATTTTGTTTATCTTCTCAAGTAACCATCTTTTAGTTTTATTTATCTTTGCTATTGTTTCCTTCATTTCTTTTTCATTTATTTCTGATCTGATCTTTATGATTTTTTTACTTCTGCTAACTTTGGGGATTTTTTGTTCTGCTTTCTCTAATTGCTTTAGGTGCAAGACTAGGTTGTTTATTTGAGAAGCTTCTTGTTTCTTGAGGTAGGATTTTATTGCTATAAACTTCCCTCTTAGAACTGCTTTTGCTGTATCCTATAGGTTTAGGGTTGTCATGTTTTCATTGTCATTTGTTTCTAGGTATTTTTAAATTTCCTCTTTGATTTCTTCAGTGATCCCTTCGTGATTTAGTAGTGTATTGTTTAGCCTCCATGTGTTTGTATTTTTTATATATTTTTTTCCTCTAATTGATATCTAGTCTCATAGCGTGTGGTCAGAAAAGACACTTGATAAGATTTCAATTTTCATAAATTTACCAACACTTGATTTGTGACTGAAGATACAATCTATCCTGGAGAATGTTCCATGAGCACTTGAGAAGAAAGTGTAATCTGTTGATTTTGGATGGAATGTCGTATAAATATCAATTAAGTCGATCTTGTTTAAGGTATCTTTAAAGCTTCTGTTTCCTTATATATTTTCATTTTGGATGATGTGTCCATTGGTGAAAGTGGGGTGTTAAAATCCCCTACTATGACTGTTTTACTATCGATTTCCCCTTTTATGGTCTTTAGCATTTGCCTTATATATTGAGGTGCTCTTATGTTGGGTACATAAATATTTATAATTGTTATATCTTCTTCTTGGATTTATTCATTGATCATTATGTAGTGTCCTTCTTTGTCTCTTGTAATAGTCTTTATTTTAAAGTCTATTTTGTCTTATGTGAGTATTGCTACTCCAGCTTTCTTTTGATTTCCATTTTCATTGAATATCTTTTTCCATCCCTTCACTTTCAGTCTTTATGTGCCCCTAGGTCTGAAGTGGGTCTCTTAGAGAACATATGTACTGGTATTCCTTTTGTATCCTTTCAGCCAGTGTATGTCTTTTGGTTCGAGCATTTATTCCATTTACATTTAAGGTAGTTATTGATATGTGTATTCCTATTACCATTTTCTTAATTGTTTTGGGTTTGTTACTGTAGGTCTTTTCCTTCTCTTGTGTTTCCTGCCTAGAGAAGTTCCTTAAGCATTTGTTGTAGAGCTGGTTTTGTTGTGCTGAATTCTCTTAGTTTTGCTTATCTGTAAAAGGTTTTAATTTCTCCATTGAATCTTCATGAGATCCTTGTTGTGTAAAGTAATCTTGGTTGTATGTTTTTCTCTTTCATCACTTTAAATATGTCCTGCCACTCCCATCTGGCTTGTACAGTTTCTGTTGAAAGATCAGCTGTTAACCTTATTGGGATTCCCTTGTATGTTAATTGTTGCTTTTCCATTGCTGCTTTTAATATCTTTTCTTTGTATTTAATTTTTGGTAGTTTGATTAATATGTGCCTTGGCATGTTTCTTTTTGGATTTATCCTGTATGGGGCTGTCTGCACTTCTTTGACTTGACAGACTATTCCTTTCCCATATTAGGGAAGTTTTCAACTATAATCTTTTCAAATATTTTCTCAGTCCCTTTCTTTTTCTCTTCTTCTTCTGGGACCCCTATAATTCGAATGTTGGTGTGTTTAATGTTGTTCCAGATGTCTCTGAGTCTTTCCTCAGTTCTTTTCATTCTTTTTTCTTTATCCTGCTCTGCAGTAGTTGTTTCTACTCTTTTATCATACAGGTCACTTATCCATTCTTCTGCTTCAGTTATTTGGCTATTGATTCCTTCTAGAGAATTTTAAATTTCATTTATTGTGTTGTTCATTATTGTTTGTTTACTCTTTATTTTTTCTATGTCCTGGTTAAACGTTTCTTTTATTTTCTCCATTTTATTTCCAAGATTTTGGATCATATTTACTATCATTACTCTGAATTCTTTTTCAGGTAGATTTCCTATTTCCTCTTCATTTGTTTGGTGTGGTGGGTTTTTACTTTCTCCTTCATCTGCTGTGTATTTCTCTGTTTTCTCATTTTACTTAACTTAGTGTGTTTTGGGTCTCCTTTTTGCAGGCTGTTTGTTTGTAGTCCCGTTGTTTTTCGTGTCTGCCCCTAGTGGGTAAAGTTGGTTCAGTGTGTGTGTAGTCTTCCTTGTAGAGGGGACTGGTGTCTGTGTACTGGTGAATGAGGCTGGATCTTGTCTTTCTGGTGGACTGGACCACATCTAGTGGTGTGTTTTGGTGTGTCTGTGAACTTATTATGAGTTTAGGAAGCCTCTCTGCTGATGGGTGGGGTTGTGTTCCTGTCTTTCTAGTTGTTTGGCAAAGGGTGTACAACACTGTAGCTTGCTGGTTGTTGAGTGGAGCTGGGTCTTAGCACTGAGATGGAGATCTCTGGGAGAGATTTCACCATTTGATATTATGTGGGGCTGGGAGGTCTCTGGTGGACCAATGTCCTGAACTCGGCTCTCCCACCTCAGAAGCTCAGACCTGACACCTGGCCAGAGCACTGAGACCCTGTCCGCCACACAGCTCAGAAGAATAGGGAGAAATAGTAAGAAAGGAAAAATAAATAAGTAGAATTAAATAAAATAAAGTTTTTAAAATAGAAAAAAATATTTAAAATTAATAAGAAAAAGAAAGAGAGAAAGACAGAAGAGAGCAACCAAACCAAAAAACACATTCACCAATGATGACAAGTTCTAAAAACTTTATTAAAAAAAAAAAAAAGTCAGACAATTCTAACCCTAGGACAAATGGAAAAAGCAAAGATATACAGACAAAATCACACAAAATACACATACACACTCACAAAAAGAGAAAAAGGAAAAAATATATATATATATATATGAGAAAGGAAGAGAGTAACTAAATCAATAAACAAATCTACCAATGATAATAATCTCTAAATACTAAACTAAAATAAACATAAAACCAGAAAAAAATCAGATGCAGAAAGCAAACTCCAAGTCTACAGTTGCTCCCAAAGTCCACCACCTCAATTTTGGGATGATTTGTTATCTATTCAGGTATTCCAGAGGTACAGGGTACATCAAGTTGATTGTGGAGATTTCATCCACTCCTCTCCTGCTGGGAGAAATTCTCTTTCTCTTCTTTTTTCGCACAGCTACTGGGATTCAGCTTTGGATTTGGCCCCACCTCTGTGTGTAGGTCACCTGAGGGCATCTCTTTCCAGCTCAGACAGTATGTGGTTAATAGAGTGGCTGATTAGGGGGCTCTGGCTCACTCAGGAAGGAGGGAGGGAGGGGTATAGAATACAAAGTGAGCCTGCAGTGGCAGAAGCCAGCATGACATTGCACCAGCCTCAGGTGTGCCGTGTGTACTCCTGGGGAAGTTGTCCCTGGACCGTGGGACCCTGGTAGTGGTGGGCTGCACAGGCTCCCAGGAGAGGAGGTGTGGATAGTGATCCTTGCTTGCACACAGGCTTCTTGGTGGCGGCAGCAGCAGCCTTAGCATCTGATGCCCATCTCTGGTGTCCACACTGTTAGCTACAGCTCGCGCCCATCTCTGGAGCCCATTTAGGTGGGGCTCTGAATCCCCTCTCCTCGCACACCCTGAAACATGGTCTCTTGCCTCTTAGGTAGGTCCAGACTTTTTTCCCAGACTCCCTCCTGGCTAGGTGTGG
>NC_041232.1:54640178-54666631 GCF_002837175.3 Physeter macrocephalus | reverse complement strand
CTTGTCATTCTTTTTTCTTTATCCTGCTCTGCAGTAGTTGTTTCTACTCTTTTATCATACAGGTCACTTATCCATTCTTCTGCTTCAGTTATTTGGCTATTGATTCCTTCTAGAGAATTTTAAATTTCATTTATTGTGTTGTTCATTATTGTTTGTTTACTCTTTATTTTTTCTATGTCCTGGTTAAACGTTTCTTTTATTTTCTCCATTTTATTTCCAAGATTTTGGATCATATTTACTATCATTACTCTGAATTCTTTTTCAGGTAGATTTCCTATTTCCTCTTCATTTGTTTGGTGTGGTGGGTTTTTACTTTCTCCTTCATCTGCTGTGTATTTCTCTGTTTTCTCATTTTACTTAACTTAGTGTGTTTTGGGTCTCCTTTTTGCAGGCTGTTTGTTTGTAGTCCCGTTGTTTTTCGTGTCTGCCCCTAGTGGGTAAAGTTGGTTCAGTGTGTGTGTAGTCTTCCTTGTAGAGGGGACTGGTGTCTGTGTACTGGTGAATGAGGCTGGATCTTGTCTTTCTGGTGGACTGGACCACATCTAGTGGTGTGTTTTGGTGTGTCTGTGAACTTATTATGAGTTTAGGAAGCCTCTCTGCTGATGGGTGGGGTTGTGTTCCTGTCTTTCTAGTTGTTTGGCAAAGGGTGTACAACACTGTAGCTTGCTGGTTGTTGAGTGGAGCTGGGTCTTAGCACTGAGATGGAGATCTCTGGGAGAGATTTCACCATTTGATATTATGTGGGGCTGGGAGGTCTCTGGTGGACCAATGTCCTGAACTCGGCTCTCCCACCTCAGAAGCTCAGACCTGACACCTGGCCAGAGCACTGAGACCCTGTCCGCCACACAGCTCAGAAGAATAGGGAGAAATAGTAAGAAAGGAAAAATAAATAAGTAGAATTAAATAAAATAAAGTTTTTAAAATAGAAAAAAATATTTAAAATTAATAAGAAAAAGAAAGAGAGAAAGACAGAAGAGAGCAACCAAACCAAAAAACACATTCACCAATGATGACAAGTTCTAAAAACTTTATTAAAAAAAAAAAAAAGTCAGACAATTCTAACCCTAGGACAAATGGAAAAAGCAAAGATATACAGACAAAATCACACAAAATACACATACACACTCACAAAAAGAGAAAAAGGAAAAAATATATATATATATATATGAGAAAGGAAGAGAGTAACTAAATCAATAAACAAATCTACCAATGATAATAATCTCTAAATACTAAACTAAAATAAACATAAAACCAGAAAAAAATCAGATGCAGAAAGCAAACTCCAAGTCTACAGTTGCTCCCAAAGTCCACCACCTCAATTTTGGGATGATTTGTTATCTATTCAGGTATTCCAGAGGTACAGGGTACATCAAGTTGATTGTGGAGATTTCATCCACTCCTCTCCTGCTGGGAGAAATTCTCTTTCTCTTCTTTTTTCGCACAGCTACTGGGATTCAGCTTTGGATTTGGCCCCACCTCTGTGTGTAGGTCACCTGAGGGCATCTCTTTCCAGCTCAAACAGTATGTGGTTAATAGAGTGGCTGATTAGGGGGCTCTGGCTCACTCAGGAAGGAGGGAGGGAGGGGTATAGAATACAAAGTGAGCCTGCAGTGGCAGAAGCCAGCATGACATTGCACCAGCCTCAGGTGTGCCGTGTGTACTCCTGGGGAAGTTGTCCCTGGACCGTGGGACCCTGGTAGTGGTGGGCTGCACAGGCTCCCAGGAGAGGAGGTGTGGATAGTGATCCTTGCTTGCACACAGGCTTCTTGGTGGCGGCAGCAGCAGCCTTAGCATCTGATGCCCATCTCTGGTGTCCACACTGTTAGCTACAGCTCGCGCCCATCTCTGGAGCCCATTTAGGTGGGGCTCTGAATCCCCTCTCCTCGCACACCCTGAAACATGGTCTCTTGCCTCTTAGGTAGGTCCAGACTTTTTTCCCAGACTCCCTCCTGGCTAGGTGTGGTGCACTAGCTCCCTTCAGGCTATGTTCATGCAGCCAACCCCAAGCCTCAGCTCCCAGCCCCCACCAGCCCCGTCGGGTGAGCAGACAAGCCTCTCAGTCTGGTGAGTGCTGGTCGGCACTGATACTCTGTACAGGAATCTCTCACTTTGCCCTCTGCATGCTTGTGACTCTGCTCTCCTCCATGGCTCCGAAGCTTCCTCCCTGCCCACCATCCATTGCTGCCGGTGAAAGGCTTCCTAGTGTGTGGAAACTTTTCCTCCTTCACAGCTCATTCCTAGAGGAGCAGGTTCTGTCCCTATTCTTTTGTCTCTGTTTTTTCTTTTGCCCTACCCAGGTATGCGGGGAGTTTCTTGCCTTTTGGGAAGTCTAAGGTCTTCTACCAGCGCCAAGTAGGTGTTCTGTAGGAGTTGTTCCACATGTAGATGTAGTTTTGATGTATTTGTGGGGAGGAAGGTGAGCTACACGTCTTACTCCTTCGCCATCTTGAAGGCACCCAGAGGCTTCTAGAATGCCATTTTAATCCCTTTGTTGATTGTGTTATTATTACTTCAAGTTATTTTCTTAGTGGCAGCTCTAAGATTGCAATAGTCATCTCAACTGATCACAATCTACTTTAGAGCAGTACCCTTGCTCTCACCTGTGTGATTCCAGATAAGATGATTTTCTCCCTTTGGTTTCTTTTAAGATTTTTTTTTCTTACCTTTGATTTCTGAAGTTTCAGTATGATATTCCTAGGTGTTGTTTTGCTTATTTTATTTTATTTTTTTATATTTCTCCTGCTTGGTCTTCTTTGAGCTTCTCAGTTCTGTGGTTGATGCCCAACATTAATTTGGGGAAATAGACTTAATTGCTTCAAACACTGGTTCTTTTCCTTTTTTCTCCGTCTATGTAGCTGCTACGTGTACATTACATCCTCTGTAGTTGCCTCACACTTCTTGAATATTCTACTCTTTTCTTTCAATTTTTTCCTTTGCTTACCAGTTTTGGAGGTTTCTATTGTCATATCCTAAGCTCAGTGATTCTTGTCTCAGCCGTATCCAGTCCACTAATGAAGGCATTCTTCATTTCTATTAAAATGTTTTTGCTTTCTTGTATTTCTTTTAGATTCTTTCTTAGAATTTTTTTTTCTCTCTGCTGAACATTATCCATATGTTCTTGGTATACTTTTCCCACTAAAGCTCTTAGCATATTAATCATAGTTTTAAAAACTTCCTGGTCTTATAATTCCAACATTCCTGACATATCTGACTGGCTCTGAGGCTTGATTGTTCTCTTCAAATTGTGATTTTGCCTTTTAATATATCTTGTAATTTTTGTTGAAAGGTGGTTGCCATATGCTGAGTAAAAGGAACTACAGTAAAAATTCCTTTAGTAATGTAATGTTAAAGTGTGGAGGGAGGGGAAGTGTTCTATAGTCCTGGGATTAGATCTCAGTCTTTTATGAACCTATGCTTCTTGCTTGTGAACTTTACTAGTACTTTTCAGTGCCCCCCACCCCATATTAGGTGGAACAGGATGTCTAGAGGGAACTGGAGTTGGATATTTCCCTTCTCTTAGGTAAGTTAGGCTCTGATAAAACCCTAATAAATTATGTTCTGGCAAAATTGTTTCTGCTGAGGGAAGGCCTGCTTAGGAAAAAGCAGAATGCTCTGGTATATTTCAAAATGTTTCCTTTTTCCCTCTTCCTGCCAGAAGCCTGAGGGTTTTTTTTTTTTTTTTTTCCAATCTCTTATGTCAGAATCTGGTAGAGCTCGTGGAGGCATAGCTCACAAAACATAGGGCCTCTAGGACTGTGTTGCCATGTGCTTTTACCTCTCAGATTGTCCACACTGAGACTCCAGCCATTCCTCAGTTACAGGCCTAGTTCCTGAGGAAATTTATGCTCCTGAGTTTCTGCTCTGGTAAATTCTGATTTTTCTGTCTGCCAGTTTATCTCTCCAATTTTAGGGGAAATGATTTACTCAGTGACCTCATGTCACTCACAGATCTAAGTAGAGTTGTTGTTCTTTAGTAAAAAACTTTGACAAGTTTTTACTCTTTAAGTCATAATGGTTACTTCTAAGCTCTTTATATGCCAGATTGGAAGCTGGAAGTCTTTGCTGTTTTTAAATTATTATTATTTTACTTCTGGTCCTTTGGTTTGCATTTACTGTTTTGTTATTTCTAGGAACCATATAGTTTACCGTCTCTTTCACTAACATTCATCATTCCTCCTAACAGGAGTTGTTCTCTGAGGTGAAAGAAAAACTGGGTTATTTTAATGCATACTGAACCAAATCCTGTGAGACTGCAGCAAGTTAATCTATAATTAGATAACACATTTCTTATGTTCTGAAGTTCCTAATTTTCCTATTTTGAATTAAGGGATTAATTTATTTATTCATTCAACAATAAATTATTGAGAACCTGATATATATGATGTTCTGTGATGGATGCTTTGGATAACTTTTCTAAACACCCCTATCCCAATACAGTATTTGTCACTGAATAAATGTAAAATTAAGTCTGACTACTTAATTGAAATATGGAAAAATATTTTGATTGAATATAAGGAAGTAAAAATAATACTTTTAAAAAATAATAGCATATACATCATGGGCATGTCTAGAAATATACATATTTTATTTTTTATTGTTTACTTTGCTACTTGTTAAGAATTCATATAATCATTGATATATTAAGATACATAAAAACCTGGCATTATATAACATTTTATTTTAAATATGGTTTAGTCAAAATGAATTCTGACAAGCTTTAATAACAGAATATTTTTAAATCAATTTGATTAGATTATTTTCTTACATATACCAACTATGAATGTTTCTCCATCCTAAATCACCATTTAAAACCTTCATCTGCAGTTTGATTTTCACATTCCAAATGCCTGCAGGGCATATCTACTTTTCCAAATTCATCCTGTTTAAAGCAAGAAAGTTGCCTCCATGCTTAAACCCTCTTTTGCTTCTAATTTGGCTGTTTGTTAATGGCACTGACATAACACAATCACTCAGCATCAAAACCTCAGACTCATTATGGACTTGTACCCACTATCCATATCCCAATTCTAAGAAATAATCTTTATTACTTTGGTCTTAGCTTTAAGTAATAGAAACTTTAGAGGGGAGAGTATAGGAATCTGGGGAGGAAAAAAGAGCACAGTCTCTAGTCACTGGTGCATCACCAGCTAGATGTTCTTGAAGAAAAAAAAAAAAAAACAAAGACTATTTCATTGCCTAGAGCAGCACTGTCCAATAGAAATATATTGTGAGTCATAAACATAAGCCACATGTGTAATTTTAAATTTTCCAGTAGCCTCATTAAAAAGAAAATTTTTAAAAAAACAAGTAAAATTAATTTTAATATATATAGTTTATTTAACCCAATATATCAGAAATAGTATTTCTACATGTAGTCAGTGTATAATTATTAATGACATATTTTAAATTATTTTTTTCTCACTAAGTCTTTGAAACATGGCAAGTATTTTATACTTACAGCATGTCTCAGTGTCCTTTAGTCACACTTCAAGTGCCTTAAAGTCAGATCTGGTTAGTGATAACTCTATAAAATAGGCCTAGAGTGTATCTCACCATCCTGAAATGTAGTAGTCTAAAACATGGGGTTTATGAGAGCAGGGCCTGAAAAGGAACATCAGAGAATGTAAAAGCAATGAGTTGTTCTGGAGTTAACAGTTAGATTCAGTCCCAGAAGATGTGGAATCAGCCCAGGTTCATGAGCAGGTAAGACCTGAAAGATAGTTATTAAACAAAAGTGGAAAATCTACATTTCTTCCCCTTAGAGACACATCCCAATTCCTTCAGAATATTGCATCATACTTCTCACTCTGGAGTCTAGACTCCTTTGACTATATATATATCTGTGTGTGTGTGTGTGTGTGTGTGTGTGTGTGTGTGTGTGAGAGAGAGAGAGAGAGAGAGAAAGAGAGAGAGAGGAGAGAAAAAAAAACATTGTATGTGTATGGGTAAATGTATGTTTATAGTAGTTTTAAGGAAAAAATAGGATTGTTTTCTAATTTGCTTTTGTCACTTGGCCATACATCTTGGAAAACTTTTCATATTACTACATAGAAGTCTATTTTAACATTTTTAATGGTAGCTTTAACTAATATATAGTTTCTTCCATTCTGTTAATCAATACCCTGTCAATATATGTTTAAGTTATTTTGAGTGTTCCCACAGCTAAATAAATTGTGGCCATGTATATTCTTATCTACACTGTAAATATGTCTTACAGAATATATTCTTAAAATGTAAGCTGCTGATTGAAAGACTATGGGCATTTCAGTTTTTGTTACATTGACAAATTGCTTTCCAAAATAAACATGTTTATACCCCACCTACATGGCAGCATCTGTCAATTTCCTTGCATTTTACTTGTAGCATGGGATACCAATCTTCAAACATTTTTGCCAATCTAGTGGGCAAAAATAGTATTATCTTATGGTTTTGATTTAATTTAAATTTTTTTGGTACTATTTCTTAAGATGAATAAGTCTTTTTATATTTGTATTGGAAATTAATACTGTTTTACTGAAAATTGTTTAGTTTTATATTTGATTGCTTTTTCACATACTTCAAAAGCATTTCATAGATATTAATACTTTATGTATTATAAATGTTATAAACATTTTACCCTAGATTGTCATTTGTCTTTTATTTTTGCTTATGATATATCTTTTATAGATTTCCATATTTAGACCTTTATTCTATTGAGAACTTGCTTTGAAATATGTAGGGACCTAACTTTAATTATTTTTTCTAATGTACAACCAATTTTCCTGGTACCATTTAATTTATTTTGTGTTGTTCTTTTAATGATCTATTATATAATCTTAGACATGCAATATTTTGATTCCTCAGTGAGTTTTATGTATTTCCTAGATGTTGTATCTTTCTGTGGTCTCCACAGTGCACATTTAAATTGTACATGGCTCATATAATGTAATAAATGTTTTCTCACTGACAGAATAAGCAAGGTGATTAAATTCTGAATATTAATAATAATAATGCCTCACATTTACATAGTCCTTTGTCATATACAAAGCATTTACATGTATATATTTAATTCTCATAACAACCCTGTGAGTTAAATGGGCAGGTATTATATTCTCCAATTTACGATTGAAAAAACCAAGGCTGAGGAAATGAAGGGATTTGTTCAAGTCACACTGATACTGTAGGATGAGTAATGATCCAGAAAACAATTCCACATTCAGTACTTTTATTCCCTTCCCCAATCAAACCTGCTCAGAAATCATTCACATTTAGTCATTTGTTTTTTCAACAATCACTGACTGAGGCCTAAAGCGGAGACTCAGTAGCCTCTCCAGCATCCATCTTTCCCCTCATTTCTAAAAGAATTTTCATTATATTCAGGTATCTACCTTTCTCAGGACATAGCTCAGAGGAAGAGTGGATCCTGTTAGGATCATCCATCATGATAATCACATTCCATCCATGTTCAGAACCAGTATATGATTTTTTTCAGTCAGTCTGTTGTATAGGAAAGTGTACTTGGGTTAAGGGGCTTCTGAGTTCCTCTCCTTACTCCTAAGAAAGAGACACAAGATTTGAAAGTCCTTCATCTCTTCCCAGAACAGACCACTGCTGGTTGTAACACCTGGAGATGCTAAAGCCATCTTGCTGCTGAGCTGAAGAGAAACTCACCACTGGATAGAGCAGAGCAAGAGACTCTCGGGAGGGACGCTGGATCCTGTTCCAGCTCTGAACTTCTCATGATGTGGAATACATTTCCTAATGGTCATGTCATTCTGGATCAAGGCTTTCTATGAATTGCAGGTGAAAGTGTCCTAACTGATATGAAGGCCCAATGAGCATACAGAATGGCAGCGATCACCAATGAAATATGTTTTCAAAGAGTCTACTTTTCATATGGAGCTGTTGAAGATCCCATTTACAGTTTCTGGTGCTGCCACCCAAACCTCTGAAACTTGAGGATATTTGAGTCTTTTTACATCTTTAATGGGGATCTGTACAATATTCAAATCTGAGAAACACTGTCTTGTAGTATATGTCTTCTTGAGGAAATTTATGTTTAACAAAAACCAAAGCCTTAATCTTTAAGGATGGCGACACACCATCTACTAATAGTTAAGAGAGGGCTTTCCAACCTTGAGATCCACCATGCTACAACAAGGTGGAAGAGTCTGAGCATCAGAGCAGCTCAAGTTGAAATTACAGCTCTCACATACTTGCTGTGTGATCTTGGTCTAGTTCCATATTGTCTCTTAAACTCAATTTTCTCAACTTAAAAACAATAACAGTGTCATGAAAGTGCTGCTATGGGATTGGATAAGATAATACATAAAAGGTCTGACAGAGCCTGACTCATGGAAAACACCTAAAAAATGAAATTTCTCTCCATTTTCCCCTTTTCTTAAAATTTTACCTGGTAGGCTAAGTAGTCTGCTCTGTAATTGGCCTCTGCTTTCTCCATTTTTGTCACCAGATAGCATTTTTCTGAGGTCCCTTGGGGCAAGGATCAATGCATGCAGTGCAAATATTTCTGAGGTGGGAGTTTGTAACAGGCACCCAGACTGCCGAGACTGCACATTCTTGAGGTCACACCTCTTGGTTGCCTATGGCCCCACTAACTGCTTGCCCTTGCTCCAGGGTAATGAGGTTCTTTCCTCAATGCTTTTCCCAGGTAAGTTATGCCCGGTGTCCTCACTGCTGTTGCATGTCACTTGCCTGCTGTCCTCTTGCCCCTCAGAACTGCCTCCTATTATTACCATCCTGCTACCCTTTCCCCTGATAATTGTCAGTGAATGCCCTCCATCGGCCTTCTCCCCCTGGCTAATTGCCTTCTATTTCCCCTCCTCATTGGTCACATGCCTGGTCTGCCCTCCTGTCACCCTTCTTACCTGCTAACCTCTGCTTGATTTGCTGCCTGGACTAGGCAGCAAGAGACTTTCTGCCCTTCAGACTGCCTGCTGCCTGCTGATTTCCTGCGCTGCCCGCCCCACCTGCTGTGTGCCTGGGGTCACCTTCCTGCTGCCTGCTCCACCTGTCCCAGGGCTGTTTTATTTCACCCCCTGAAATGCACAGATGGGATCTCTCCAGCTTCCCTGTGATTGTCTAATAGGGAAGTGGGATGCAAATGACTGTGTAGAATAAATGGAAAGGAAGAAAAACAACAACAACAACAAAACAAAATGAAACAGAGAAAGGCAAACACTCAGATAGTTATTAAGAATACAGAGCATTTTAGCAAAAAAAGTTATGTCTCTCTCTGAATCCAGCACACAGACACAAGATGGAAAGTGGGAAAACATAATTGGGAATTGGTTAAAATAGCCTCTCCACTGTGTGGGAAGCAGCCAAATGTTGCAGGAAAGTTCCCAGAGGGTAACGGTTCCTCTTCCATGTCTAACCCTGAAAATAAGAATCAAGCTTTAGGATACAGAGGTCTGTTCATGGAAATTGATTGAATTTCATTGCATGGCATAATTTAACTGAACACTGGGGACCCTTAAAACTATTGCTGAATATTTGCAACCTATATCTGGAATATAGATTTCCATATCTATTTTATTTAGATACTATATTGGCACGATGAACAGGAATCTCTTTTCAGAGTGATGTTTGCCTTTGATTTTCTCCTATTGTTTGTTTAAACTGCCACTAAACACTCACAAATTGGGCACAGTTGAGAATTAATAGAATCTTTTATTGAGAACTTTAGTCTCAAAGACAGAGTTCCATTTACAGCAGATAAATTTCTCTTAGGCCCAAAATTAATTATATTATCCAGAACACAGAGATTTTTTGTATTTGAGAGAGAAGGTGCTGCAGAGATCAGATGGCAGGTCCTCAAACTAGGCTAAGAACACAAAGAGCTTGTGAGGAAGGGTAGGTGTGAAAGCTGGCTTTGGACGTTGTGTCTGAAATGTGTTTTTCTTTAAGACTATTGGCTAGTTCTTCATTTGTAGCCTTCTCAAGCAGGAGAGATTTGAAGATGCATATAGCCACATCCTTAGAGGTTATACTATCTGTTACTCTCTGTTTGTTCAAAAAGTTCTACCTTGAAATAAAATCAATTTGTTACCTCTAACCAAAAAACTTGTTACCTTTCTCCTTAAACTGACAACCAGACCAACCTGATTATTATCACATTATTTAATTGTTAAAGTGATTTCCCTTCCTTAAAAACAGTTATTCATTGGTAGAGATCTTAATAATGACAACTGTCTTCAAGCTGCCTGCTCAGTTTCCTCATTTGTAAAATGCAGTAAAGGGCAGAGAAAACTAGACATTCTCTTGAGATTCTACTGAGCTTGAAGATACTGGAATAGTTTTGTATTCTAAAACTCATGAGACAAAATTATTGAGTTATTTCTGAAATATGCCCATAGTCCCCATTGATAATGATTAGATACTGACCCCTACATTTGACAGATTTCCTAGTTTTCATAGTCCTAAAATGTAAGGAAACAAAGCTGCAGCAAATCCATCTAGTTTCTCTGGGAGATGAACATGCATAAAATTAAATCTCCAAGGATACAAGGAGAGATGTTGAATATGTCAATACAAATCATAGAAAGTCAGGTAAAGGAAACATCAGTGATATCTAATCCTGTTTCTTTATGGTGTAGTGTCAGTAATCAAAGTCTCAAAAATGCAAGCGACTTGCCTGGTGTTGATACCAGAATAGAACTAGAGCCTTTGCTCTCTAGTTTTGGTCCATATTCTCAACATAATTTCTTGATGTAAGATTTTCAGATAACTCCTTTCTACTTGACCCTTGGTATTTAGGCTGGTGACAGTAATAATTATTGAAATAATTCAAAAGGTCTTGCTGATTTGGCAGATGTGAAAGAAAAAAACATTTTATAATTTTACTCCCTGGCTTAATTGAATAAATGTGAGATCAGGTCACAGTCCATATCATATGAGAAATATGTGTGCTGACGCCTTCAACTTGACACAAGAGTCATTTACCATCTATCTCCCATCTCACAGTAATTAAGCACATTGCTTCCATTGCTCAGCACTATTTCAATTTTCCACAACAGGTAGTTTTAATTGTCTGTACCCTTAAACGAAAGGAGAAATAAGAAAATAATGGAGCCAATAACTTGTTCCAGTGAATGACTCTTGAGAGAGAGAAAGCAATACTTAATTGTCATAGTTTTCAATTAAAATTAGATTTAAATAATTTTAACAATGCTTTTAGAGGTTCCTAGTCATACATACTGTGTAAAACCTTGCTATGACCATTCATTCCTGGAACACTGTTGTGCAGAACATGGTGTTATCACTCACCAAAAGATAATCAGAAATAAATAAACAGCTCATTAGGTAAAGCTAAGTTTATTACACTTGCTGCAGTAAGAGAAAACACCAACTAAATAGTGTCTCAAAGTGGAAAAATGAGGGGGAGGTAATTATAGGGCCTTGACTGGGTGATTGTGACAGTGGTCTTGTGAGGTGAGCTGGCCAAAATTGGGCAGAGATTATGACATAATAGTTTTGTATTGGTGGGCCCAGCAAGGTGAGTGTCTCCAAGTAAGCCTGGATGAGAAGCTATTTTTGTTATTTTGAAGCTTTATCTTCTAGGAGTAAGTACAGTTAATCCTCATTTTTCACAGATCCGATATTTGTGAATTTGCCTACTAGCTAAAATTTTATTTATAATCCCCAAATCAATACTTCTTCTGCTTTCACCATCATTTGTGAATATGTACAGAATGACAACAAATTTGACTTGCTCAATGCACATGTTCCAAGTGGAGCTTAAATGAGGTGAGGCTCTGCCTTCTGTTTCATCTCTCGTCATGTAAACACGTGACTTTTTTTGTGTTCTATTTAATGCCACATTTTGATCCGGTTACAAAAATGTAATGACCAGAGACTATATGCCCCCTAGGAACAGTGGTTCAGTATTCCCTAAATCAGTGCTTTCAGAGAATTGAACATAATTGCTGCAAATAATGAGAATCAAATTTATTTTTTGCTAAGTGTTTTTTTAATGTCTTTTTCCAGTATTGTTTAATGCAGGAATAGTAAATGATGTTCTCAGTTCTCAGTGAGTTTTTAGCCATGTCATGAGGCAGCAGTTCCTTTAGCTCTCAAGTGCTTGTTCAGGGCATGTGGTGTCATGGACCTTTGGTTTGTTAATTTCCTAAAGTGAGTAGCCATATTTAAGGCTTCCGGTAAGGTGATTTCAGTGGAGTGGGGTTCAGAATATGTGTCTAATTGTCTCTCAGGTGTTGGGCTTTGTGATTAACACTGCATTGAGCACAACCAAAGATGTGCTCTACCACACAGGCACCTGTTTCAGGATGTGCTTTCAGGGACGACCAAACCAGCTGCCAGGTGATTACTAAAAACAGAACCACTTTCTGCAAATTGGAACTCTACTTTTATTTTGAATTCTTTTTATGACAAAAGTTCAATTATATTTGAAATCATTTCACATTTTCATAAGAAAACTCAACACTACATTTGTCAATGGGAAAAATAACTCTTTTATAATATATAATTTCAACTTGAAAATTTTTCTGAAATTACAAAAATACGACTTAATATTTTTATCACTAGTGCAAAGTTTCACATTGTATGTATCTATGACTAATTTGAAGAGATTATCATTAAAAAACAATTACATTAATAATCAAAAATATATAACGTAATATAAAAAGTTACATACACAGATGCACACTCAAACTTCTCCTTAAAATGAAAACATTTTATATGGGAGTTTTATACAAATTCAATATTTAATATCTTTCCTGATACTTTATATTTAATTATTTCATTTCAGTGGATATGTTATTTCTTCCCCTTAAGACCACACCCCTTACCCCATCCAAACTCCTATTCTGTCAGGTGTGTTGCCTGCTGATGGCTCTTAGCTGAGTCCCTCCTTAAAAATTGTCCTTCTCTAAAGGAAGTTGCCTTGGCCAAGGTTATATCCTCTTCCCAGAGAGCGTTTAACTCCAATAACTAGTTGATGTGAGGGTACAAAAGCCTAGCCTCCTTGCCACAATTTGGAAAACTCTGAGGGACAACTCCAGCTCCAAAGCTCTCTACAGGTAGGATTGGCCAAGTCCTCTGCTAGACCACATCAGAGTTTAAATTCTCCTCCTGCCCAATTCTGCTTCTCTAACTCCCTTGCATGTATTGATCTAAGAACATGCCCCAATAAACCTTCACCTCAAAGTCTGGTTCCCAGTGAACTCAACCTGTGACTCTTACCATAATTATATACCACAAAGCAAAAGTAGTGAACTTATTTTACTAAGTCTCATATAGACCTAGTTCACCCATGCTTACCACAATGTGCTTTTCAGATTTTATCATTTTGTATAGGTGCTACTTCATACAAAGATTAAGGAAGCATTGCTCTAAGGGAAAGTAACACAAAGAAACCTTATCCATTTTTATAATTCAATAGTCTCTGACTTCCAAATGTATATATATATATAACCCAATTTTCTCTTACAATATCCAGTCTAAATTTGTATATCGAATTGCCCTTTTGACATCTTCCTGTATATCATACAGTTACTAAACTTAATATGTTAACTGAAACTCCTGATTCTCTCAGAACTTGAACCCCCACCAACTACCCAGCCTACCATTCTTTTTCACAAGAGTAAAAGGCTCTGCCACCAGCCAGTTGCTAGAGACAGAAATCTAGACCCAATCTCTAATTCATCCCTTTCACTTATGCTCTCACTCACTGACCCATCAGCAAGCTCTGTCTATAGAAAAAAGAAAAATTTCTATTCTTTTATTTTTTTCACTAGGTCACCACAGCTCTAGGTATAGGACAATTACAGCAACTTCCTGAATGGTCTCCTTTCTTCTACTCATCCCCTTCTAACTTTTTTTTTCATATGGCAGAAATAGTGATTTTTAAATGCTAATTAGATTAGGCAGATCTTATGCTTAATATTGCTTAATATGCTTAATATTTGCCTTATTTGCCTCACAATGACTTATAATGCCCTGTATATCTGGTACCTGCCTGCCTTTCCCACTCAGCTCCTACCACTCTGCACTTCCCTTCCTCTGTCCACTGGTCTTTTCTTGGTCCCATGAACAAGCCAAGATTCTTTCCTGCCCCTAAAGACTTTGCACATGTTTTTCTTTCTGCTTGATGGTGCCCAGCACATTCACACTTAGTAAATTATTTACTTTTTATAATCCTTGCTTAATTGAGCATAAATGTCTTTCATTATATCGTTTTCCTCAATCAGCATCTCTAGAAGTAATACTTATTATTTGTTATCTATTTCAGTCAAATTTGTTGTTACCTTTATACACTTCCTCACAGTTTGAAATGATCTCTTGTTCATTTGTTTATTGTCTCTCTGCTCTATTACAATGCTCCTTGAGGGAGGAGCTTTATCTGACTTATATACTATCATATCTCTAGTGCCCAGCACAAGTCTTGACACAGAGTTGGCATTTGCTAAGTATATTTTGGGTTAATGAATGATTAATGAAGTGAATTATGCAACTCATGGCTTCATGAGATACTTATTCTCTAGACCCCAAATTAACTGGTCTGACTTATAAACTAATCAGGACAAAACACTCTCAAACCTTGAAAATAAAATTTCTCATATAAAGTCACACTAATTTTATACCTTCTTTTAGTGAGAGACACAAAACGTTTAGAGAAAAATATGTTTCAAAATATAGAATTTAATAACACTTCTGAGGAATCAACTGGGTATGATGTTTTCTCATAATTTAAATCTTGTTTGGGATTTTAATTTCAGAGAAGAAATTCAGTAAATAGCAGACATCAACCAAGCAAGAAAAATATAATATTAAGTGGAAATGGACTGATGAAGTTCAGCTATAATTTCAACTCAACTGTGTCTTTTGACTATGATCAGCAATTTAAGTACGGCCATTAGTTGATCAACATTACCTATGAATTACTACTGCCTGCAAGTCATTGAGTAAGTAACTAGAGATATCAACGTTAAATACAAACGCCCCAACTCTCTAGGAACTCAAACTTAAATACATGAGAAACTCATAGTCATCTGAGTTTAGTCAGATGACATGAGAAACTCATAGTCACCTGAGACCTCATCAAGAAAATTTAGAAGATTCTGCATTGGATCCACAAAATATCTTCAATCTAATATTAAGTCTTAATACATGTCAGACACTATATCCAAGGGGTCTCATCCTCACTTGGACCTGATTGAGATGATGAGCTCTGAACTATGAGTAGATACTGTAATGGGATGAGACCCTTGGATGCTTTACAAGAGTATCAGTGTGTACTCTTTACAAGAGTATCAATGATCCATATGGGGGAATGGATCATTGGAGGCCATAGGATACACAGTAGCAGACAGATGTTAGGGTAGCCACTCATGATTTTTGCCTCCTGGTGTTCAAGCCCTTGTATGATTGCTTCTTCTTAGTGTGGGTAGGACCTGTGACTTTCTTCTAACAAATAGAATGTGGCAAAGGTAATAGGATGTACATGATTACATGTGTGTGATTACATGGTTATGTACATAAAATTAGAGTGCTTATCTTGCTGGAGTCTCTCTCTCTCTCTCTCTCTCTCTCTCCCTGACTTGATGAAGCAAGCACCTATGTTGGTGACTCACATGGCAAAGAATTGAGGGCACTGTCTAGGGATTGAGGGTTGCCTCTGGTTGACAGTCAGCAAGAAACTGAAGCCCTCACTCCTACAACAAGAAACTAAAAACAATACGGAAAAGCAATTGCAGAGAGTGGAAGTTTAGTAGTAAAGTAAAAACCAAGTATGTTATTATCATAGTCCAGGGAGAGATAGATTCAGTTTCAACTAAGGAGCATAAGGGAAGAGAGAAGGAGATAGAGACACTTCAGAGGTAGACTGTTAGGATTAAATGACTGGAATAGTGGCTATGGGAAGGATGGAGATTTTGATCATTATTTAGCATGTTTTTAAAATTACAAAATGGCACGGATGTAATTTAATTTCCTGAATCTAATAAGTGCCTCCTTAGGCTTCAGTTCAGAGAGTTTGAGAGAGAGGTCAGGATTTTCTCTTTCCTTCTCTTCTTACCACTTTAGCATAGGTAACAGGAAGGAAGAAGAAGCATAAGCAATCCTGAAGATAAAGCAAGGGTTGGCATATAGGTATTATTGGAAAGAATAGTGATAAAAAATGAAATTTCAGGTACAGACTGAGGAATATCTTTTCCTTTGAGATGAAAGCCTAATGCTTTTGATAAATTTAGATGTAAAGAGTTTAATAACTTTGGAGAAATAAAAGCATTCATATATTTTTCATTGGAATGTAAAATGGTGCAGCCTCTTTGGAAAACATTTTAGAATTTCCTCAAAAAATTAATAATATAGTTTCCACATGACCCAGGAATTCTAAGTATATATCCAGTGAAATAAAAATGTATGTTCAGACAATGACTTTTCACAAATTTTTGTACCCCCACTATAATGAAATGTAATAAAAACATTATGCTAAGTGAAAAAAGCTAGACTCAACAGATCACATATTATATAATTCCATTGATATGAGATGTCCAGAAAAGCCAAATCCACAGGGACAGAAAGTAGATTAATAGACACAGGGGCTAGGGACAAAGGAGAATAGGGAGTGACTCATAATGGGTATGGGTTTTTTTGGGGGGGATGGTGAAAATGTTTTAAAATTAATGGTGATGGTTGCATAACTCTGTAAACATATTAGAAATCACTTTAAAGGGTGAAATTTATAATATGTAAATTATATTTTATTAAATATGTTACATAATGAAAAAAAGGAGATATATTAAAAAATCACCCTTTTAATGAGCTCCATTTTCTCTAAAAATGTATATCAAAACTGCAGTGGTAAAAATTCTAAGAATTTTCAGGTATTCTTGTCAACATATGTGCATTAAGAGAAAACATAATATTTCCTCTCCTGGCTAAATCTCAGTAGGTGAGAACTGAGTTTTGTAGGACCTACTCTTTTCTTATATCCAGACTCTTTGGAATGTTACTGCTCCTTGTGATACATATATGAAGACAATCTCTGGTTATGTTTCTCATGTCTTTAAGGTAGGTCTATCTGTGTTTCAAATGTTTCCCATGTCCTTTGAGTGATCTGTTCTTAGCAATCTTATACTCACACACATTTGAGGTGGATTTGACCCAGGAAGTACAGTGTTTTAAAATAGCAAACAAAGGTTTCATTAGCCTCTGAGGATAAATTTCACTCTCTTTTATATGAGTTAGCCTTATGCACTTAATCTGTAAAGTGGAATTCGGAGAGTTCTCTAATTTAGTAATGAGTCACTGACTCTTCCCCATTTTGACATTGGTGTGTTATAAACTAACCAAACAACCAACCAACAAACAGTTCAGAGATATTTAGAAAGTAAAACCAAATTTCTTATCAGGGCTCTCAGATTTGATTGAAAATGTCTAACAGGGTCACTTTAGTTTACACTGTTTTTTAGATTTTTTGTCAAGATGGAAGAGTGGTAGGAGGACTAGGTTATGTGGAAGGGTAAAAATTCACTGTCTAACCAAGAGAGGAGAGAAAAAAATAAATCAACATTTTCTGAACACTAAGTGAGAACTTAAACAGTTTATTTTCTAAAAATACTCTCTTCAGTATTCTACTCTTGTGCTCTTTTAATATGGCCATTAAAGTAAGTGTGCCCCTTGTTTAGTCACCCAGAGAACAACCTTCACATGGCATTCTCTGGGTACAGAACAGTGTCATAGTGAATCTCCTCCTTCCCATTAATGTCTTTTACTAAATGTATAAAACATTTTACTTCTTACTAATTGTCATTCATTAAATTAAACAAGAGAATGTGTATATTTCTAATAAAACTAGTGGGATCCAAAATTCACTAAAAAAAACCCACTCTTGATAATATATATGCTACACATTTTTATATGTACCCTAATCATAACAAAGTAGAAATAGTTTCACTTGATAACATCAAGACAAATTGTGCAAAGAGGAAAAAAAAAAGAAACTGTTTTGGAAATTAACTCTGAAGAACCCAAATTCTCTCCTCTACATCTTCTCTAGTAAGCAGAGACTTTGGCAAAAACTCCACTGGAAGTTAATTTTCAAATCACTGCTTCACCAAGTTAAGTACACCAGTGTATGTATTCCCACACAGGAAGATGCACTGATCCACCATAAGTTTGTGAGAGTTTATCCCCTATTTTTTATTGTTTTTGGCTCAAATCTGCTGTCAACTGTCCCCTTGTCTTTTCTAAAAGAGGAGAGATAAGGAGCCTGAAACCATCTCTGTAGGCCAGGATACTGCTAGCCTTAGATCTTAGGATTCTCTGTTCCTCTTGGATTAGAATTATTACAATTATAATTATGTGTGTAATATTTACCTTCTCAACTACAGGATAAGCTCCAAGAAGACAGTGCCAAGTATTGTTTGCTCAGCATAACATAAAGCACATTACAATTCCCAATACATATATGCGGATTGACTGACTTGGATAAATGACATGGAAGTTACACTGATAACTTCTTGTCCACTTACACAATATCCCCAAATTCACGTCTGGTTTGCACTGCCATCACTCCAAGATGGCCTCATTCACCTTGCTAAAAAGTGAGGAGTGCTATCAGATAGTGGGATCTGACCTCTAAACCCTAAAGATGGGTGGTGACATACACCCCTTATATGGGCAGAATTCTTATTCCTACTCTATGAGATTTAGACTGTATCCTCCTCAGAGCTCCTTTTATATTTTCTATATTTTTCTTTTCTATGATTTTGTACCTCAACTGATTTGGGATTGTCTTATATATTTCCATGACATCAGAGCTCAACCAAGAGTTCCTAAAGAGGCAGCACAAGTGAATTTGACAGTTCTAGTTGTCTATCTGTGGCTTCTGAGAGTGACTGTGCCCTAACTCCAAATTTGCTTATATGAACAAAGTTCTGGTAAAGAATCATCAATGTTCTCTGGGAATTTGGCTTCATTATTTGGTCTATTGTAGACAGGTCTTATCAATCCCAGCTTGATATGTACCCAAAATAGGACAATGAGGCAATTTTTATAGACATTTTTTCTGTTTTTAAAGAGTTTTTGATTTAACAGCATTATAATTTTCAGAACAGTTTTCTTCCTCACATTTAAAAATTTTTATCCTTAGAATTGAAAATCCTGCTGCATTTCAGACCTTCTTATAGCTGCATTGATTAGTCTTCTAGGAAGCGCAGCTGTGGCAATAATCCCGTCTCTGCATCTTTGCAAGCAGGAGGGAAGGCAGGAGATAAGAGTTGCCACAGGGAGTCTATATTTAATCTACAACTGGCTTATCCAAGTGTTTCATTGCTCCCTGAGGGACTCAACACATGCACTATTGTTAGAAAAAAATGATAGAGAAGGAAGGAAAGAAAAGTTCACCCAAGATTGGTCTTCAACTAATTAATTCATTTCAGAATTGGCACAGGAGAAGTTTTTGCTTTGCTGGTAATGCAGCCTCTGAGAAGACTAGTACTTCTTGATACCAGCACAACTCACCTTTCTGGCTTTTCCCTGTGGCTGCTATTGGGGAATGGCTGAGCTTTTTCTTGGCAGCTACTGTCAAAGGCTGCTGGGAGGCATCTGTAAATGGTAACTTCAGTAGCTCTATCAAGGAAACCCCACCGATCTACACTGCAGATTTTTATGGGCATTCACACAGTGGAATAAAGTGGATATCTGAGACAATTATAAAATCAATTACAAAATAAATAAATACCTAAATAAAATGCAAAACAAAGTAAATAAACCTTCAGCTTCAAAGGGAGAAGTAGAAGAAAGCTATTCTTCTTTAACACAGCTTTTTTCGTCATTCCATTTCTTACAAGTCTACAGTGATTATCTACCTTTTTGACATCAAATCCAAAACGTGCTTGACTTTGCCAGTCCTCTATATCTGGTGTATTCTAAAATGAAACCTCAGTCCAATATAATTGTCATGAAATCACACCCCTTTTGTACCTACCTGAGAAACTCTGTGTCTGAGAATCTCCTAGAATGCCCTTCCTCTTGTTGTGTGTCTATCATAATTTCTTAAGAATGAACTCAAATGCATTTCTTCCTTAAAACTTACATTGACTTATTACCCTTTCCTTCTATGAACATTTTTAGCACATATATGTTATTATTTTTTTATTATTCCACAGAATTGGAATGCAGTGAGTGGGAGGTTGGGAACCAGTTGGGAAAAAATTAAGGTCAGTTAAGGCTGTACAATTAAGGTGTTTTTCCTGATTCACTGGGTGCTATCTGCACTGATTATGCACAGAAAAGAATTAAATGAGAAGATCTCAGTTCTTTCCTTTTATGAAACAGTCACCAACAATTAAAATCTATCTATTTTTTTTAGGCTATGCTTATATTTTATTTCTCTAAAACAAAAACTAAGACATCTTAAAATCACTGAATAAAACTTTCATAGGAACTAAAACTCACTACCATCTCTTATTCCTACAAGAGGCTGCAGGGAACAGAGGCAATAGAGCTCTTCTTTGGAGCCAGCAGAAGCTAAACCAAATAAGCTGTTGACATCTGCAGGTATAGAATTCACAAAACACAGAAAAGGACCAAGACCATAGATCCTGTCATTTAAGTCATGAACTTCTCTATCGATTATGCTGTAGAGTAGATGATGCACCTGAAAAGAGAGGGGATAGGTACTGGATAAAGCAAATATGAAAAGACTGGTAGTATAGAGGGGTGAGAGAGTAGGATGCCTTCCCTCTTGGTAAAGTGCAAAAGATTATGAAGAGCTCCACACATGACACTCCCCAGCTACACTTAAGTTCAGCATTGGGACAATTGTCTGGATTTTACACTCTTAAGGGTATTGAATTGGGATATTTACCTGCAGAAGACACCATAGGTGAAACATTGGTGAAAATGAGACTCTGCCTTTCTTCTCTGTGTATAAGGAAGTCCTATCTCAGGGTAACAAGGAGAGAGTATCTCCAGCTTTCTGAATATTAAACTAAAAACATCAATATATTTGGTCAAGGCTATTTATTTTGTCAATCCAATGATATTTAAGGAAACTCTGCTTCCTTAAAAATAGATTGTATGTTGTATAACTTAGACCCAGATATTCCCCCACCAAATTCATTATGAGCAGGTTTTGATAGTTTAAAGAATGGACAGCATTTTCTCATGTTTCAATTTTTCTCTCATAAACCACAAATATTTGATGTCTGTCATAACTTGTTTTTCTAGCAAAAAAAGCAGGCAACCAACCAAAACAAACAAAGAAACAAAACAAGAATAAGAAGCAAACATTGAAAATAGCAGATCATACTTAGATTGATGTACTTTAATGAAAACAATGTAATATTATTAGTTTCTGATTGGTGGTTTATAAGATGAAATAGTACTCACCAAAAAGAGTATCATAGACTTTGCCAGATGATCAAACTTGGAAATTAATTTCCAGAATTTTCATTAAGTATGTGTAATTTAGATGTTCCTATTAGCTAAGCATTATTTAGAAGATATGTCCATAATAGTTTGTGAATGTGCTTGCATGTAGATATAGTCTAAGCCAAATTCCATTTCTTCTCCCTAAACACTATACTGCCAAAGATCTTTAGTATCATAATCACCATCATTAATCAAAATGAAGATTTCTTTGTCCACATACTGTATATATCATACAGAGCAGCTCTTCTTGCTCTAAGCTTAAGGTCCTCAAACTTCTGTCTCACTTTTCTTCTGGTAAGACTCACTTGAATGGTGTTTCCTAGTGTCTTTCAAACTTCTGTTTCACTTTTCTTCTGGTAAGACTCACTTGAATGGTGTTTCTTAGAGTCTTTCAGGTGCCTCATCTGCAGTTAGTTAGTTTGGTTTCGTTTGGTTAAAAATCATCAGCATCGTGTAAAGATAATACTCATCAAAAATCTTTTATTTTTGGATAAAGAAAATATAGAACCAAATAAAAAGCAAGAGAGTATGCTTGCAGGTGTGGGTGATGGTGTTGGGTGTTTCTATTATCACCTTTGCACAGAAAGAATTGCATTTGCTTGGTTGGCTCCTCCGTTACTGAACTACTCTTCCCTTTGCTTTCCATAGGCCTAGTTTTCTTCTCATCTAACACCACTTTCTACAATACAAGCATAGTTCATTACATTGAGCTTCACTTTATTCTGCTTCTCAGATATTTTAGTTTTTACAAATTGAAGATTTGTGGCAACCCTGAGTTCAACAAGTCTATGGGAACTATATTTCTAACTGCATTTGCTCACTTCTTGTCTCTGTGTCACATTTTGGTAATTCTCACAATATATCAAATTTTTCATTATTATTATATTTGTTAAGATGATCTGTGATTAGTAACCTTTGATGTTACTACTGCAAAAATATTGACTTGTTGAAGGCTCAGATAATCATTAGCATTTTTTAACAATAAAATTAAGAAATGTATATTGCTTTTTATATGTAACACTATTGAACAATTAATAGACTACAGCATAGTGTTAACATAACTTTTATATGCACTGGGAAACCAAACACTTTGTGGGACTTGCTTTATTGAGATATTCACTTTATCGTGATGATCTGAAACCAAACCCACAATATCTGCGAGGTATACCTGTATTTTCTGACAATGGGACTAGATTAAGATCTACCTGGCATTCACTGATATTCTCTACTTTTCTTTTGTAACACTAAACATACTTAGGATTATTTAATTATTTAAGAAAGGAGTAAAATAATCAATGTATGGTTATTCACAGCCTTCTCGTCTGCTTTCACACACCAAAGCAAATTCAATTTTTGCTTGCTCATCAGCTTTTAAACATGTATTCTGCTGATTGTAGAATTTGGTGAAATGGAGAATTGGGGACGTAGGTGAAACAAGCTTGATTTATATTGCAGAGGGAAGACTTACTCTAGAGAAAGGAAACAAAATTTATTGCCACCCAGAACAAGGGAGGCATATTTCAAGATGGGCTATTGGGTTGATAGTTTTGGGGGCATAGATGGGCAGCTTGGAAGGAGATGGAAGAGATTTTAGAGTGTCTAGCATATATGGGAGTTATTGAGAATGAGACAGGTGGCTTAGTTTCTTTGAGTCCTAATTTATTTACTTACTGAATGTCTTTCTTTTCTAATCAAGTATGAAGTTACATTAATGGAGAAACAATGATCACACTCCTCCACACTATACTATCAGCACTTTATCAAGTTCTGAGTTATTAAAGGTGCTTGACAACAATTCTCAATTGATATTTAACTTTCTGTATGTATGTTTATAAGTTACTTAATAATCTATAACCATAAGCTTC
This sequence comes from Physeter macrocephalus, assembly GCF_002837175.3. Taxonomy (NCBI): domain Eukaryota; kingdom Metazoa; phylum Chordata; class Mammalia; order Artiodactyla; family Physeteridae; genus Physeter; species Physeter macrocephalus. The sequence goes on along the minus strand of NC_041232.1, from coordinate 54,643,364 downwards.
AGTATATACTATTAGGACATAGATAAATTATGGAAAGAGTTCTGACTCCTTGAAGTGAAGTTATACACATATACCTCCTAGATTTTGATTTAGGTTAAACTGGTTGAGTGACATTATTTTCAAAATAATGAATTAAGTGAATGTGTGCTGAAGTTGTCAAAGAAGTATTCTCAGAAAGGATAAGTGTTAAATGTAGAAAGACCACAAGAAATAGAACAGGAAGGAAAAAAATTTTTCATTCTTTAAGTAGGAGAAGGTATTTTATGTATAATTTCAAGAGTATGTATTTCTTTCAGTTCAACATTTCCTTATTGCCATAGGTTAAACCAAACAATTATTTTGTCAAGTCATGGAACACAGGAATTAATTAACAGGACTTTAAGTGTATGGCAGATTTATGTTTAATTTGATTTTGTTCAAAATAAATAATCTCTTTAGGCCACACTTTCCTTTTGTGGAAAAGAGTATAAAACAAGGTTTGGCAACCCTTTTCTATAAAGGATCAGATAGTAAATAAGCTATTTATATATTTATGTATTTATGTATTTATTTATTTATGTTTTTCAAACTTTTTACTGTGATGAAATGGAAGAAATATATTTTGCAGTAAAGCTTATCACATGCACAGACATACAAACAAAAAATGAAATAAATTTATCCATATTATGAATGAAGTGCTCAGTTTTATTCTTTACTTTCTATTTTATTCTTTTCCAGTCAATTGCATTTTCTTTTTTTTTTTAACATCTTTATTGGAGCATATTTGTTTTAAAATGTTGTGTTAGTTTCTGCTGTATAAAAAAGTGAATCAGCTCTATGTATATAAATATATCCCATATCCCCTCCCTCTCGTGCCTCCCTCCCGCCCTCCATATCCCACCCCTCTGGTTACTGCAAAGCACAAAGCTCATCTCCCTGTGCTATGTGGCATGTGGCTGCTTCCCACCAGCTATCTACTTCATATTTGGTAGTGTATATATGTCAGTGCTAATCACTCAATTGGTCCCAGCTTACCCTTCTCCCTCTTCAAGTGTCCTCAAGTCCATTCTCTACATCTGCGTCTTTATTCCTGTCCTGCCCAGAGGTTCATCAGAACTTTTTTTTTTTTTTAGATTCCTTATATATGTGTTAGCATAAGTTATTTGTTTTTCTCTTTCTGACTTACTTCACTCTGTCTGACAGACTCTAGGTCCATTCACCTCACTACAAATAACTCAATTTTGTTTCTTTTTATGGCTGTGTAATATTCCACTGTATACATGTACCACTTCTTCTTTATCCATTCATCTGTCTATGGACACTTAGGTTGCTTCAATGTCCTGGATAATGTAAATAGTGCTGCAATGAACATTGAGTTACATGTCTCTTTCTGAATTATGGTTTTCTCAGGGTATATGCCCAGTAGTGGGATTGCTGGGTCATATGATAGTTCTATTTTTAGTTTTTTAAGGAACTTCCGTACTGTTTTCTCCATAGTGGATGTATCCATTTACATTCCCACCAACAGTGTAGGAGGGTTCCCTTTTCTCCACAACCTCTCCAGCATTTATTGTTTCTAGATTTTTTGATAATGGCCACTTTGACTGGTGTGCAGTGATACTACATTGTGGTTTTGATTAGCATTTCTCTAATTATTAGTGATGTTGAGCATCATTTCATGTATTTGTTGACAATCTGTATGTCTTCTTTGGCAAAAAGTTTATTTAGATCTTCTGCCCATTTTTGGATTGGGATGTTTGCTTTTTGATATTGAGCTGCATGAACTGTTGTATATTTTGGAGATTAATCCTTTGTCAGTTGCTTCATTTGCAAATATTTTCTCCCATTCTGCAGGTTGTCTTTTCATCTTGATTAAGGTTTCCTTTGCTGTGCAAAAGCTTTTAAATTTCATTAGGTCCCATTTTTAAATTTTTAATTTTATTTCCATTATCCTAGGAGGCAGGTCAAAAAGGATCTTTCTGGGATTTATGTCATAGAGTGTTCCGCCTGTGTTTTCCTTTAAGAGTTTTATAGTGTCCTGCCTTACACTTAGGTCTTTAATCCATTAGGGGTTTATATTTGTGTATGGTGTTAGGATATGTTCTACTTTCATTCTTTTACATGTGGCTGTGCAGTTTTCCCAGCACCACTTATTGAAGAGGCTGTCTTTTCTCCACTGTATATTCTGGCCTACTTTATCAAAGATATGGTGACCATATATGCATGAGTTTTTCTTTGGGATTTCTCTCCTGTTCCATTGATCTATATTTCTGCTTTTGTGCCAGAACTATACTGTCTTGATTACTGTAGCTTTGTAGTATAATCTGAAGTCAGGGAGCCTGGTTCCTCTAGCTCCATTTTTCTTTCTCAAGATTGCTTTACCTATTCGGGGTCTTTTGTGTTTCCATACAAATTGTAAAATTTTTTGTTCTAGTTCTGTGAAAAATGCCATTGGTATATTGATAGGGATTGCACTGAAAGTGTAGATTGCTTTGGGTAGTATAGGAATTTTCACAATGTTGATTCTTCTAATCCAAGAACATGGTATATCACTCCATCTGTTTGTATCATCTTTAATTTATTTCATCAGTGTCTAAGAGTTTTCTTCATACAGTTCTTTTGTCTCCTTCAGTAGATTTATTCCTAGGAATTTTATTATTTTTGTTGCAGTGGTAAATGGGAGTATTTCCTAAATTTATCTTTCAGATTTATTGTTGTTATTGTATAGGAATGCAAGAAATTCCTGTGCATTAATTTTGTGTCCTGCTACTTTACCAAATTCACTGATTATCTCTAGTAGCGTTGTGGTAGCATCTTTAGGATTCTCTATGTGTAGTATCATGTCATCTGCAGACAGTGACACTCTTATTTATGTTCCAAATTGGATTCCTTTTATTTATTTTCTCTGATTTCCATGGCTAAGGCTTCCAAAACTATATTGAAAAATAGTGGTGAGAGTGGGGAACCATAACTAATTCCTGATCTTAGAGGAAATGATTTCAGTTTTTCACAATTGAGAACAATGTTGGCTGTGGGTTTGCCATATATGGCTTATATCAAGTTGAGTAGGCTCCTCTATGCCTACTTTCTTGAGTTTTTATCATAAATGGGTGTTGAATTATGTCAAAAGCTTTATTTGCCTCTGCTGAGATGATCATATGGTTTTCATCCTTCAATTTGTTAATATGGTGTATCACATTGATTAAT
>NC_041232.1:54636174-54640164 GCF_002837175.3 Physeter macrocephalus | reverse complement strand
TGAAGAATCCTTGCATTCCTGGGATAAACCCCACTTGATCATGGTGTATGATCCTTTTAATGTGCTGTTGGATTCTGTTAGCTAGTATTTTGTTGAGGATTTTTGCATCTATGTTCATCAGTGATATTGGTCTGGGGTTTTCTTTTTTTGTAACATCTTTGTCTGGTTTTGGTATCAGGCTGTTGGTGCCCTCGTAGAATGAGTTTGGGAGTGTTCCTCCTTCAGCTATATTTTGGAAGAGTTTGAGAAGGATAGGTGTTAGCTCTTCGCTAAATATTTGATAGAATTCCCCTGTGAAGCCATCTGGTCATGGGTTTTTGTTTGTTGGAAGATTTTTAAACAGAGTTCCAATGTCAGTGCTTGTGATTAGTCTGTTCATATTTTCTATTTCTTCCTGGTTCAGTCTTGGAAGGTTGTGCTTTTCTAAGAATTTGAACATTTCTTCCAGGTTGTCCATTTTATTGGCATAGATTTGATTGTACTAATGTCTAATGATCATTTTTATTTCTTCAATGTCATTTGTTACTTCTTTTTCATTTTTAATTTGAGTCTTCTCCCTTTTTTCCTTGATGAGTCTGGCTAATGTTTTATCAATTTTGTTTATCTTCTCCAAGAACCAGCTTTTATTTTTATTGATATTTGCTACTGTTTCCTTCATTTCTTTTTCATTTATTTCTGATCTGATATTTATGATTTCTTTCCTTCTGCTAACTTTGGGCTTTTTTATTGTTGTTGTTCTTGTTTCTCTAATTGTGTTAGGGGTAAGTTTAGGTTGTGTATTTGAGATTTTTCTTGTTTCTTGAGGCAGGATTTAATTGCTAAACACTTCCCTCTTAAAACTGCTTTTGCTGAATCCCATAGGTTTAGGGTCATCGTGTTTTCATTGTCATTTGTTTCCAGGTATTTTTTGAATTCTGTTTGATTTCTTCAGTGATCTCTTAGTTATTTAGTAGCATATAGTTTAACCTCCATGTGTTTGTATTTTTTACACTTTTTTCCTATAATTGATATCTAGTCTCATAGCATTATGGTGGAAAAGATTCTTGATATGATTTCAAATATCTTAAATTTACCAAGGATTGATTTGTGACCCAACATATGATCTACCCTGGAGAGTGTTCTATGAGCACTTGAGACAAAAGTTTATTCTGTTGTTTTTGGAAGGAATGTCCTATAACATCAATTAAGTCCATCTTGTTTAATATGTCATTTAAAGCCTGTGTTTCCTTATTTATTATCATTTAGGATGATCTTTCCATTGGTGGGGTGTTAAAGTCCCCTACTATGATTGTGTTACTGTTGATTTTCCCTTTTTTGGCTGTTAGCATTTGTCTTATGTATTGAAGTGCTCCTATGTTGGGTGCATAAATATTTACAATTTTTATATATTCTTCTCGGATTGATCCCTTGATCATTATGTAGTGTCCTTCTTTGTCTCTTATAATAGTCTTTATTTTAAAGTCTATTTTGTCTGATATAATAATTGCTACTCCAGCTTTCTTTTGATATGCATTTGAATGTAATAACTTTCTCCATCCCCTCACTTTCAGTCTGTATGTGTCCCTAGGTCTGAAGTGGGTCTCTTGTAGACAGCATACATACAGTTCTTGTTTTGTTACCCATTCTCCTTGTCTATGTCTTTTGGTTGTAGCATTTATTCCATTTACATTAAGGTAATTATCTATACATATGTTCCTATTACCATATTCTTAATTGTTTTGGGTTTGTTATTGTAGGTCATTTCCTTCTCTTGTGTATCCTTCCTAGGGAAGATCCTATAGCACTTGTTGTAATTGTGGTTTGGTGGTGTTGAATTCTCTTAGCTTTTTCTTGTCTGTAAAGGTTTTAATTTCTCTAGTGAATCTGAATGAGATCCTTGCTGGGTAGAGTAATCTTGGTTGTAGGATTTTCCCTTTCATCACTTAAAATATGTCTCTTCTCTCATTTCTGGTTTGCAGAATTTCTGCTGAAAAATCAGCTGTTAACCTTAGGGGGATTATCTTGTATGTTAATTGTTGCTTTTCCCTTGCTGCTTTTACTATTTTTTCTTTTTATTTATATTATTTAATTTTTTAACATAATTTTTTACCATCTTTATTGGAGTATAATTGCTTCATAGTGGTGTGTTAGCCTCTGCTGCATAACAAAGTAAGCCAGTTATACATACACATATATCCCCATACCTCCTCCCTCTTGCATCTCCATCTCTCCCACCCTACCCATCCCGCATATCAAGGTGGACACAAAGCACAGAGCTGATCTCCCTGTGCTATACATCTGCTTTCCACTAGTTATCTATTTTATATTTGGTAGTTTATACATGTCTATGCCACTCTCTCACTTTATCCAGGCTTACCCTTCCCCTTCCCTATGTCCTCAAGTCCATTCTCTATATCTGCGTCTTTATTCCTGTCCTGTCCCTAGGTTCTTCAGATTTTTTTTTTTAGATTCCATATATATGTGTTAGCATACAGCATTTGTTTTTCTATTTCTGACTTACTTCATTCTGTATTACAAATTCTAAGTCCATCCACCTCACTACAAATAACTCAATTTCATTTCATTTTAGGGCTGAGTAATATTCCACTGTATATGTGTGCTACATTGTCTTTATCCATTCATCTGTAGATGGACACAAGTTGTTTCCATGTCCTGGCTATTGTAAATAGAGCTGCAATGAACATTGTGGTACATGACTCTTTCTGAATTATGGTTTTCTCAGGGTATATGCACAGTAGTGGGATTGCTGGGTCATATGGTAGCTCTATTTTTAGCTTTTTAAGGAACTCCATACTGTTCTCTATAGTGGCTGTATCAGTTTACATTCCCACTAACAGTGCAAGAGTGTTCCCTTTTCACCACACCCTCTCCAGCATTTATTGTTTGCAGATATTTTGATTATGGCCATTCTGACCGGTGTGAGGTGGTACCTCATTGTAGTATTGATTTGCATTTCTCTAATGATTAGTGATGTTGAGCATTCTTTCATGTATCTGTTGGCAATCTGTATATCTTCTTTGGAGAAATGTCTATTTAGGTCTTCTGTCCATTTTAGGATTGGGTTGTTTTTATGATATTGAGATGCATGAGTTAATTGTACATTTTGGAGATTAATCCTTTGTCAGTTGCTTCGTTTGCAAATATTTTCTCCCATTCTGAGAGTTTTCTTTCCATCTTGTTTATGGTTTCCTTTGCTGAGCATAGTTTTTACGTTTTATTAGGTCCCATTTGTTTATTTTTGTTTTAATTTCCATTTCTCTAGCAGGTGGTTCAAAAAAGATATTGCTGTGATTTATGTCAAAGAGTGTTCTTCCTATGTTTTCCTGTAAGACTTTTAATGTGTCTAGCCTTACATATAGGTCTTTAATCCATTTGGGGTTTATTTTTGTGTATGATATTAGGGAGTGTTCTAATTTCATTCTTTTACATGTGGCTGTCCAGTTTTCCTAGCACCAGTTATTGAAGAGGCTTTCTTTTCTCCTTTGTATATTCTTGCCTCCTTTATCAAGCATAAGGTGAACATATGTGTGTGGGTTTATCTCTGGGCTTTCTATCCTGTTCTATTGATCTATATTTCTGTTTATGTGCCAGTACCATACTGTCTTGATTACTGTAGCTTTGTAGTATAGTCTGAGGGCAGGGAGCCTGTTGCCTCCAGCTCCATTTTTCTTTCTCAGTGTAGCTTTGGCTATTCACAGTCTTTTGTGTTTCCATACAAATTGTGAAATTTTTTGTTCTAGTTATGTGAAAGTTGTCATTGGTAGTGTAATAGGGATTACATTGAATATGTAGGTTGCTTTGCTAAGTATAGTCATTTTCACAATGTTGATTCTTCCAATCCAAGAACATGGTATATCTCTTCATCTCTTTGTATCATCTTTAATTTCTTTCATCAGTGTTTTATAGTTTTCTGCATACAAGTCTTTTGTCTCCTCAGGTAGGTTTATTCCTAGATATTTTATTCTTTTTGTTGCAGTGGTAAATGGAAGT
>NC_041232.1:54555071-54628798 GCF_002837175.3 Physeter macrocephalus | reverse complement strand
AGTGGCTGTATCAGTTTACATTCCCACTAACAGTGCAAGAGTGTTCCCTTTTCACCACACCCTCTCCAGCATTTATTGTTTGCAGATATTTTGATTATGGCCATTCTGACCGGTGTGAGGTGGTACCTCATTGTAGTATTGATTTGCATTTCTCTAATGATTAGTGATGTTGAGCATTCTTTCATGTATCTGTTGGCAATCTGTATATCTTCTTTGGAGAAATGTCTATTTAGGTCTTCTGTCCATTTTAGGATTGGGTTGTTTTTATGATATTGAGATGCATGAGTTAATTGTACATTTTGGAGATTAATCCTTTGTCAGTTGCTTCGTTTGCAAATATTTTCTCCCATTCTGAGAGTTTTCTTTCCATCTTGTTTATGGTTTCCTTTGCTGAGCATAGTTTTTACGTTTTATTAGGTCCCATTTGTTTATTTTTGTTTTAATTTCCATTTCTCTAGCAGGTGGTTCAAAAAAGATATTGCTGTGATTTATGTCAAAGAGTGTTCTTCCTATGTTTTCCTGTAAGACTTTTAATGTGTCTAGCCTTACATATAGGTCTTTAATCCATTTGGGGTTTATTTTTGTGTATGATATTAGGGAGTGTTCTAATTTCATTCTTTTACATGTGGCTGTCCAGTTTTCCTAGCACCAGTTATTGAAGAGGCTTTCTTTTCTCCTTTGTATATTCTTGCCTCCTTTATCAAGCATAAGGTGAACATATGTGTGTGGGTTTATCTCTGGGCTTTCTATCCTGTTCTATTGATCTATATTTCTGTTTATGTGCCAGTACCATACTGTCTTGATTACTGTAGCTTTGTAGTATAGTCTGAGGGCAGGGAGCCTGTTGCCTCCAGCTCCATTTTTCTTTCTCAGTGTAGCTTTGGCTATTCACAGTCTTTTGTGTTTCCATACAAATTGTGAAATTTTTTGTTCTAGTTATGTGAAAGTTGTCATTGGTAGTGTAATAGGGATTACATTGAATATGTAGGTTGCTTTGCTAAGTATAGTCATTTTCACAATGTTGATTCTTCCAATCCAAGAACATGGTATATCTCTTCATCTCTTTGTATCATCTTTAATTTCTTTCATCAGTGTTTTATAGTTTTCTGCATACAGGTCCTTTGTCTACTTAAGTATGTTTATTCCTAGGGATTTTATTCTTTTTGTTACAGTGGTAAATGGGACTGTTTCCTTAATTTCTCTTTCAGATTTTTCACCATTACTGTATAGGACTGCAAGAGCTTTCTGTACATTAGTTTTGTATCCTGCTATTTTACCAAATTCATTGATTAGCTCTAGTAGTTTTCTCATAGCATCTTTAGGATTCTCTAAGTACAGTATCATGCCATCTGCAAACAGTGACAGTTTACTTCTTATTTTCCAAGGTGGATTCCTTTTATTTATTTTTCTTCTCTGATTACTGTGGCTAACATTGCCAAAACTATGTTGAATAATAGTGGTGAGATTTGGCAACCTTGTCTTTTTCCTGATCTTTTTGGAAATTTTTCAGATTTTCACCATTGAGAATGATGTTGGCTGTGTGTTTGTCATATACGGTCTTTTTTATGTTTAGGTTAGTTCCCTCTATGCCTACTTTCTGTATGGTTTTTATCATAAATGGGAGTTGAATTTTGTCCAAAGTTTTTTCTTCATCTACTGAGATGGTCATATGATTTTTCTCCTTCAATCTGTTAATATTGTTTATCACATTGATTGATTTGCATATATTGAAGAATCCTTGCATCCTGGGATAAAACCTACTTTATCATGTTGTATAACCCTTTTAATGTGCTGTTGGATTCTTTTTGTTAGTATTTTGTTGAGGATTTTTGCATCTATGTACTTCAGTGATATTGGCCTATAGTTCTCTTTGTGACATCTTTGTCTGATTTTTGTATCAGTGTGATGGTGGCCTAGTAGAATGAGTTTGGGAGTGTTCCTCCTCTGCTATAGTTTGGAAAAGTTTGAGAAGGATTGGTGTTAGCTCTTCTCGAAATGTTTGATAGAATTTGCCTTTGAAGTTATCTGGTCCTGGGCTTTTGTTTGTTGGCAGATTTTTAATTACAGTTTCAATTTCATTGCTCGTGATTGGTCTGTTTACATTTTCTATTTCTTCCTGCTTGAGTCTAGGAAATCTATACTTTTCTAAGCATTTTTCCATTTCTTCCAGATTGTCCATTTTATTGGCCTATAGTTGCTTGTAGCAATCTCTCATGATCCTTTGTATTTCTGCTGTGTCTGTTGTGCCATCTCCTTTTTCATTTCTAATTCTATTGATTTGAGTCCTCTCCCTTTTTTCCTTGATGAGTCTGGCTAATGGTTTATCAATTTTGTTTATCTTCAAAAAGAACCAACTTTTAGTTTTATTGATCTTTGTTATTGTTTCCTTCATTTCTTTTTCATTTCTTTCTGATCTGATGTTTATGATTTATTTCCATCTGCCAACTTTGGGTTTTGTTTGTTCTTCTTTCTCTGGTTTCTTTAGGTGTAAGGTTTAGGTATGTTTTCATTTCTTTTTTGATTTCTCAGTGATCTCTTAGTTATTTAGTAGTGTATTGTTTAACCTCCCTGTGTTTGTATTTTTTACATATATTTTCCAGCAATTGATATCTAGTCTCATAGCGTTGTGGTCGGAAATGATACTTTATATGATTTCAATTTTCTTAATTTTACCAAGGTTTGATTCATGACCCAAGATCTGATTTATCCTGAAGAATGTTCCATGAGCACTTGAGAAGAAATTTTATTCTGTTTTCTTTGGAAGGAATGTTCTATAAATATCAATTAAGTGTATCTTGTTTAATGTATCATTTAAACCTTGTGTTTCCTTATTTATTTTCATTTTGGATGATATTTCCATTGGTGAAAGGTTGTGCTAATGTCCCCTAGTATGATTGTGTTACTGCCAATTTCCCCTTTTATGGCTGTTAGCATTTGCCTTATGTATAGAGGTGCTCCTATGTTGGGTGCATAAATATTTACAACTGTTTTATCTTCTTGGATTGATCCATTGATGATTATGTAGTGTGCTTCTTTTTGTCCTGTAATAGTCTTTAGTTTAAAGTCTATTTTTTCTGATATGATAATTGCTACTCCAGCTTTCTTTTACTTTCCATTTTCATGGAACATCTTTTTCCATCTGCTCACTTTCAGTCTGTGTGTATCCCCAGGTCTGAAGTGTGTCTCTTTTAGACAGCATATATACAGGTCTCGTTGTTGTATCCATTCAGCCAGTTTATGTCTTTTGGTTGGAGCATTTAATCCTTTACATTTAAGGTTGTTATCGATATGTATGTTCCTATTTCCATTTTCTTAATTGTTTTGGGTTTGTTATTGTAAGTCTTTTCCTTTTCTTGTGTTTTGTACCTAGACAAGTCCTTTTAACATTTGTTGTAGTGCTGGTTTGGTGGTGCTGAATTCTCGTAGCTTTAGTTGTCTCTAAAGTTTTTAATTTCTCTATTGAATCTGAATGAGATCCTTACTGGATAGAGTAATCTTGGTTTTAGGTTTCTCCCTTTCATCACTTTAAATATGTCCTGCCACTCCCTTCTGTATTGCAGAGTTTCTGCTGAAAGATCAGCTGTTAACCTTATGGGGATTCCCTTGTATGTTGTTTCTTTTCCTTTGCTGTTTTTAATAATTTTTCTTTGTACTTAAGTTTTGGTAGTTTGATTAATATGTGTCTTGGTGTGTTTATCCTGGGATTTATCCTGTATAGGACTCTCTTTTCTTACTGGACTTGATTAACTATTTCCTTTCCCATATTAGGGAACTTTTCAACTATAATCTCTTGAAATATTTTCTCAGTCTCTTTCTTTTTCTCTTCTTCTGGGACCCCTACAATTCGAATGTTGGTGCATTTAATGTTGTCCCAGAGGTCTCTGAGACCGTCTTCAATTCTTTTCATTCTTTTTTCTGCTCTGCAGTAGTTATTTCCACTATTTAACTTCCAGGTCACTTATCCGCTCTTCTGCCTCAGTTATTCTGCTATTGATTCCTTCTAGAGAATTTTAAATTTCATTTATTGTGTTGTTCATCATTGTTTATTTGCTCTTTAGTTCTTCTAGGTCCTTTTTAAATGTTTCTTGTATTTTCTCCATTCTATTTCCAAGATTTTGGATCATCTTTACTATCATTACTCTGAGTTCTTTTTCAGGTAGACTGCCTATTTTCTCTTCATTTATCTTTACCTTGCTCATTCATCTGCAGTGTATTTCTCTGTCTTCTCATTTTTCTTAACTTACTGTGTTTGGGCTCGATGTTTTGCCAGCTGCAGGTTTGTAGTTCCCATTGTTTTTGGTGTCTGTCTGAAGTGGGTGAGTTTGGTTCAGTGGCTTTTGTAGGCTTCCTGGTTGAGGGGACTGCTGCCTGTGTTCTCTTGTGTGGGGCTGGATCTTGTCTTTCAGGTGGACAGGGCCGAATCTGTTGCTGTGTTTTGGGATGTCTGTGAACTTAGTATGGCTTAGACAGCCTCTCTGCTACTGGGTGTGTTTGTTGTCATGTCTTGCTAGATGTTTAGCATGGGACGTCCAGCACTGGAACTTGCTGGCCATTGAGTGGAGCTAGGTCTTAATGTTGAGATAGAGACATCTGGGAGAGCTCTTGTCAATTGACATTACATGGGGCCACAAAATCTCTGGTGGCCCCATGTCCTGGACTTGGCTCTCCAGCCTCAGTGGTTTGGGCCTGACACCTGGCCAGATCTCCAAGACCGTAGTAGCCACACAGCTCAGAAGAAAAGGTAGAAAAAAAAAGGAAAAAATAATAATAAAATTAAAAAAAATACTATTAAAAAAGAAGAGAGCCATCAAACCAATAAAGAAATCTACCAATGATAACAAGCTCTAAAAACTAAACTAGGTTAAACATAAAAATCAGAAACAAATCAGTTGCAGAAAGCAAACCCCAAATCTACAAGTGCTCCCAAAGTCTACTGCCTCAAATTTGGGAACATTCATTGTCTATTCAGGTATTCCACAGATTCAGAGTTCATCATGTTGTTTGTGGGGATTTAATCCACTGCTCCTGAGGCTGCATGGAGAAATTTCCCTTTCTCTTCTTTGTTTGCCCAGCTCCTGATGTTCAGCTTTGGTTTTGCTCCTGCCTCTGTGTGTAGGTCGCCCTCAGACATCTGTTCCCTGCCCAGACAGAAGGGGGTTAAAGCAGCAGCTGATTAGTGCTCTCTGGCTCACTCAGGCCTGGGAGAGGGCAGGGTATTGTAGTCATAATTGGAATGCAGGGCAAGCCTATGGTGGAAGTGGCTGGAATGACATTGCAACAGCCTGAGACATTCCGTGTGTTCTCCTGGGGACGTTGTCCATGGATCTAAGGATCCTGGCAGTGGTGTCCTGCATGTGCTCCCAGAGGGGTTTGGGTAGTGACCTGTGCTTGCAAACAGGATTCGTGGTGACAGCGGCAGCAGCATTAGCATTTCATGCCCACCTCTGGGATCTAAGCTGATAGCTGTGGCTTGCACCTGTCTCTGGAGCTTGCTTAGGCAGTTCTCTGCCTTCTGTGGACACAAGGGAAAAGAATCCCCTCTCCTCCCACACCCCGAAACAATTGTCTCTTGCCTTTTTGGCAGTTCCAGACATTTTCCCTGACTCCCTCCTGGCTAGTTGTTGAGCACTAACCCCCTTCAGGCTCTCTTCATGCAGCCAACTCCAGTCCTCTCCCTGGGATCTTATGTCCAAAGCCTAAGCCTCAGCTCCCAGCTCCCACCTGCTCTGGTGGGTGAGCAGGCAAGCATCTCAGGTTGGCAAGTGCTGGTCAGCACTCATCCTTTGTGCAGGGATCTCTACGCTTGGTCCCCTGCACCTCTGTTGCTGTGCTCTCCTCCATGGCTTTTCCCTTCCCCACACCCCGTCCCTGCCAGTGAAGGGGCTCCCTAGTGTGTGGAAACTTTTCCTCCTTCACAGCTCCCTCTCAGAGGTGCAGGTCCTGTCCTTATTTTTTGTCTCTGATTTTTCTTTCTTCTTTTGCCCTACACAGGTACTTGGGTGTTTTCTTGCCTTTTGGGAAGTCTGAGGTCTTCTGCCAGTGTTCAGAAGGTGTTCTGTAGGAGCTATTCCACATGTAGATGTAGTTTTGATGTATTTGTGGGGAGGAAGTTGATCTCCACGTCTTATACTTCTGACATCTTGAAGGTCTTCCCTAGACTATTTATTTTTAAATAAATAGTATAAAGACTTTCAAGACCATATTGTCTCTATTGCAACTACTCCTCTTTGCCATTGTAGTGTGAAAACAGTTACAGACAATATATACACAACTTAGTGTGACTGTGTTCCAATAAAACATTAATTACCAAAACAAGTGATTGGTCAGATTTGGCCTGTAGGCTATAATTTGCTGACCACAGATATATAACAATAAATATTTAATGGATTGGTCATATTGAATAAATAATTAAAAAAATGACTAGCATAATGCCTGGAGCATAGTATAACCACTGAATAAATTATATGATTGTCATTAGGCAAAATGTGTTTTATATGGTATATATTTACTTATTAATTTAATTGTATATTAATATTTACTTAGTTTTTATTTTGTTTTAGTTTCTGTATAGTAACATGTAGTCATGAGAGATAATAATTAAAAAATCAAGCATATTAAATAAATCATGAAAATAAAAACAGTACAAAGAAAATTCTGCTTATAAAAGAAGAACTGGTATCGTATTTGTCCTCTCACCTTAAACAATTAGAGAACTGTGTACAATATATGAAACAACTACTTGCAGACAATGGACATCAGGCAGCTCACAACTTTGATATTTTTTTTAGAAAAACAGAACAAATAAAATGAACACTTTGATTACCACAAAGTTGTTTTTTTCAAAAAGATTCACAAAATTTATAAGATCCTAGCTAAACTGATTGAGAGAAATACAAATTACAGATATTAATAACACAACAGATCCTAAAAACATTAAAAGGATGAAAAGAGTATATTATAAACAATTTCACACCAACAAATTTACCACTTAGAATAAAAATTTTTCTTTCAAATTATTTTCAGTTAACCTAATTCTTCTTTCATTTACATCTAATCTGCAGTTAAATATATAAGGGAAGTTTTTGTTTGATTTTTTTGTTTGTTTCCAAAGTTCTATTTTATTTCTAAATGTGGGTCATTTAAAAATGTTTCTATTCTCTAGTTATTTTTACCTCACATTTTATTTATGTAAATGTAGTGATACAGAACAGGACACTGTGGGACCCCGGGGCACAAAAGCCTTTCTTTGTCCCCCATTTCTTGATTAGAGGAAATAGGCTTCATTTAGCCTCCTTGACCTTCCATAATTATGGAAAGGAGTGGGTGCAGAGGCAAGGGAGGAACAGTCAAAAGAAACAATAGTGCAGGTTTGGAACAGGGTCCTTTTTTCCCCCATCAAGGTGTATACATAACAATATTTTTGAGCTGTTTTGTTATACTGAAACTCCCACCAGGGGGGAGAAATTAATGGAATGCTGGCCAATGGTATGCTGGCTCTTGGACTAGTTGAAACCAGGTTGATGAAGCTGACTCCCACTTACCTCACTATCAACCAGTCAGAAGAATGTCCATGAGCTGATGCCCTCTTTGAACCGTTACTGTAAAACTTCTCACTACCCCCTCCAGGTTGGGACACACAGTTTTGAAGGCATAAGCCCACTGTGGTCCCCTTTGCCTGGCAAAGCAATAAAGCTATCCTTTTCTACTTCACTCAAGACTCCAAGATTTAATTCGGTGTCAGGGTAAAGAGGCCAGAATCGGCTTCAATAGTAAACAGTTGTTTAAAATCTGTGTTTGATTATACAAAATCTTAAATTCCTTTCCAACTTTTGTTTCTACTTGTCCTCACTCATAGTATCTTGTTTCCTTTCGAGTGAAAACATTTTTCTTAGAAAGTTATATAATTATTCAAAGACTAACATGAAAATATGCTCTTCTAGAAAGCACTTTCATCTGTTTCTGGCAAGCACATGTTGTGTCCATTGTCCACTTTAAACTAAATTCATGGCTTGAACTTATTTGGACAACCCTGGAGATAGGAATTTGTGTTTCAATCTCAGCACTGCAAGCTGTGATTATGAACTCTTAGAATATAATTTCTTTTGCTCTTCTTGGATGCAAGACACTTTCCTTTGTAGTCCTGGGTGTACTTGCTGAATGGGGAGTGAGAAACTCTTTATTCTGATTCAGTCTCAAATTGAGGGTGAAGCCTTTTGAGATACAGTTTTTTCAAGGAGGTATGTTGTAGTTAGACTCCTTCCTTTTGGCAGGCCTGGAGCTATACCTTGTTTCTCACGCTCTTCATAAAATGCATGGATGGGTTTTGAAGTCAGGTTTTTGACTCAGCTTTGCTACTTACTAACCATGAGTCCTTGGTCAAGTTAACTTTTCTGTGCTTCAGTTTCCTCAACTGTAAGATCGAGGAAACAGTATATCTAATGAATATGATCATTTACATTAAATGGGATACTATATATATAAGCTTATAGAAAATTCTGGACTTATGAATAGTATTCAATTAACAATAAATGAATGGATATAGCCTTTCACCCAAAGTTAGTTATGGTCTAGGAGGAGAGTTGCAAGATGTATATAAATAATTTTAATAAATCTAATCTGATATGCTCTAATAAAAGTGATACAATAAAGTTGTAATAGTTTAAAAGAAGGAAAGGATATTTCATGAAAAATACCACAAAATACTTGTGGAAAAAATCCATCACTATAGAAAAATAGTTATATTTTTATGTATTAAAATATTATAGAGACAAAAATAGATTAGTCACTTGCCCTTTCCCCAGCACTATGTAACAAGCCACACAGACAAACAGACACAACAGATTTACAGGTAAACAGACCCTCACTCACATATGTGTTCTAAATGGTTGCTGTGGATATCATGCTGTGGCCTGCAGTTTGTTTATTTTGTAGTCTTTGAATCTATGAAATTTATATATATATAAAGGAGTATTGGAGTATTTCCCCAAATGTATAAGAACATTTGTACTTTAAGTTTTTAGAAAAGTCTTGGGCATCTACCCTTAAATATGGGGAAGAAGGCAAATTGTCTTATTTTATTATGATTATTAAGATTACTTTTGGTCACAGCTTTGAAATTGCCAAGGGATAGTTCTAATGCAGCTCTGTCCACAATACCCTGGATGCCCTCCTCCAGCATCTGCCTTTAATCACAGACAATATGTTTTGTGTTTAGAATCAAATGACTGCCATCATCTAGCATTAATGTTCTCTGTCACCGGGAGTTAACAACCCATTTGGGGAACACTCTCAGAGACTTTCAAATTCAATATTCTCTCCAAACTCCTGGCTTTTCATTAACCGTGCCATGTGGGTTTCCAAGGCACAATGCCCAAAGGTATTATTTTTCCAAAGAGGTCATTGGAGAGAAGTTGTTTTTTTTTCTTTCAAGTGTATATTTCAGCACAGCTAAACATGCAAACCCACCCTAGTCCCTATGTAGAAGTCTGAGTTCACAGATAGCCTACATTCAGGACACAATCTGATTTTACAATAGAAAGTGCACATTCTTTTGGATTACATAATATGTAATTACCCAGCACATGATTGAACTGAATTGCAAACTGTTGTTGATTTTCTGCATGGCACTTACCTGGCCCTTTGATATATATTTTCTCATTAGCTTTCCCCTGATTTATTTATGATATTGTTATGCATATAAAGGGCAGATTACTGAAGTTCACATTGCAATGATCGAATTAGCAGTTGAAAAATTCATGGTTATGTTGTGCAAATTATTCCTTGAGTGTTCTGAAGGTGTGTTCCAGTCTCCCCTGTAATTGTGAAGCTGTCAATTCTATATTTACAACACCTCTCACATCTATCCTCTCTTTACCTTTCCCACGACCACCATTTCAGAACCTCATCATCTCTTACCTGGAAAATCTCTTGCCTGTAATAATTTTCTAATCATTTCCATGCATACAGTCTAATCCCCTTGAAGTTCATGCTTCTTAGTGATGCAAGATTGATCGTCCCAAATCACTATCTTGGTTATGTTCCTTTCAAATCCAAGATGAAAGATTTAAAAAGAAAGACACAGGAGAAAAGAAAGTTAGGCAGAAGGAATGAAATAAAATGAAAGGTGAGAGGAGAGCAAGGAAGTTCTCTAAGGAGAAAATAGGGCTGCAAATAGGAAGCTAGAGGGTAGGGAAGAACAAAAGGCTGAGAGAAAGGGTCATGTGATAGTGGAAAGGGAGAAATGTTCTGTACAGTTGATTTCTGTCTGATACCACCTTTTTTTTAATAGGACTCATTTTTATGCAATAGGAATATAAGCCGATGATGGCTTCTGCAGTTACACACTTCAGTGGAACGTTTCTATTTAATCTGCCTAACTAGGTACTTCTCCACCTAGTTAGGGGTGTCTAGGTGTATGTCTCTTCTCATGTAAATGGAAGGCTATTGTCACTGCATCCAAGCACAGGACATTATAATTAGGCCAATTTCAAGTATTTATGGGAAAAAAAAAGGCAGCCTTCTCTCACCCCCTCTCAGCAGGGGCCGTTATTGATTGGATAGTGATGAATTAGTGAGATGTGCTGGGAGGATTGGTAGGGGTTGCAGAGAACTTTGTTGTTAGTGCCGATTATGCCACATGCATTTAAAATCAAAGGCACACAATGAGAGAAGAAAGTTGGTTAGCAGCTTTAATTTTCCCATAGCCTAGGTAATTGTCTGCGTCAGGATATGGGAGAAAATTAAGAGGCCATTACACATTGGAGGTAGAGGTGATGTTTCTTTCTTTTTTATGATTTTCAAGGTCAATTTATGAAGAAGAGATATATAAGCAGCTTTAAAAATTCTGAATTGTAAGATCAAGATTTAGTGCCTCACAAAATTAAATTGGAAAAGTAGAAATCTTAATAACTACATTTTTTTTAAATGAAGGAAACAAGGAACTGAAAATGTTATAGGAATTCACTAATATTTGTATTTATGAAACAGAAAACAATGAAATGTCTGAAAAGAGATCAGCAAACTGTCAGTTTCTTTTTTTAGAAAAGTGATGGGTGAACAAATTAAATCATGTGGCTTTACATATCTTTCCATAAAATCATATTTCAAATAATAGAAACACAAACCAAGAATAAGAATATAGAAAGGAAAAGAACATATTTCCTTAATTAAAATAAATGTTACTACCTTTATCATCTTCATTCTAATGACACAAATTCCTGAACATAAGGATTAAATATATGTTTATTTTTTCACCACTGTATCTCTATTAGCTCAAAGACAAGAATGTACCATTTACTCAATTATTGCTATTTGCATGAATAAATAATTTTGTGAGCTGCATTGTGTCCTCACCTTTCTCAGGGACAGATGAAGAATGGGATTGAGCATTACTTTTATTTATGATACACTGATTAGCTTAAAACCCTTGCTGAAAAAATTTTATATATAAAATATATTTGAAAGTTAAAGTAGAGGGAATGTAAAATTCTTCTACAGATTTTTTTAAGGGAACGTATTTTGGTATTACTGATGGACACCAGTAGATCTTAAAATGTAAGTGATCTATTGATTGTAATTTAGGATTAAAAAGTGAGGTCACAACAACCAAGATGTCCTTTAATATGTGGATGAATAAACAAACTGAAGTATACCTATACAATGGAATATTGTTCAGTGATAACAAGAAATAAGCTATCATGCTATGAAAAAACATGGAGGAAACTTCAATTCCTATTGCTAAGTGAAAGATGCCAGTAAGAAAATGTTAAATACTGTATGATTCCAACTATATAGTATTCTGAAAAAAGGTGAAGACAGTTAAAATATCAGTGGTTGCCAGGGGGTTAAGGGGAGCACTTGTGTCAGTACTGCCCATGACCAGTAGCTGCCAAAACATATGTTTTCCCCTGCATGAGCACTACATTACCAACCCAGAGTCAGCTGAGTTTGTACAACGTCTTAATTATACCAGTTGTACTCAAAAACTGCAAGTCTTAAAAAAGTAGTGTCCAGCTGTGAGAGAGACACTGTATAATAAAAGGAAAGAATCTAGGCACCTTATAATTTTTCTCTTCATTTTAAAGGAATTATCAATAATGAGTGTGGCATTTAAAAAAGAAAAAAAACCCAAAAAACTCCAGTCAGAAAACACACAATTCAAGTAAAAGCTTTGGTTCTACATTGAAAAACTGGCAAATGAAAATCGATGCCTATACTTAAAATTAAAATATGAAAGGAACACAGGTATATTTTCCATCGTTCCCAGCTTATCTTAACTTTTTCTGTTATTTGACCAAATATAGGTCTCAAATATGTTGAATAAGAAAGAGAACTTCTATTACACATTGGTATCTAATGTTTATCTTGTTGAACAAAGCCAAACAAAAATGCCTAGAGTATGTGTAGGTAGTGCTGGGGAGAGTACATTTCTCAGTTTTCTGCCTTTTATTCCTGTGGAAAATTAGAACACACGGATTTGTTCCATAACCAAAGATAGTACCATTTGCTTATTGACAGATAATAAAATTGAAGGTAAATGGCTAATAGGAACTAACTTCTATAATAGCTGCCTTGAAGTTGTGGCCAAAAAATTCCAGGACATCTTAGGAAATTTCTTGTGGGACAGAAGTGGGGGGACAAAAGGAACAGAGAACTTGTGCAGGATGCTGAGGACATGGCATCTACTATAACAAAACAGCTCTCTTTACTTATTTTAATATTTTATATGTATGCATATGATTTTGGTCAAATCAATGCTTTCTTGGCAAAAAATAATTAGAAAATGTTGGTTTTATGCTTTGAAACTTCAGCCTAATATATTAAAGGCATATGTCACAAAATCAACTGTAGGAACAACCACATAGTAAAATGAAAAGAACAGTGTGAGATAATGCTAATAAAAGTGGGATAAAGGTGGAAAATGTTAAATGGATTTTACAAATGTATACTGAAGAAAAAATATTGTAGGAAAATAGGTCTTCTATCAAATGAGAACAGTAACTGAAAAGAAATAATTTTTAAACTGTTGCAATATTAGACTTACTTAAATCAATTTAACAGTAATATAAAGAAATTTAAATTTTATCCATTGGGAGGCTCTTTTAAAATATATTTTATTATATACTTGTAGAAATTTATACCTGTATAATTCCATATGATATTTTATATAAACAATAAAATTTGGTTTCATTTTAAATAAATCATTTAACATTTAATTTGTAGATTTTTTTTCTAATTTAAAGGAGACTAAGGGATACACTCCAGAATAAAGAAAAAATAAGTTTGAAGAGTGTTGAAAGTGGCATTACTGTAATAGGCAATTATTGCGATAGGCAAGAAACATAAGATATATCCCAAAGCTTTTAGAATCAAAGACATTTAAGGCTAGGGTGAAGCAATATGTATATATTACATACTGTCTTTGGGTTCAGTTTAAAACTCCTTAGCCTCATATATGTTTTTTTCTACTAACTGACCCAACATTTATTCTTTGCTCTTACTAATAAATACTCACTATGTACAGGGCAGTATATGGAATGATACACATATTATTTTAAGCTTTCATTTTGTTATTCATTTTATATAAAATGTGTGCCACTTACTCTTTTCTTATTTTGAATTCTGTTAATTCTTTAAAATCTATCTCAGGTCTTGTTCCATGGAGTTCTCTCAGAACCCTAAGGCTCACAGAGATTGTTCCTTCTCCTGAATTCCTAAAACAATGAAAATATGACTGTTACTATGGTGTTTGACTATGTTATTTCATGTTCTCTAGCAATTTCATTTATATGTCTTATCTCTAACTGAGTTTTAAGTATTTGCTGAATGTTTAATGAATAAATATTTGTTGTGTTGAATGAATTATAATTCCTTGAGATTAAGGTTTTGTCTTTTCTTTTTATTTCTTCAAAAAACTGTTACATAACATGGCTACCATGATGGTGAAGAACATGGAGCCATGGGTGAAGAACATGGAGCCAAGCTCATTTGGTAGAGTGTATGGTGCAGTTATACGTGATGAGGATGCAGGACCAAAGAAGGACCCAGTGACTGGGTGAGGGAAAGGACTCTAGAGTTGACATAAGATGAGGCTGGAGAAGTAAACATGGACCAGATTGTGCATGGACTCCTGGGTTTGGGGAAATGAGTATGTTCTATGGTTCCATTGTAAAGGTCTTGGAAAGCCTTTAATGGCATTAGGCAGAGGAATAACCTGATCTAGTATCGGTTTTTTAAAGATTACTCTGACTGCTGTGGGAAGTACTGATAGGAAGGAGGAAAGTGTGGCTGTCACATGACACCCCTCGCTGGCCTCTGATAGCCTCTCTGAATGTTATGTTGATTCCTTCCACCTGACTCCTAGACATGGGTTTCTTTATGTTTTGTTTTCAAGGCAAGTTTTTTGTTTGTTTGTTTTTCTTTTTCTTTTTTCTCTTCTTGCACTATCCCTTGAAAATCCCACCTAGTGTCATGGTTTTAACACACTGACAGCATAGTGATTTCTAAATCTAAATCTTCTAGATGAACATCCTCCTGGCTTCTGTCATATACATCTGCTTTCTGCCTGAACATATTCATTTGAATATCCATGGATGGCTAAAATTCAAATGTCCAGAATAGAATTAATTCTTTCATCTTACTTAGTCTGACTCTTTCTCATTTACTTTCTGTCACAATTTCAGGAAAGTAAAATAACAATTGTCAGTTCAAACTCGAACATGAAATTCATTTAGACTTCACCCTCCCACCATATCTGATAAATCATGAATTCCAATGTAATTCTTCTTGAATCCTTCTGCTTTTCTTCAACCCCACCATAACAACTCTAGTTCAGGTACTTATGTCTCTCTTTGGCCTTGGAAGCACTCATGCTTTTCTTTTGTTCCTTTGCATCTAGGCTCACTGATTTCAATCAGATTCTTCACAAAACTTTTGAGCTTTCAAAATTCAACTTTGGAAACAAAGATCAAGCAGAAGGAATCCACAAAGCAGTTCAAGATTTATCAGAGGCAGTGGTGGTAGTGGGGGAGTGTTATCTAGAAAGAGCAAATCACTAGAGGATCTCCCAAACATCTCTAGTGAGCCCCCTTTTCCTTTTCCCTGATGCTGCTGCCTTGTGTAGGCTTGGATCTTCTCCCTCCAGTACTCTTGCCTGGATACACTGGATCAATTTATCCCATTGCCAATCCATTCTTTATGCAGTCTTTCTAATACATAATTTTGATTATAACAACCCTCCTTTTAAAATTTCATTTTATGGTTTCTTATTTTATACAGGTTCAGGTCCAAGCACCTTAGCTTGTCTCTAGGATAAGCTTTATCTTATAGTCCCAGTCTTGGATTCTGACTCTCCTGACTTGCACTGTTCCCTTCACTCAGACCAAACCAGAGGTCCAGTGTTACTTGAGCCTTCCTGCTCATTCATTCCTATCTGAATATGCTCTCATCCTATAGACAAACATATAATCATATATCAAGAGGAACTCAAATTCTACTTCCACTGTGGAACTCTTCCTCTCATCAGAGTATGTACAGACTGCCATGGAGTCATAGACAAAGCAGCAGCCAACACTGCATAGCACAGCTCACCATGAAATGCACAATGGAATTACAGCGAGATCAAGGACCATGTCGTATCTTATTTGTACTTCTGTACTTGCATAGCAGGAATTTAACATTTTAAATGTGTATAATATGTGTTTGTGGATTGAATGAATAAATGAATGGAAAAATAAACAAAGAATAAAAATGTAATCATAGAGTTAGGAATAAATGTCAATATTACTTGGTTAAAAGGGATAGAGAAAATAATGAGAATATTAAAAATGAGATTCATTATGTGAAAAAAATGCCTATCAGTGGGGAAAATCAAGACCAAGATAAAAGCAAATATGACAGAAAGAATTTAATGCTTTTACCAGGTGAGATAAAACAGAATGGTGGGGGTAGATATAACAAGTTGATCACACAGGAACCTTATGGCACGTAAGCAGAAATTACAAATATATCAGAAAGAGGCAAAATTTGAGAGTAGAGGAAGAGAAAGGGAACGTGAAGAAATACTCTAAGGGAAGATACACCATCGCTGAGAGAGAAAACCTGAATTACAGGAGTTTAAGTTGAGGTATTTTTAAAAGCAACATAAATCAATTGTGATTAGGATTTTTCACAGAGTAATTTGTTCTCCATCTCTACTGAGATGCAAACCCTTTTCTAGCTTTGACTGGCACTCTAGTTTCTAAGAAAGACCTCTGCAGAGTGAAAATTGGATTAAACTTTTAAGAATAATTTTTGTTTTTTTAAAAAAATTACCACTACAGAAAAGTTTGTTATAGTACAAATAAAATAAAATAAATGTCGTGGTCTGTGTGTAGGTTGAAAAAGAATTTCTGGACACAAGGCAGAATGTAAGGAAGATAGACGTTATTAAAGAAAAGGGTCACTACAAGAACAGTGGGCTGACTTCCTGGTAGCCAGGTGAAGTGACGAAGAGCATGGGTTGCTTGTCTGTTTTTATAGCCAGGGAACAAAAGGACTTGTGAGTCACCTGCTGATTGGGTAAGGTCTGCATATTTCCAGGGGGTTGAATACCTTTCTTTATATAGGATGGGAAAGGAGCAAGGCATGCTGCTTGGGAAAGCTCAAGTATGGTGCAATGGTTGCTGCATGATAGAGTGATAAGTGTCTGGTAATTCTCTGTTCCATCGATGTTGGCCCTTTGAGTTTATCTTGTTCTTTGTCCTTGAAGCACGCCACATTTCCCCCTCTCTTCATTTAAAGGGCCAGTTCTTTGATCCTGTTGGATACCCTGCTCATGTCTCTCTAACTGCCTAGCTCCCTCTCAGGTGTTCGGTAACCTTTTTGTAAGGAAAGGAGATGACGATCTCTCCAGCTACTTCCTGCTGGGCAGGGACATCGTAGGGGCCCTGCTCTCTGTCAGGGTATATCTAGGGAGGGATGGAGGCTCCATGGAACATGATGGCAGCTTGTTCAAGTGTTGCCTAGGTATTGACTGGCTGGTATTCTTGTAGCCTTACCATTTGGACTTTCATTTGTTGTATTCTAGAAGAGACAAACTTAACAAGGAGGCTAAATATATACGGCCTGAAGATCAGTAGAAGTAGGAAGGCTAAAACAGGACCTAGGAAAGGGGTTAGCCAGGAGAACCAGGACCAGATATTAGTCTTGAAATGATAAAGTGGCTTTAAGTTTTCTTAAAAGTCCTCGCCTAACGGAGGTGTAGGACAGGCCAGGAGGTCTAGGAAAGAGTGTGTGAATAGAGTATTTTCAAGAGAACAGGGTAAGGGAGGTGTTAAATGGCCATAAGAGGGTTGTCCATCTATCCCTGTTAGGAGGATTGAGGAAAGGCGAGTGGGAACAGAGAAGGAGATCAGGACTGAATAAGTAGCCTCGGTGTCAATCAGAAAGGTTAGAGTAGCCCCTGTCACATCCAGGGTTACTCAGGGCTCCTCCGGTCTTATGGTGAACATGGGGCCTGTAGGTTGAGCCCCAGGCATCTTCAGGAGCCCTAGATCTAGAGCACAATCCGGTTCTTGCTCCTTATAGTCAACTGCCACCGACAGGGGCAATTGGCTTTGATTTTGTCCCAGGGTGCCAGGTCCTGAAATACCCCAGGTGTTGGGTGGTTCTGGCGTTGATCTACCTGCTTGAGGGCAGGAGGGGCAACTCCTTCTCCAATGGCCCTTTTGGCGACAGTAAGAGCATGGGGTATTGGGTGGTGGTGTGTGACATTTCCTGACAGTGTGCCTCTGCTGACTGCACTTGTAGCAAGTCAGTGGCAGTTTCTGAGAAGAGGGAGGGATTCCTGTGGGTTCCTGTTGGGGTGGGACTGAGTAATGGCAAGGACCATATATTGAGTGTGTGATTTAGTTTTTCTTCCTCTCTTAGTTCTCGCCTTTTCCTGGAAACTTCCTCCCTGTTGTTAAAGACCTTAGAGGCCGTGTCAAGTAGGACAGACAGTGGGTTTTGTGGGTCCTTTTCTAATTTCTGTAGTTTTTGCCTGCTGTCAGGCAGGGGTTGCTTGGCTTATAAAGTGAGCTGCAAGTATAGCCTGACCTTCAGGGATCTCAGGGTCTAGGTTGGTGTATTTCCTCATAGCCTCTGCTAATTGGGCCTGAAAATGGTCTGGGTTCTCAGAGGGTTCCTGTGTAACTTCTCTGAGTTTATTATAATTGACAGGTTTGGTGATTGCCTTTTTCATATCTTCTAATAGACAGGTAATCATGTAAGTTCTCCTAGTGAGCCCTCCTGTTGGCCCATATTCATTTGCTTGGTATTTGCATCCTGGTTCCACCCATGGGACTGCTTCTGCCCCCACTCTGTTCTCATTAAAGTTTCGAGTGTGTGCCTCATCTGCCCAGGCCTGAGCCATGGCCCAGATCCTGGTCTTTTCTTCACGAGTACAGCAGGTAGTTAGGAGCACATGACTATCTTGCCAGGTTAGGTCAAAGGCTATGGTAAGGGCCTGAAATTCCCTGATAAAAGTGGAGGGTTCCTGGTTGAAGGAGCCTAGTTCCCCTTGGATATGAGAGAGATCAGACATGGGGAAGGGGACATGAACTCTGATAGTGCCTAGGTCTCTGTTAGCGACCTCTCATAGGGGAAGCATATAGGGACTTGGCTCGGAGCGTTGGGCTGTCCATGACCAAGTGTGGGGAGGGGAAAGAGGGTCCATGTTCTGGTAAGGAGGTGGGGGTTTGGGAGCAGAAAGCTGAGGTGGAGGCGGGTGAGACCTGGGACAAGAAGAGTTTTCTAAAATATCTGATGGAAGGGGAAATGGAGAAGGGCGAGGCGGTAAAACTGGTGAAGGAGGAGAAGGGGGTGTGCGAGACAGCAGAGCAGCAATGGAGAGACATGCAGCAGGAGTCCCTCAGGCTCAGATTCTGACTGAGGGCCATGAATGCCTGGATGTACAGAACCTCAGAATCCTTTCCCAACCTCTGACAATAAAGATCAAGTTGGAGGATGGTGTTATAATTTAGTCTTCCGTTAAGAGGCCATTGTTCTTGGTCCCCCAGTTTGTACTGGGGCCAAGTCGTGTTACAAAAGAAAATGAATCTCTTCTTTTTGGGATTGTCTGGGTCTAATTCCTGAGAATACAACCAAGAGTTGTGCCTACGGGAATAGACATAACTGAACCCATTCTTAGCCCCAGTGTTATAGAATGAGGGTACTGAGAAAAACTGATGGGCAAAAGGCATCCCTCTTTGTCTCAGTGACATCTCCATGTAACTAAGGCACCATTGAGAACTGTGCAACTAAGGCACCAGTGAATAGAGAGGGGAATTCCCGGTGGTCAGCCAGGAATTGAAGAAGTTCTCAGGATTATCTAGAGGTGACGAGGTCCTTTGAAGTCAGTCCGGGTCAGAGGAGAGGAAATGGAAGTAACAGGAAAAGAGGGGTGAGGATTCTGCTTTCTCATCCTACTGAGGAGGCAGTGGCCAAGGGACTGTGGGCTTTGTGTTTTGTTTCAACCATTATGTGCCTCACATTGCATGGAAGTTGTCTTGATGGGAGCAGATGCTCTAATAGCCTGGTCTGTTCCCTTACCCCCTTATCCTTTCATGGGAGTCTTTAATCAGCAGGCACCTTAATGGCTTTGAAATTCCTGACCCGTGCCCACACAACATCAATTGACCTAGTCTTCAGTCAGAAGGAAGACAGAGGTGTCCTCACCCATTCTGGGTGGCAGTTACTGGGCCCAAGTGATCTGTGGAGCCTTCAGAACACACGAGGATGTGGCCCTGGCCAGAGTTCCTCCATTGCTTCCACAGCCACTCACCTGTTCACAAAGGGTCCCAAGGAATGAGAGGAGAAGGTGGGGGAGGAGATCCCCCTAAGACATATCCCCATACGGGCCACCAAAATGTTGTGGTCCGAGTATGGTTTGGAAAAGAATTTCCAGACACAAGGCAGAATGTAAGGAAGATAGAGTTTGTTAAAGAGAAGGGTCGCTGTAAGAACAGTGGGCCGGCTCCCTGGTAGCCAGGGAAAGTCTATGATGAGCATGGGTTGCTTGTCTGTTTTTATAGCCAGGGAACAAAGGGGCTTGTGAGTCACCTGCTGATTGAGTAGGGTCTGCATATTTCCAGTGGGATGAATACTTTTCTTTATATGGGATGAGAAAGGAGCAAGGCATGTTGCTTGGGAAAGCTCAGAGATATGCAATGGTTGCTACGTGATAGAGTGATAAGAGTCCAGTAACTCTCTGTTCCGGCAATGTTGGCCTTTGAATTGATCTGGTTCTTTGTCCTTGGATCACACCACAATAAATGTTATTATTTTCCTAAATCATTTGATAGCAAGTTGCCAACCTGATGCCCACAAATGTTTTGATGTGTAATGCCTGTAGACAAGGCTATTCTCCTTCATAGTCACAATATAACATTTAAAATAAAGAATTAGCATTGGTACATTTCTGCCATCTACTCCTCAGACCCATTCAAATTTTGCCAGGTGTCCCAGATCCTGCCTGGGGAAAGGACCCACTCAGTATCATGGACTAAGTTTTCATATCTCTTTAGTCTACTTCAGTCTGGAAGAGTTCTGTAGGTTTTTTTTTTTTTTTTGCTTGTTTGTTTGTTTTTGTTGTGTTTTGTTTGTTTGGTTTCTTTTTTTGGTTTTGACTTTTAGAACCCTGAGGCCTTTGAAGATTATTTTTGAGATTATTTTGTAAAATGTAGGTTTGATGTTTCCTTGTGATTGGGTTCAGGTTGTCATTCTTTGGCAGGAAAATCACTGCAGAGTTGTCAACTTCTCAATGTGCCCTATCAAGTGGTGCATAATTTTATTTGTCCCATAACTGATGATGTTCATTTTTTTTTTTTGACCACACCTCGCAGCATGTGGAACTTCCCTGACCACGGATTAAACCTGCACCCCCTGCAGTGGAAGTGAGGAGTCTTAACCACTAGACAACCAGGAAAGTCCTGATGTTCATTTTGATCACTTGATTAAGGTGTTGTCATCCATGTTTCTCCTAGTAGTTATTCTTTTCCCTTTTGTAATTAATAATTATTTTGTGAGAAAGTACATTGTAACCATATTGTTCCTCATCAAACTTGCACATCTATTTTTATTTATATCTATATGCACTTACAGTTTATTCTTTTATGATTTTATTTAACAGAATCATCAACATTCATCTGAGAATTTGTTATAGATACAAATTCCCAGGCCACA
This sequence comes from Physeter macrocephalus, assembly GCF_002837175.3. Taxonomy (NCBI): domain Eukaryota; kingdom Metazoa; phylum Chordata; class Mammalia; order Artiodactyla; family Physeteridae; genus Physeter; species Physeter macrocephalus. The sequence continues at coordinate 54,607,597 of NC_041232.1, read as the reverse complement.
TCCTGAATTTACCTAATTATAAACTCTGGTGGTGGGGGCCAAAAATATGCATCTTAACTGTCTCTCTAGGTGGTTGTGAACCATACAAAAGTCTAAGAACCACTCAAATACTGGATTTCAACCCTAGCTGTACATTAAAAATCATCTGCTGGAACCTTTAAAAACTATAGATTTTGGGGTCTCATCCCTAGAGATAGGCAGAAATTGCTTTAGGATGGGGCTTCACCATCAATATTTTTTATTTCCTAAAATGATTCTAATGTGCAGTCAAAGTTTAAAACCAACTGAGTATTTTAAATGAGGCAGTGGTTCTCAAACTTGGCTCCACATCGTAATCATATAGGGTGCTTTAAAAAAACACTAGTGCCTGGGTCTCACCCATAGAAATTCTGATTTAATTAGTCTGGAATGAAGAACATCATAATTTAAAAATATTACAATTACCTGGAGAATTTTCAAACCTTCTGATGCCCAGTTCAGAGCACTTCTTATATGAATTAAATCAGAAGCTGTAGTAGTTGGATACAACATCAGTGGTATTAAAAATTGCCCAGGTGATTTTTTCAGTCCCCCCTTTATCTGCAGGGGATGCACTCCAAGATCTTCAGTGGATGCCTGAAACCATGCATACTATCGAACCTTATATATACCATGTTTTTTTCCTATACATGCGTGTGATAAATTTTAATTTATAAATTAGGCACAGTAACAGATTAACAAGAATAGTAATAAAATAGAACAATTATAAAAATGTACTGTAACAAAAATTATGTGAATGTGAAGTTACTTTGTCTGTCTCTCAGAATAACTTATTGTACAAATTCAATGCCTTTTCCAACTTAATGAGGCACTTAACATGACTGTGGCCGTAACTTTTACAGTTCAATGTGTGACAGCAAAACTAGCATGAATTTCTTTTTCATTCTTCCCAATTTTATGGATAGAAGATTCATTCTCAAAGTAGATCTTAGCAACCTCACTATATTTTTTTTTCTTCCCATATTAAGTTGAGAACTTTCACTTTTTCACATAAAAGTAGGACTTTACGGCTTCTCTTTGGCAGATTCGAATTGCCAGCATTGCTACTCTTGCACTTTGGGTTCATTATTAAGTAAAATAAGGGTCATTTGAACATAGCCCTTGTGATACCACCACAGTGGATCTGATAATCAAGACAGCTACTAAGTGACCAACTAGAAACACTAGACAACAGGATGATTCATGTCACAGGTGGACGGAGTGGCACTGTGAGAGATTTAATCTGCTACTCAGAACAACTTGCAATTTAGAACTTATGAAAATTTCTGAAATTTTACATTTGACCTTTGCAGATCAAAGTTGACCAAAGGTAACTGAAAATGGGGAAAGCGAAATCACAGATACAGACGGACCACTGTACAATACTTAGCAAGTTTAAGAACCAGTACTCTGGGCCCTCTACACCTCACAGTGTCCTATTCCATAATGAGGCTAGTCCCTTATAATAATAAAACTATCCCTTATTGCAGCCATAATGTGTGCTAGCATGGTGCTAAAAACCTCACACTTAAATAAAATTATCACAGTAACTACCTGCAATTTATGGTATTTTCACACCATACAAATGAGGAAATTGAGACTCAAGGCAAAGACTTATCTTAGCTCAATTCATACAACCAATCAGTGGAAAAGCTAACTTTCAAACTTAGCCTCTGCAACTCTACAACGTTTGCTCCTAGCAATTGCATTCCATCTCTTTTCACCCCTTATGTGTGAATCTTGTCTCATGTGGGCTCATTTAGTTCACTTTAACAAACATAGTTTGATTACAATATGTATTGAACTAGTTTTCAGATATGCAGGAACTAAGAGAACAAAATAACATGGACAAAGATTCAGAGGTACAAGGAGCTTCCCTTCAAATGGGAAGAGCCCTGGTTTGTGTGACATCTTAAAGGTCTAATACCACATTGTGACTCAGCAAGGATGAATGGAGTTAATAGCTCAGGATTTGGAGTCATGCAGAAATAGGACCAATCCTGCCTTTGCCAATATCTCTATGATTTCTTAAACTCTTAAATAGGAAAATAATAACCATTGCCCAGGATTTATGTGAGATTTAAATGATGAAAAGTAGTTAATGCATCATGCTTGGCATGTAGAAGATGCTTATTAAATTAAATTAACATGGCTCCAAGTCTTCTTGTATGAAATTGGTCTCCCCCAAGTGTAAGGGAGATTGGAGGGGTAGGAGAAAGAGACACTTGGATAAACTTAAGCATCCTTTTCAGACCAGCAACATTGGTATCACCTAAGAGATAATTAGAAATGAAGACTCTGTGTTCCACCCCAGATTTTGTATTTCAGCAAGACCCCCTGGTGATTTGTATGTTCAATAAAGTTTAAGTAGGTCTCCTAGCAAATCCTGGATAGAACAAAGCACATATTGGTTAAGTTTTGATGGAACATGCGGGGAAGTTGGACATGGGGATGGGGTGGATTTGGGAAGAGAGTTTATAAAGATTTCAGGATATAAAATTTAAGCCTCAATTATACAAAATTGTCCTTCAAGGCAGTCCTAAGCCACTATCTTCTTTTTTCAAGAATCTGGCTACAGGTTTTAAATTTCTTTTCTTATTACTATAAAGTTAATAAAGTTCTACCCCAATTCTATTGTGATTAGCCAATAAATCATGTTGACTGGTTGCTGAGGCTTTTCCTTTAAACTTTTGAATTAAGTTGATGTTTACTTTGTTTATTCCTCACAAAATAAAATGTTGGAGGAGGAAATGAACTAGTCAGGTGTTTTTATTTCCCTATGTGGTAAGGATAGTTCCGCAGTGACAGAATGCATATCTTAGAAGGAATTGTATACCATCTTGGGGCAACGTCCTTGTGATTGAAAAGAAAATATCATTCAGTCCGAAGATAATGACTGTCATAAATAAGGGAAATAGAATGGCAGGGACAATTAACCTTCATTCTCTCTATAATGTTAAGTGGTTTTTCTCTGTTAAGGTTGCTTTATGTCTATAGACTTCTACACTTTCAAGGTAGATTTTTCAAAATTTTCAAAATTCAAGGTAGAATTTTCAAAATTTCAAAATGTAATTATGAAATTTCTAGTATTGTGTTCGCAACTACTTGAAATTTTGATTGCTCATGTTTCAATTACATCTATTGCCTTGTGTGTGGTTTTTTTTTTTTTTCAAGTGGCATTAAATGTTTCTCTTTGTAGAATATTTATTAGGGAAGAGAAAATATCATCAGAGAAGAACTTCAATATAACACCATGAAAAGGATAGCATATTGTAAGAGGCACTGATATGGTAGATGGTCCTTATTCAATGAAGAATGAATCTAGGCCTAATGACCAGATGGCAGAGCTGAACACAGAAATTCCATATGTGTGATGGCAGCGAGGGATGGCCATTGACATACTTGCTTTTCCAGCCAAATGCCTCGGCAGATGCAGAGTATTACACTTTAATATGGCACTAAAACCCAGGAGAAGAGTTAGATGCAAGACTGAAAGCTGATTTAAAGTGGCAGAGTTTAAATCAGATTGAATCCTATTAGGGTGAAGGCTATGAACAGAAAGTGAGGGGAGATTAGCCCTCTCTAGGATTGTAGTTTAGATCTGCTGCTTTCACCACATTGTCTAAAGAGGAGCTAAACCTGGGCATATTAGTTATAGGTTTCTTCCTGTCCCCAAGCCTTTCTAAAATAAATAATTAAATAAAAATCTAGTATCAAAAATGGATTATTAAAGGAAAGCAGTATTAATATGTTTTGCCTGGAGAATGAGAGCTCATAATGTGAGTTATTCTCCACTCTGAATAAACTGTGAGATGTACTTGAAAGTTAGATTTAATTTAATTGCATTTTTCTGTGTGAGGGGCTAGAAGCAGCCATCTTTGTGGAAAAGGGATTGTGTCCGTGTTGCACTGCTTAGTAAGCCCTAAGAAAATGTTAGCTTAAAAAAATTAACAGCATCCAAAGACCTTTACTGTTTAAATACATATATTTTTGGGAATATTTACAAACATCAAAATATTTTGAAATTGTTAAGCTGTGGGCCAGAAAGTCACTTGCAACCTCTCTCCTCAGGTGTCACTTGTCTTCCAAAGGAAGATGACTGCCAAAGGCAGTAATAGCAAATTCATTTTCCCAAACATATCTTAAGTTGAGCAAGGAAAGAAATTATCTTCCATGCTCTTTGATGTGTTGTACAAGGTTCATTGAACGCAATAATGCGAGTATCTAAGGTCCTATTTCACTTCTCTCTGCAATGAGTCCTAATCGCCTGCTGAGAGTAGTAAATGTCTTCTGTGACCACTGCCTTCCCTTTTTAACTAACTTCTTCTATTTCCTATGTGAATCTTAAGATTCAGGGGTACAAAACTGCTATCCATTCACTGGACATACTTGGTATTTTCACATCATTGCGTTTTTCTTCATGGTAGTGCACTGAATGTTATACCCACTCTTCTGTATTTTATTGTTTTTGTGTTTTTGTGTGTGTGTGTGTGTGTGTTTTAACATGAATAAATGTGACCATGGTTCTTTGGAGGACAGGAATCAAGACTTTAGTTCTTATTTCCCCATGGTGCCAGGGGCACTGATAGTTAATTAGTATTTGTGGAATTGCATTAATGATCATGAGACTTATTGGCTCCATATGGTACACTAAGAAAACCTAAGGGAGGAAAGGGAAATGGCAAGAAATAAAGTTGTTAGTGTGATTAACATGGTAGGGGACACTAAGGTACAGATGGATGGTACAGATCATCTGCTGCTGCCTGCCATAGGTTTGATGCCTACTAGGAGCAATGCACTCACCATGCCTTTTATACTATGCCCAGTTCAAGTTTCACCTCCTGCAAAAGCAATCTCTGATGACACTAATGAGTGATTATTTCTGCCTTCTATAACCTCCCAAAATAAATGGTTTAAGAAAAACAAGCAACAACAGTAAGTGTGCTCATAGTAATAATAGCAATAATTAATATTTATGAGCATGTACTACATGCCAGATACTACATTATAATGCATTATCTCATTTAATCTCCCCAACAATTCTATTTGATAGGCATTATTATTTTCTTTATTTTTAAAGATTAAAAATCTTAGATTCAAGGGATACATATTAGGGACATTACATGATATATATTAGGGAGATTATGTAATCTCTCTGTGGTTGCAGATCTGGTAAATAATAACACTGAGAATTAAAGCTTGCTCTATTTAATTCTATAACCCAAATCTTAATTGTATAAAATTATACAAAAATATAATTGGGCACTTTTAACCAAATTGTGTTGAAATCCTTTTAGGCTAATTTTCATAGCCTGTTTTAGTCTATTTAGGCTGATGTTCAAGGCCTTCCAAGTCACATGAACACAACCAAACCTTCTATTTATTAGCTCCAGAACATGGCCTTAGCACATTCCAATGTTCATTTGTTTTCATAAGCTGTTTTCCTTACTTGAGATTTTTTTACCCCCTCCTCAGCCATATAGCTGTTTTTTGCCTATTTCTCAAAATTCAACTCAATTTCCAAATCTACATAAAAACTTTCTCTGAGCACTTAAGCCAAGAATGATCAATTTATCTGAAGTTGCTTTAAATCTCTCTACCTCCCTTGACTTCCTTAGCCATTGCCCTAATCCATACTGTCGTGATTTCTCACCTAGACCACTATATACACCCCTTAATTGAGTACATTGCTTCTATACTGTCTTCTCTCACTCTGATCTTTTATCTATTCTTCTTCCAAAATAATCTTTTCAAACTATGTCACCCACCCTGCACCCATATTCTAGTGGCTTCCCACTGCCTTTATGCTTTAGGATGAAGACTTGTGTCATTAACCTAGGCTATATTTCCTGGCTCCTGGCTTTCTGGGTTCAGCTGCCCTAGGCATAACACCTCACTCTTTGTGCTCACTCACACAGACCTTTTTTTCTTGGGTCTTCCTGCTTCCCTTTCTGTCACTTACCCCAAGACTGTACACAGGCTATTCATTCTCCCTGGATTTGTTACACCTCTTGCCTAGTTTACTCGTGAGCATCCTTCAAATTCAGAACGCTTTGGGTATAAAGAAGAAGAACCAACAACTTCAAAGACATATGCTAATTTTGGCCCCAAACTAAAGCCAGTAATAACACTGAAATTTTTTTCTAGCTTGAGTTAGTAAGTTTTTAGTAAGTTGCTCAATATTTTAGAGTGAGGATTGAGAATCAGCAGCTTTCCCCCTCTTTGGAGGGATACATAGACATCAGGACTCATAATATTAACATGTACTGCCTGATTCCTTGTTCTCTATACCTACATATCTTAGCACGTTGCCTAAAACAATATCTGATATATCAAATGCTCTTCTTACCATGTGACCTTGACATTCCTCCCATTCAATGATGGGGTTTATGACCCATTTCATTGATCCTGGACAGAGTTCTGTGACTGCTTTAACCAAAAGAGTACAGTGAAAGTTAAAGTGATGCCCTGTGACATTAAATTAATCAAACACCTATATTTAGCTTCAAAACATGGCCTTAGCACAGGAGTAATGACATACATTTCTCCTTTTCATTTTTGGGACTCTCATTCTTGGAACCCAGTTACCATTGTTCTGAATAGGACCACAGGAAAGTTATGTGGAGAGGCCACAAATAGGAGTTCCAATTTTCAACCCATTTGAGGTCCTAGCTAACAGTCAGCACCAACCACCAGGTATATGAGTAAGGATACTGAAAAATGACTCTAGCCGCCTGGCTTTGAGCCACTCCACCAACATAATGGGGGCATAGATTAGTTAACCCCATTGAGCCCTGCTTAAATTCTTTATAGAATGTGTGAATATAATAAAATGGTGATTTTATATCAGTTATTTTGGGGCTGCTTTGTTATGTAGTGAGAGTAACAACACCTAACTTTATCAGTGATTCCTGAGTTCACTGTCCTCCCTCAAACAGGTCAAAGTCATAAGACTCCTAAGGAAAGCACTATGGGCCCAAAGGCCGGTGATAATGATTTCATTCAGAAAGATACTTCCAGAAAATTCCCTCTTCTAGTATTATGTTCTCCTTTATTATTTTCTTTTCCTCTTCTCTGGTGTCTTTTCTGTGTTGCTGCTCTGTTAATACAGATCTAGAGCCAAGATCCACTTTGGAAACCCTAGCAGACCTACATTGGGGTCCAGGTAAAGAGGAATGAATTTAATACCTTACGTCAGCTTGGCTTTAGGGAAGAAGCCTGGTTATCCTTGGCATTATTATTTTTTTTTTTCTGTTCCTTGCTCTCTATTTATCATGAAAAAGATTTCTCTTTAAAGTCAGCTTTTTGATAGTAACTACAATTAATTTGCTTTGGAGTTTAAAACAGAATTATCAGTCAATGTTGTCTTAATTTGGGCTGATATAAAGAACTAGGCTGGGTGTCTTACACACAACAGAAATATATTTCTGACAATTCTGGTGTCTAGAAGTCTGATATCGGAGTGTCAGCATTATCAGAGTCTGGTGAGGACCCTCTTCCGGTTGAAGGCTGTTGACTTCTCATTGCAACCTTGATGACAGAAAGAGGGCAAGAGAGATCTTTGGGGTCTCCTTTATAAAGGTCCTAATCTCATTAACAGGGCTCCACACTCATGACAGAATTACTTCTCAAGGGCCCCACTTCCTAACGCCATCACATTCAGGGCCAAAATTTTGACAGACAAATTGGTAGGTGGAGGTGGTGCACAAATATGCAGTCCATGAGAGATATGCAGGCTAGGATTGGAATGTTTATTTACCTGGAGTATCTTTTCTTACATAAATTCCTGTGAAAGCTACAGCTGAGATGGACAAATAGATATCCACTGGTCAAGTGTTCATGGATTCTGTTTTATGACTTTCATCATCTTGAATACATGTTTAAAGTTACACTTTTTCTTTGCTTTTCACACAGCTACCATTTTTGTTTAAGCTTTATGTTTTCTATCCAACATACTGGAAACAACAAATGAACAAACAAAAAACAAATAAGTCCTGATCTCCACATTTCATTTAATTTTGTCATATGACAGAAACCAAGGTTACATAAAAATGATTAAAAGCATAAGAGTAAGAATACCTGAGGTGAAATTCTGGTTTTGCCTCTTATAAGATAGATAAGGTTAATAAAATTTTATAACCACACTGAGACTAAACTCAGTCGTGTAATATAGAGTGAAAAACAGTGCCAACCTTATAAGGTTGTTGGGAAGATTAGACAAGCTAAGGCAGGTAAATTGGCTAGAAGATTGCCTCACCCACAGTAAGAGAGAACTAGCTATATAGTAAAAGGATGTGTAGAAATCAAGAGGTAAGAATACAAAAGGGTCGGATGTAAAAGATTAATAATTATGTCAATATACATGATGTATCTGCTCTAATCCAGGAACTTTGCTAGGAATATAAAAATTAATTCTACAGTTTCCTACCTATAACATTCAAGAGTTTCAACCCTAAGAGACAGACTCTATGGTGGAAATATTAGAGAAGATTTTAGCTTTGGACACTTGATTTGAGACCTCATTGATTCATCAATGTAGAATTGTGAAGAATTAAAATTTCTTTCTCATTGATTGTCTGCTAGAGTTCCTCTACTTCTTTTCCCTGCAGCTGAAGAATATATGTAACTATTAAATATTCATTGCATTAATTACAGCTATTTGTGTTGTTCTGTACTTGATTCTTGTCTTGCTTTACAAACTACATTGAGAATGCCCGGAGGCGGGATTACGCTTCCTTTGTTGCACCTGCCACAGCACTTTAAAATTTTTGAATGCTGTGTCAAGAAAAGTCATCCAAAGGTTGGATATAAGGCAAAAAACAAAAGAGCTAGTGTTTTCAGTGTCATTCTGGTGTCCCACTAACATAAAAAAATTATTTAATTCTCTAGGAAATTGCACCTGAATCTAACTTTGCTTTTTATCGTTTACTTAAAGTCCAAATATTTTGAAGTTATATATTTACTAGTACATTCTGTCTGATAGAAAAGAGAAACTCACAGATTATTGCCTTGTAGGAATTAACCAATTTTGTATTTAATCTACTAATTTTATTTATAATATTCATTTTAAAATTACCTATACTATCCCATTTCTAAAATGTTTTTGTAACCAGTTTTATCAACTTACTTGTTCCCTTACTAGTAACTTAAGGAATCTTTGACATACATTCACTCTATATTTGTATTGGAGTCGTATTTTTAACCTTTTAAAAATCATGTTCTAACTATTGTGAACTATATGTGAACCAAGAGTTAAAAAGTTATTGTAGATTATTGACTATAGCTATATATCAATACTTATGACTATAAATTTCCCCCTAAGCACATTTTTAGCCGCACTTTTTGAGTTGTAGAATTTTCATTATCATTCAGATTCAAATATATTCTAATTTTGATTTTGAACTCATCAACAGAACTAGGGACTACTAAGAAGTACATTTTTAAATTTCCAAACATAGAGTGATTCTGTAGTTCCTTTTTATTACTGATTTCTAGATAAATTACATTGTGGTCACAGAATGAACTATGCATGACTTCAATCATTTTAATGTTGATGGGACTGATTTTATTTGCCAGCATGTTTTAATTTTAGAATAATTCTGTGTGCACATAAAAATGTACATTCTACTGTTGTAGATCATGAAATTAAATTCTCACTATATGTTAATTCAAAAGTAATTATGATTTTTGTAATATTAAGACAATATTTAGAACAATTGATCAGTTTCCTTTGTCCTGTTGCATTTCCAGGCACCATATGGAATGATTTTTCTTCGCCTAAAGAAAACTCTATTTCCTTTAGTACAATTCTGATGATTTTTTTTTCAGTTTTTTTCCCATGTTTAATTGTCCTTCAGTCTGGAAGGGTAAGTTTTGCTGGATTTAGATTCTAGGTTGGAAGTTATTTTTTTCAATGCTTTACAGATATTTCATATATTTTGGCTATATTGTTTCTTTGCTGAAGTCAGATGCTGTTTGAGAAATTTTTTTTTTTCTGCTGATTTTAAGATTTTCTATTTGTTTTTAGTTTTTAGCAGTTAATACTAATGAGCTTAGATGTGGATTTATATCTTACTTAAGCTTTTTAGGGCTTCTTGTGTGTGTGGCTTGCTGTCTTTCTCAGTTTTGGAAATTATGAGCCATTATATCTCATTCTTATATTACTTTTATATATTGCTATGTTACTTTTGCTTCATTCTCACTCTTCTTCTAGGACTCCAAGTACAAAAGAGTAAAACGTTCTTGCTGCATTCTATGTCCATTTTATACTATATTTTTAATCTATTTTTTCTCTATTCTTCATTTTAGGTATTATTTTCTAGTTCATTAATTATCTCTTCAGCTGTATGTAATTTGTTAAATTCATTCCCTGAGTTTCTGTTTTCAATTATTGCACTTTTTAGTTTTAGGATTTAATAAAAGTTGTTAGATTTCCAGTTCTCTGAAAAATATTCTCCATCTTTCCTGGAGTAGTGACAGATATTTTATTTTATTTTATTTTTTATTTAATTTTTAAATTTAATTTATTTATTTATTTTTTTTGTGGTACGTGGGCCTCTCACTGTTGTGGCCTCTCCCGTTGCAGAGCACAGGCTCTGGATGCACAGGCTCAGTGGCCATGTCTCACGGGCCCAGCCGCTCCGCAGCATGTGAGATCTTCCCGGACCGGGGCACAAACCCATGTCCCCTGCATTGGCAGGCAGATTCTCAACCACTGCGCCACCAGGGAAGCCCCTTGACAGATATTCTAAAGGTCACAACTAATAACTCCAAATCTAGAGCATTTGAAAGCTTTTGTTTGAATAAAATGTTTACATTTTATTTTTAAATCTCCAAATAAGTCTGTCTGTGGTTAACTGTATGCTGGAGATGGCATTAGTAAAAGCATTTACACATGTATTAATACATAGAATGATGTTTTTCTCCAAAATTATTTACTTTTCCTCCTGCTAGGTACCTGGGTCCACTAGAAATCCAAGGCCTTCTTTGTCCAATTTGAGAAGGAAAGATATATGGAACTGAACTGCAGTCTTTAAAAGGGCCTTTCTACTTTTGAAGTTCATAATTATTTTTCAATGCTATTCATCTGTGGGATCTCAAAAGATGGGGCATCACACCCTCTTTGGAGTGCCATGGATATCAATATTTCTATCCCTAGCTTCTTTTAGCTGTTGAAAGTGCTCCTCTATCTCCTAGATTCCTTGTCTGGGACCTACAATTCCCTACCGGAAAACAGACACAAATTCTTCATTTGCTTCCACTCTTCATTCATTCCCAGATAGGAATTTCTCACAATTTGGTTAGCTCTTCGTGCTTTGCATTTTACACACACACACACGGAAACATACACACACACATGTATGCACACACACCACACGTATCAAGTATATTTAAATTTTGTCCAGTATTTCTAGCTGTAGTCAGGTGGAATATTGGTCTGAATTATCTAGTATACTCTTAGTAGAAAGGAAAATTTCCCTTCCCCACATTTCCAAAAGTCTCTTATCTGATAAATTGCACTTTCTCAAAATCAGAAATGCAATCTAAAATCTATAAGCACCCAAAATAAATATCACAAAGTTGCACACTCATTTCTTTTATTCACAGTAGGTTAACCTCAGACCATGATATGATTCACAGATTATACTGTATCTACCCTAATATTACACACATATGTAAAAAATTTGCTATCTAGTTTTCTAGTCTATAAAACAAAGTAACAAATTCCGTAGGGGAAATGATAAGTAGAGTGACTTTGCTAGAGGTAACATAAAAATTGCATCTTGAAGTAATGGTTGTCAAGGAAAAATTAGTCAAAATTCAAGAGAATAGTCAAAGTTCAAAACATATAGCTATGAAAGGAAAAGCAGTTGTTCCTACTTCAATACCATCTAAGAGCATTAATGGGCAATACTGAAAATTATAATAGTGTCTCCATGTCCTGTAACAAAATACTAAATGCTGCTTAGTAAGTTCTACCTTTAAAAGGTAGTGTGGTTTGTGGTGAATTGATTATAAATTTCTAAACTTAGATTGGCAAATTTCAATTGTATTTACCTATTTGAGCAACTCTTTTTATGATTGCTATTGAAAAAAGTTACTTTCCTTTCATTATCTTCCTTCCTTTCCATTACCTTCTTACATTTCCAATACTAACTAACCCTTTAGAATATATTTCTTTATTAGTTGTAATAAAATAATTAAACTTCTGTTTACTGTGTGGCTATATTTTAATCTTTAACTATTCTTGAAGTTGGAATACATTTTTCAAGGCTTTTTCTTAACTATATAAAAAGTAGCACTGAGCTGTTTTCATTGCAGAGAGAGGAAATAAAATATTGCTGATATAGCAAATCTATTTTTCTGCTGAGTCTTTTATCCATTTTGGCCAGTGGTACATACTGGAGTCTTTAAATTATTACTTTTCAGTTCATATAACCATGATGTATAACGAATTGGACATTAAGCTGAATGAATGTACTTACTTATAAATGTATTTATTTATTTAGATCACTAACTAAACCAATCTATTACCCTAACTGACCTCAGCTAAACTCCAGGGGAACTGGATATATTTCTAAACAGATGAGAATTTGTCCAAGAAACACTCTTTGGTTTGCTCTACCAAGCATATTTATAAATGGAAATGTAAAAGAAAAAGAAAAAAAAGGAAGGCAAGAATAATATTTGCAAGCCCAGCATATTTTGCTGGCATACACAAGTAGTCATCCATACTTCAAGAAGTTGGCCTTTTGCTCCTATCAAAAAGGCCATTTTATACTTGGGATTATCTAAAAACTGTTGCATAAGTGTTTGGAATAATAGTGTATAATGTAACTGTAATACTTGAAAAAGACATTTGAGATTTATATTTTCCCCCTCTATTCTACTGAGTTTAAACACTATTATTTTGAAAAACTTAGGCAAGTCTACAATTCCAGTTTAAAAGTTATGCATTTTAAAAAGGCTAATTAAAGTTATCCAATCCCCACCTTCAACTCCTAAACATTACATCTTCTTAAAACACATGCGCATTTCAAGTTGGAAGGGTAGACAACTTCAAAATATCTACTGTGAGGATTGTCTGAGGCTTGCTGCTGGTATTTAGTGCCTAGGCATTAAGAATGCTAGTCACCTTGCAACATGTGCAACAGTCACTTATGAGAAAAGAATCAAACAAAACTCCAAATTAATAGGTGAATGGAACAAGATTTTTGAAAGAAAGGAAGAAATTCAAGAAACTCAAGAACATGGAATCTATGGGAGAAAATTATGGGCATCGAAATATCTTGAACACTCAGGAGACAGAACAAGTGTTTCTGGGAATATAAAAATAGAGCAAAAGGTATGGGAATAGAACCCTGAGCTGCAAGGACACTGAAGAAAAAACGCTTGCCCAAGACTGACTTCACTTACTGGAATTTGAAAGAGGGTTAAAAGTTTGGATTTTGAGAAGGCCTCCACTCACCTCCCTGGACCAACGGTCCCACCACAGTTGCCACCGCCACTGCTGGCACAACAAAGAGTGAAGGAACGTGAGGTCCTGAAATCTGCTCGTGTTCCCAACAGTGTTTCCCCATTAACTGTAAAGACCAAGGTCTGAGGTATACAGAGTCCCAGAAAAAGACTGATTAAACAACTTCATGGGTGAAGCTTCAAGATGGTGGAGAAGTGAGACGTGGAGATCACCTTCCTCCCCACAAATACATCAAAAATACATCTACATGTGGAACAACTCCTACAGAACACCAACTGAATGCTGACAGAAGACCTCAGACTTCCCAAAAGATGCCTGAGGATGACCTACATGCAGAGGTGGGGCCAAAACCAAAACTGAACTCCAGGAGCTGGGCAAACAAAGAAGAGAAAGGGAAATTTTTCTGTGCAGCCTCAGGAACAGTGGATTAAATTTCCATAATCAACTTGATGTACCCTGCATCTGTGGAATACCTGAATAGACAACAAATCAGCCCAAAATTGAGGTGGTGGACTTTGGGAGCAACTATAGACTTGGGGTTTTCTTCTGCATCTAATTTGTTTCTGGTCTTATGTTTATTTTAATTTAGTATTTAGAGCTTATTGTCATTGGTAGATTTGTTTATTGATTTGGTTGTCCATTTCCTTTATATATATATATATATATATATATATATTGATTTTGTCTGTATAGCTTTGTTTTGCCATTTGTCCTAGGGTTCTGAATGTATCTTTTTTTTTTGGTATGGTTTTTAACGCTTGTTATCATTGGCAGATTTGGTTTGGTGAATATCTTCTTTTTTTAATTACTTTTTAATTTTTAAATTTTTAATAATTTTTAAATTATTTTATTTTAATAAATTTATTTTATTTTATTTTTCTTTCTATCTTTCTTTTTTTATCCCTTTTCTTCTGAGCCGTGTGGCTGACAGGGTCTTGGTGCTCTGGCCGGGTGTCAGTCCTGTGCCTGTGAAGTGGGAGAGCCAAGTTCAGGACAGTGGTCAACCAGAGACCTCCCAGCTCCACATAATATCAAACAGCAAAAGCAATCCTGAGAAACAAAAACAGCTGGAGGAATGAGGCTCCCTGACTTCAGACTATACTACAAAGTTACAATAATCAAGACAGTATGGTACTGGCACAAAAACAGAAATATAGATCAATGGAACAGGACAGAAAGCCCAGAGATAAACCCATGCACCTATGATCATCTTATTTTTGATAAAGGAGGCAAGAGTATACAATGGAGAAAAGACAGCCTCTTCAATAAGTGGTGTTGGAAAAACTGGACAGCTACATGTAAAACAATGAAATTAGAATACTTCCTAACACCATACACAAAAATAAACTCAAAATGGATTAAAGACCTAAATGTAAGGCCAGATAGTATAAAACTCTTAGAGAAAACATAGAAAGAACACTTTTTGATGTAAATCACAGCAAGATACTTTTTGGCCTACATCCTAGAGAAATGGAAATAAAAACAAAACAAACAAATAAACCTAATGAAACTTAAAACCTTTTCCAGAGCAAAGGAAACCATAAACAAGACAAAAAGACAACTCTCAGAATGGGAGAAAATATTTGCAAATGAAGCAACTGACAAAGGATTAATCTCCAAAATTTACAAGCAGCTATTGAAGCTCAATATCAAAAAAACAAAAAACCTAATCCAAAAATGGGCAGAAGACTTAAATAGACATTTCTCCAAAGAATATATACAGATTGCCAACAAATACATGAAAGGATGCTCAACATCACTAATCATTAGAGAAATGCAAATCAAAACCACAATGAGGTATCACCTCACACAGGTCAGAATGACCTTCATCAAATAATCTACAAATAATTAATGCTGAAGAGGGTGTGGAGAAAAGGGAACCCTCTTGCACTGTTGGTGGGAATGTAAACTGATACAGCCACTATGGAGAACAGTATGGAATTTCCTTAAAAAACTAAAAATAGAACTACATATGACCCAGCAATCCCACTACTAGGCATATACCCGGAGAAAATGATAATTCAAAAAGAAACATGTACCACAATGTTCATTGCAGCACTATTTACAATAGCCAGGAGATGGAAGCAACCTATGTGTCCATAGACAGATGAATGGATAAAGAAGGTGTGGCACATATATACAATGGAATATTACTCATCCCTAAAAAGAAATGAAATTGAGTTATTTGTTGTGAGATGGATGGACCTAGAGTCTGTCATGTAGAATGAAGTAAGTCAGAAAGAGGAAAACAAATACCATATGCTAACACATATATATGGAATCTAAAAAAAAAAGTTCTGATGAACCTAGGGGCAGGACAGCAATAAAGATACAGATGTAGAGAATGGACTTGAGGACATGGGAAGGGGTATGCATAATTTGGGATGAAGTGAGAGGGTAGCGTTGACATATATACACTACCAAATGTAAAATAAATAGCTAGTAGGAAGCAGCTGCATTGCACAGAGAGATCAGCTCAGTGCTTTGTGACCACCTAGAGGGGTGGGATAAGGAGTGTGGGAGAGAGATGCAATAGGGAGGGATATGGGGATATATGTATACATATAGTTGATTCACTTTATTATACACCAGAAACTAACAGAACATTGTAAAGCAATTATACTCCAATAAAGATGTTAAAAAAAAGTTTGGATTTCAAAAGTTTTTTTCTGCCAAAAACAGAATTAAAGTGAGAGAGTGTATGAGATCTAAGTAGAATACTAATTACTGACAATGGCCGTGCAAGTAAATTCTAATCCAAATAAACTCTTGGGGAAGTTTCTGTCTTCAGATAATTAGTATTCTCTTAGTTCCATTAACTGTTATCCCAAAGGTAGGATACCCTTATCCTGAAGTACTTCGTCTGGTCCCTGGAATTCTTGGCAGAAAAATTCTATGAAATTCAAGGGCTTAGAAACAGCATCTGGGGAATACCTCTTGTGGTAATAGCAGACTAGATGTTTTGGACTGCTATTTCTTTTAGAGCAACTAGAAATATTAAGCAAAATATTAAGAGTAAATCTGTAGGAAGACATTAGGGAACATACAAAGTAGTGACAATTTGGGGTAATTTTACCTTGGAGAAAAGTAAAACCCAGAAAGGTGAGCCCAGATTTTGGCATTCTGTCTTATCTTCATTTTCTTATTCCTAAATGTACAGCTGAGTGTCCAAGGAAGCTGAACCGTGTTTTCTGTAGACTCATGGGGACAAACATTGA
Organism: Physeter macrocephalus; assembly: GCF_002837175.3. Classification (NCBI taxonomy): domain Eukaryota; kingdom Metazoa; phylum Chordata; class Mammalia; order Artiodactyla; family Physeteridae; genus Physeter; species Physeter macrocephalus. The sequence continues at coordinate 54,590,884 of NC_041232.1, read as the reverse complement.
AATTTGGGACTTCCAAGAAGTTATTTTTGAAAATAATCTATCACACTTCCTGATAATTGCTTGAATGTTTCTCTTTCAGTTGGTTTGAAAGTATGTGAAATTATTGAATTTCAGATAGACTTTGTTTGTTTCTTCATTTTTTGTCTTGTTTTGTTTTGCTTACTCCTCTATTTAAAACCTGTTCCTATGTAAATTCGCAAGAGTACAACTGCTTTCTCAGGCTAACAAGTTCTATTCTTCACGTTTTCACTGTTTGATTATTACCTAATTTTTTCACTTAGTTTCCACTGTAATTTATGGTAACTAACATCTGGCCCAGTGCCCTCACAATATTTCTAAATTTCTTCCTTAATTTTCTCTAAATGTTAGCTAATAGAAGACTCTGATATTGTGTTGCTGTTTCTTAATGGGCTTAGTGATGTACAAGACTGAGTACAACATATGTCATCAATAAATATTTCTTTAATTTTTGATTAGTTAATCCTTTGGTCCTCTCATACATCACTTATTGTCTCTACCATCTATTCTAAGGTGAGATCACATAGTTTCCTAAGTTCTCTTATCCAATACACATTTATTGAATTCCTACTGTATTCCTGGCACTATACAATTATCTGGAATGTAAAAAACATAAAAAAAAAACAGTGAAATACTCTAAGAATCTCATAGCTTAGTGAAGAGATGAAACATATAAATACCACCTAGAATACAATTTTGAATTACATTGAGCCAAATGAGTATAAAAATGTCCTTTAATAATATGGTAGAGATCGATGTAAGGTGGTCTCTTAGGGACAGAACATAAAACCTAGAAAATGAGATACATAATTGGTGAAGACATGGTGTCCATACCAGACCCCAAGCAGAATAAATAATCAAATCATCAAAATCATGGTATTTTGAAACGTGATTATTTAAATTATTAAAAGGGTTATAAATTATGAAACCTCCAAATAATCTATGTTTTCTCTTCAAAATTGACAGTAAATGTTTGGTAAGTATATTTAATGGACAGCAAAATGTTAGGTTTGGACCAAACCCTAAGAAACATATGACATAACCTCTGTTGGGTTTAGTTTTCTTTGGAAGAAACTTAGATAATTATATGAAAATTGTTCAAGATGTACCAAGCCCTTTGTGATCTTACTTTTGCCTGTCACCACCCATTACTTTCATTTAGTAGTCATACTGAGTCTCTAGAAGTTCCTTGAACACTGTTTTGTCTCATATCCCATGATTTTTGTCTCTGCTCCTCTTTTGTATAGAATCCTTTCTCCTTGTCTTCATCCCACTCCCTACCCCTTTGCTCAGCTCACTGTACATATCAGTCAAAACTCAGACAACATCTATAGGAATTTTTTTTACCCCCCCTTACTGGGCACATATATAAGAGTTTGCTCTGTTTGGGTCATGGAGTGAAGATAAGAGAGTGGTAAGAGATAATCCTAGAGTGATAAGAAGGGGTTATATAATGGATAGTCTTTTAAGTCATTTTAACCAATTTGATCCCATCTTGCAAGTAATGATAAGACACTGAATAGTTTTCAGCATGGCAGAACATTCCAGCCAATTATTCTCTACCCTCCTCTTACATTGTCACAATCAAGTTCATATTTTCCTAAAATACCAGTGGGAATATTTTGAGGATTGGAATCCAAAGGTTATCTAAATTAACCTCATGGGAATGTAAACTGATACAGCCACTATGGAGAACAGTATGGAGGTTCCTTAAAAAACTAAAAATAGAACTATCATATGAACTAGCAATCTCATTACTGGGCATATACCCTGAGAAAGCCATAATTCAAAAAGAGTCCTATACCACAATGTTCATTGCAGTTCTATTTACAATAGCCAGGACATGGAAGCAACCTATGTGTCCATTGACAGATGAATGGATAAAGAAGATGTGGCACATATATACAATAGAATATTACTCAGCTATAAAAAGGAACGAAATTGAGTTATTTGTAGTGAGGTGGATGGACCTAGAGTGTGTTATACAGAGTGAAGTAAGCCAGAAAGAGAAAAACAAATACCATATGCTAACACATATATATAGAATCTAAAAAAAAAAAAAAATGGTCATGAAGAACCTAGGGGCAAGATGGGAATAAAGACGCAGACCTACTAGAAAATGGACTTGAGGACATGGGGAGGGTGAAGGGTAAGCTGGGACAAAGTGAGAGAGTGGTAGTGTATATATATGGACATATATACACTACAAAATGTAAAATAGGTAGCTGGTGGGAAGGAGTCGCATAGCACAGGGAGATCAGCTCGGTGCTTTGTGATCAGCTAGAAGGGTGGGATAGAGAGGGTGGGAGGGAGGGAGATGCAAGAGGGAAGAGATATGGGGATATATGTGTATGTGTAACTGATTCACTTCATTATAAAGCAGAAACTAACACACCATTGTAAAGCAATTATACTCCAATAAAAACGTTAAAAAATAAATTAACCTCAAATACATATTCATATTGCTAATCTCTCTTTTGTATTTTTAAAATTTTTTTATTGAACTATAGTTGATTTGCAGTGTTGTGTTAGTTTCAGGTGAACAGCAAAGTGATTCAAATATATCTATATATATCTATATATATATTTCTTTTTTACATTCTCTACTGTGTTTTAATCTCTCATTTCTATCTGCTTGCTTTTCTTATGGGCAATTTCCACTTAAATATTGTTTCACATCAAGATAGGCCCATGTTATGTAAACTCATTAATGCTGTCTTTGTATGGCCCTATTTCAGTTAAAAGTGGTTTTCTATTCCTGATATTCCAGGATTGAATTTGTTGTTGTTGTTTTTGTTGTTGAAGTATAGAAAAATCATAAACTGAAAAGCAGAAAACCTACTTAAATTGTTGTGCTACTTCCCAGGCAAATTGTTTAGGTTTTCTGAACCTCACTATTATCATCTACATAATGAAGACTTGAAGTAGAAAACTGATACCATGGCTACCAAGACTGCTATATTTTTTATTCTATAACTACTATTCCTTCATCATCCTCATTCAGCTCTCTCAGTATTTTTTTTTACAGTTCTATTTATATCTATTCAAGTCTCTTCCATTCTCATTGCAACTGTTCCCTGCCTATAACCCTGACTGTCCATGATCTGACTCCCTATTAAAATTGGAACTATTATTATCATCCCATCCTTGGACAATTACACTAGTTTCCACAATGGATCCCTGGGTTCTTTTTAACCTCTGTTTCAAGCGTGTGTAGCTTATGTCATTATTCTTGTCGGAAAGATTTCCTTGCTTATAGAATAAAATTACAATCTGTAAATTGGATTCAAATCCTTCTGAGAAGCATTTTTTCTCTTCACTCTCTTCACATTTTCCAAAATGCTTCTTATACAAATCTCTATACCAACCTCAAAGAGACCTAGCTGCTTTTAATTTTTATGAATATTTTCTCAATTCCTTCTTTCTGCAGACTGAAGTCCTTCCCATTGGCTAAGGACCTGGTAATTTCTAAATCTCCAGGGAAGTCTCCACTGATGAGGAACCCTATCCAGGAAACCTATTTCAATCCTTTGTACCTTTATGGTAGTGATTCTCTCTTCTAGCTTCACTTTGTTAATCTGAAGGAAATAATTGATATCCAATATTATCTCTGGACACATAATGCTGATGGTGGGTTTTCAGGGTTGACAGATGATGAGACAAGTAGACAATACTTATTTTCTGCGACAACAACTTCCAACTACATATTGTTTTACAGATTACAAAAATACAGATATCACTTAAATGATACACATGACCCGATGGTAAGATGTTGTTAGATGAAGAAACTGAGCTTCAGAGAAGTTGTGTGGTTTGCCCAAAGAGTCACAGCTAGTAAAGCAGAGCCAACACTAGAACCCTGATCTCCTGACATGGATGTTTAGGGCTTTCATGGTAACCAGTCCATATATGTATCAAAGAACTTGCCATTTTGTACGAATAGAATCTTTGAGGCCAATAACAATGCCTTAATTCTTATATGCTCAGACACAATAGCAGTGTCTGAAAACATTTCCAGTTGTTCTCTGTTAGAATCTTTGTCTTGTTGCCCCTTCTTTCCTGAGGCCCAATGACTTTCCTTAAATACACAGAATTGTAAAATTGAATCCAGGCTGTCACTTGTCTTAAACCTCTCATTATCTTCTCTCTTCAAGTCACATCTCACTTGTGGATTTCCTTTTTGAGGAGGCCAATATTAGGTAGGTATAATGGGAAAGAACTGAATCCCAATCACATTAAGTGTTAATTGTTGATTGGGTTTATTGTGTTTCACTTTCAGTTTAACTAGAAATAGTCCTGTAACTTGCAGGAAACAATTTCTTATAAAGCAATACTAGATAATTTAGTAAAGAGACAGGGGAGATGTTTTTGAGTGAGATTCCTTTAAATCACATTCATAATGATTACCTATTTGGCCTCAATCTAAAGTCAGACATGGTTTCAATGTTAATTTTTTCTTTTCTGTTTTCAAACAATCATCTATGTACTGTGCATGAAGATAAAACAATTGGGATTTTAAAAGCTTAAAGAAAGAGACAGGCTGATTGTATTTTTAGATGGTTTAGTTCATTCTTGCACAATTTCACTTCAACAGCAATAGTCACTATCTCCACTAACCCTACATCTGCAGAAGGAAAAGACTACTTTTCTACCTACTCAACTTGCATCCTACCAGAGCCTCATTCTTTCACTTTCTTTAGTGTCCTCTCGTAAAATACATAACAATTTGGGGATGGTTGCATGTGTATTTGCTGGTGAATAAGGTTTAGGAAGAGAGTGTCTACACTTTAAGTGACACCAATTATTTACACACAAACTCAAATAATAAACAGTAAATTTTTTAATAGACAGTAAATTTTGAGAAAGAAGTCACAAAGCACTAGTAGAGGCAGAAAGAAGTTGTTTGATGGAATTGAATAAAGCATTTAAGAAGGAAGGGAAAATGAGAGACCCTGGAAGAGAACATTTGCTTTAGCCTTGAGCTGGCAAAATCTCATCACTGATATTACAAGATGGTGCCATGAAATCAAGAGGGTGACCAAGAAAAGTCAAATAGTATGTTTTTCTTGTTCGGTACATCATCTCCCGTTCTTTATTTTCTCTCAAACAAATTTTCTCTGAGAAAACACACATTCTAGAAAATAAAATGTTCAAGCTACAAAATGACCTCTCAATTACTTGAACATTCAGTCATTCTTACAAGTAAAACAAAATTGATCAATAATGTGTGCTGTAGTGTGCTCCATTAAGCAGCTTTTCTTCCTACTATATCTGCATAAAGCTTTCTATTCCCAGAAGGACAAGGATTGAAAGAATAACAGCAAATATATATCAAGGAGAAGGAGAGTATATGGTATGTTGTATCTCTTTATGCTAATCCTAATTTATCCCGTCCAAAGTGAATAAAATGAATTTCTGAGAATGTGTACTTCTTCATATCCTTAATTTCTACTCTGAAAGTTGTCTTTCCTGGGATGCATTTGGAGGAGACAACAGTTACTGACTTGATATACCAAATGTTCAATTTGCTCTTGATTTCTGTGACCTTTGTATATTAATTTTGACTAGTCATTTTGACTGTTTCTTAATTTATATAATATAAAATTTCCACTTCTCTCTCTCTTTCCCCAATATCTTTTACTGCAATTTTAGCTATGGTTTTGCATACATATCAAAAAGGAAATTTAAACTTGGTAGGTGATCCAAAAATAAATTTTTTTCATCCTCTCCACTTTTCCCTTCCCTCTGCCATTCTGTTCACACAAAATATATATTCTTTAATACAATTGTAAAAAGAAAACAATAATGGCAAGGAATATTTTTTTGATTGACTTTATAACTCGAGTAAATGAGAAGGAATAGTATTATCTATCATATTTATTTTTGTTTCATTACTTTTCTGTTCTTTCTCTTTTTCATTCTTTTTTCCTCTCTCTCTTTTGTGACTATGAGCTTCTAAAGGTCACTAATCCCAGTACCAGGTATATAGTGTGTGCTCAAGAACTGATTGTTTGCTAGGAGTTTTTAAATTACAAATTCAATTTCATTACCAGTGACTGGTCTGTTCATTGTTGAATCAGGGAATGAACTCTATATTGTAACACGCCATAGGCCTCTTTGCCATTTTTTTCTAACCTTTATTAACCTCTTCTTATCCCTTCTGAAGTTTATAAGGTCTATGATAACATTATATTCAACATGATTTATACTTATTGGACACTTAATAATGTGCTCCGTATTGAGGATATAGCAATTAACAAAACAATAATCTTTGCTATCTTGATACTTCTTTCCAGTGAGGAAAGAGAAAAAATAAGCACAATTAACAAGTAAAATACACAGTATGTAAATTAGATTAAATATAAAAGAGAAAAGCAGGGAAAATGGATAAGGAGTATTGAAGGGGGGTGCAATCTAAAATGGTCAGTGAAGTCTTCACTAAGAAAGTGCCATTTTCAAAATAGCTTGAAGAAAGTGAGTGGTGAGCTGTGCTGTTGATGGGGTACACGGCAAACCCAGTGGGCTGTAGCATGCGTTTGTCTGGCACATATAATCAATATGGTCAGAGTGAGTCCACAAAGGGTAGTATAGTCAGAGAGCAGATCATGCCCTTAGGGTCTCTTCAGTGATAAAGCCAGTTTTAGCCAGCTAGGGCCACCATAACAAACTACCATAGACTGAGAGACTAAACAACAGAGATTTCTTTTCTCACAATTCTGGAGGCTGGCGAGTCCAAGCAAGGTGCCGGCTGGTTCAGGTCCTGAGGAGCACTCTTTTCCTGCTTTGCCACCTTCTCTCTGTGTCCTCACTTGGCAGAGAGAGATAGCTCTCTGGTATCTCTCCTTAGAAGGTCACCATTCCTATCAAAACAGGGCCCCACTGTGATGATTTTATTTAACTTTAATTACCAACTTAGAGGCCCTATCTCCAAATACAGCCACATTGGGGGTTAGAGTTTCTACATATGAATGTTGGGGGAACACAATTCAGCAATAGCAAAGCCCAAAGGAGAAGCACAAACCCTGGGCCTGTGTTACTCTGGAATTCTCTGTGCACTGGGCAAATAGGCACTAAATGGCTCCTGCAACTCCAAAGGCCAGGCAGCTGGAGATCAATTTGTGTCTTGCCTCAGTGATTTGTCTGGAGCTGCTTGTACATGTGCACGTTCACAACAGAATCTGCTATCCTGTGTTAATTATTAAAACACCTGTAGTGCCCTATTGAGCACGTGTTGTGTTTCTTACATGTATATCTTGATTCTCTGCTGAAGTGTACAGTCCTTAAGAAGCATCTTTTATTATTTTTCTTCTTTTTTTTTTTTTTTTTTTTTTTTTTTTGCCGTACACAGGCCTCTCACTGTTGTGGCCTCTCCCGTTGCGGACCACAGGCTCCGGAAGCGCAGCCTCAGCTGCCATGGCTCACGGGCCTAGACGCTCCGCGGCATGTGGGATCTTTCCGGACCCGCGCATGAACCCGTGTCCCCTGCATCGGCAGGCGGACTCTCAACCACAGCGCCACCAGGGAAAACCCTTTTATTATTTTTCTAACCACCACAGTTCCCAGGCCAAGGTTAAGTTCACAATAGAAAGTCAATAAAGGCCTTCAGTATAGGGATTCTTTATTTTTATTTTTTTTATTAGGAAAGCTTTAATAGCCAGGATATAGTGAAAGATTCATAAAATACAATTAGAGCTCTAAATGTGTTTTTAATCTCATATATTCATATTCACATGTGAATCTGTGTGTATATATAACACAACAAAATCTATGAAAGAAGCAAATGTTTATGTATAATTTTGCTGCCTGAGATATTACAATGATCATTCCAAATTTGTGTTTTCCAAGGATAAGTTTGGATAAATAAAAATGCTCCATGAATATTCAGCTGTGCTTTTGGATTGAAATTTCTACAGTTCTGAAAAAATTCCAAGAGTATTTCTACATTTAAAGTTCTATTACATCTTGAAAGTCTAGCTCACTGTAGGGAATAGAGTTTGATTTACTGATTATTTTAAGGCAGGTCTGTGAGGTGAGTCAAAGATATCAGCTGGAGAAATAGTTGTGTTATAGGCATGTTTTATGCCTTTGGGCATTTCTACAGAGTTAAATATTTTTGCTTTTGAGATATGGGAGAATCATTCTTAACATTAATTTTCTAACAATCAAGCAGTTATGGCATGAGTTGATAAATATATTTTATAATTCATAAAGAGCATATCATTTGTTAGATCCCCAAACCTAACAATTTTTGAGCTACTACACAGGCTACCAGAAGAAAATTATAATAAATTATAACCCATTAACACAAGTAAAATTGCTTGAGATCATTTGACTTGAAAACAAGAAAAGATTTGGGTTCTACTCCTCTTAAAAACCAGTTGAGTGGCTTTGGGCAAGTCATTTCTGTTTCTTTGAGTTGTTTTATCTGGAAAGAAAATAGAAAATGATATTTCCCTGATGATGATCTTAGGAAGATTCAATAAAATGACATAATGTGTAAAATAACATTTAGTAAGCTGAGTAATACTATTCAAACTAAGATATTTTTAAAATCATCTAAAGTAAGAATCTCACCTTCAACGTAAAGTTTGCCCTCTTACTGCTGGGAAGGGAGATAATTCAAATCTATAATTTAAATACAGATCCAGAAAATAGAAGGTTGTACATACTGAAATAAAAGTTCAAGTGGCTCCTTATCATTTTCAAAATTGACTACTAAAAGTCGTCACCCATTAAAAAATTCTATATAAACTTTCCTTTCTAAAATTTCTTAACTTCCCTTGTTCAGTAGGAATGGGATTGGACAGACATCTGGAATCACCCATTATCTTGGCTATGATTTGGCATCTCCCAGGATGGCTCATATTAACATATTCCTGGTTGGCAGGAGTCATCATATGCCTTCATAGTATAACTTGCGTATTCTGGAAGTCATTTCTGAGAACAGATTTTTTTTGACAATGAACATGCCAAAGGCTTGACATGAAAAGTACTATGCCTAATGTCTGTCATTCTCTCTCTGCCAGTTCATCTTTCCTGGGCTGGCCCTCTGCCACACTGGCACCTGAAATGCAGCAAACAATGTCATTGGATGCTGAAGGCATGACTGTAAGTTGTGGTTATCTTCCAAGCAATTACCATATGGTGTACAATTCAGTTATTCATCTCCTTGTTTGATGAGAGAATAATAACAATAACAATAATGCCATTTAATAATGTATTTTATCTTTATGGCCTATTTCATTCCCATATTTCTGTGTGTTTGAATAAATTGATGTAGGGGGACCTAAGGCAACCATTAAAGTTTAGTCACCTCTCCAGTGTGGTAAGCTATTGTATATAAAACTATTCTAAAGCAGGCTTAATGAAGAAACCAGGGAGATTAGCATATTCAAACAGGATTAGGGAGAAATTTAAGAAAAATAAATTACCAAGTGAAGCATGCCTTTATACAAAGCCGACCCTCTATCCCAGCTTCTTTTTGTCACCATCATTCTTGAGAAATATTTTGTGAAGTGTCTGTAGAACAAAATAGAAAAGAAAAACTTTCTGGAGGTAAGATGCCCTCATAAATATGCATTGGGCTCTCTATCAGATCCCAGATTTAAGTTCTACTAATGTCAGTTTTATGAAACTGGACCACAGTTTTCATGAAATCGCAAACAAGGAGATTATTATACCCAACTCATAGATGATTGAGTCAAGTCTGAAAGATCAGTCAAAGTTTATTTAGCCAGTAAATATTTAGTGACCACCAAAGTGTTGAAGATATAATGGTTATATAGGTTCTGGTCCCCACAATGAAGGATTTTGCATCATCGTAATGGAGACTGAAAATCAAATCAAGAATTCTGATCCGGCATAAGAAAGACTATGGTAGAGCATAAAGCAAGTGTGGGCATCCATGAAGTCTTCCTAGATAAGATGATCACTGTGCTGTAGTTTATAAAGAAAATTAGAATTCATCATATAAAAGAGGAGAATCGATTTTTACACACAGAAAACAGCATGTACATAGTTATGGAGAATTAATCTCCACTATATATTCAAGAAACTAAAAAAATGGATGTAATAAAATATATGATTTGTTTTAAAATATTTTATCTCTACTGATTTTTAAAAGAGCCTTGTCAATGGAAAGCATAGGCATTCTTCTTCCCTTTTTATAGAAGAGGACATGGTAGTTCAAGAGGTTAAGTTACCTGCCCAAGTTAAACTATAATGGAGAGGAGAACCTGGTTCTAGAATAGCGGTCTTCAGATTTCCCATGTAGTATTGTGTGTATGCATTACCTTCACAAGGAAGATGGGCTATGATAAAGGGATGTGGGATGATTAGTTTAAAAAATGGGAATAGACTTTTAAGAAATCTCCAGAGAAAAATATGCACCCCCTCTCCCTATTGCAAACTACTGAGAAATTCTTCCTTGCCCCCATAGACACTGTTTATTTGTATTATCCTATTTATGGCATTAAAAATTAATTTCAGTGAAGCCCTTCATGTATTTAAGCACTGTAAGTAACACCATAGCCTTCTCTACCAAGTGACTGGAATTATACATTCAATACAATTTCACAAAGTAATATTGAATAACTTGTATCTACAAAACATTTTGGAGTTACTAGGAGAAGTGTATGAGAAAGTAACAAGTATGAGCGTGTAACTATCCCTTCCTGTAGTAGCTAGTAATCTAGTAAGAAATACTGGTTGACAAGGAGTTTGAAGTGAAGACAGAATAGGTACAAAGAGCATAAATATACTCTCAGGATTTGAAGAAAGATGATTCTAAATTCATTGTGAGGAAACATGAAAGATTTCTTAGAGGAGGGAGAGTTTATACCAGAATCTAAGGGATAGCCATAACTTGAATAGATGTCATGACATCAGAACAGTTGCAGAGAGAAGGCACAAAGTGAGGAAAATCTAGGGATCAAGAAAACCTAGGTTATATTGCATAAATACAGTAAGTGGGACTATATGGTGATAGAGCCACTTGGAAAGCTTAGATGTTATAATACTATTTATATTCCAGATAATTATTAGGAATTGAAATCTATAGTTGTATTAGAACTTATTATTTTCCTTCAGAATATGTGTGCATGCGTGTGTGTATGTGTGGGTAAATATGTCATACACACACATACGAAACATAGAAAGAGTTTTTGTCTGACTTCCATCATTTATAGTTGTCTAAACTGAAGCCAGAATAAGTAAAGGGGGTCATACAAATTTATACAGGCTGTGAGCAACAAAAATATGCTATAAACTAAGTGTGAATTATCCAGTCTCTGGATGGCATTGTGTTCAGGATAAAGTCCCCAACATAGCAAAGAAGCTCCTCTTTCTCAAACTCATCTGAATTTGCATTCCTGGTCTCATCTCACCTCAACACACTCACCCCTCTCCTCACATTGAAATCTCAGTGTAACAGCTCCCCAGGCCTCTTTTTCAAAACCTTCAAGCCCTTGAACATACCATACTGTTCCTTTCCCCAGGAAGTTCTTCTTTTGCATGGATAGTCACATATATCCACTCAGTTTTGTGAAGAAAAAAAGCCTTGATGTGAAGAAAGCTTTCACCTAAGTATGCAGGATGGAATGGGGATGGGGTAGGAAAACCTTGAACTGAGTGATATCTGGATACTACCATGAGATTTATTAATTTATGTAGTTATAATTTATAACCTGCTTACTTCCAGAAAGGATTTGAGTCAGCTAGCTAAAAGTTAAATTACTGGCACAAATCCTATTTTGAAGTTCTTTGATGTGAAGATTACTGCACAAGTTGGCATACTGAGAGTTTTTCGTCTGATTTCTGCCTCATGTCTGATCCATTTCAGCAGTGCAATAGCTTGATGATTTTTTTTAAGCAAATTTAACTGAACAATTCACACTCTCAGAAATGCTTTGATTTTGCTTTGCTTTGTGCTCAGGACAAAGATTTTTGGCTTCGGTTTTCCTATCCACAATTGAGAATTCACTTTAAGTGAAATGCAAGGAGAAATCAATGTCCAGTGTCTTGGCTGAAAATTAAATGAAAACAAACATTCTGGATGAACTAAGCATCTGGGTTTCTGTAACTAAACTCAATCAAAAGACCAAATGTGAGGAACCTGGGGGAGTCTATTTTTCTCCATTAGGAAAAGCCCAAGGGCTAGTAATTAGAGAGTTAAGATGCTCTTCCTCCCCAGTGCCAGCCCTAACACTTTTAGTGCATGAGGTGAGAGATCTTAAGTTGTCCTAAAAGTTGTTCTCTGTATATTGGACATTTAAAGTCTTTAAAGCTCTCTCTTCACATTTCTCCTTCTCTCCTTACTCTTGAATTTGGGTTAAGGTTATTGAAGGACCCTCCTGATGTAATATATTTTTCCAGGGAAGGGACTTATTATGAAGAAAATTAAAACCTGGATTAATTTTTGCACTAAATTCTGTAACAATCTAATTATGTAACATAAAATATACTTTTGTGGAGTCTTAAGTAAGAAGCATGGTTTTCAGGTGCATCTAAAAGCTGCAATAATAAGTAATCTGTAGCTATTGTATTTAAAAAGAAAAGCATCCAATGAGGAGAGCTTTAGAATGATCAACTCATAGTAACACCACACACCCACCCAAAAAAAGAAAAATAACCAATCACAGTTGAAAAATTAAAGAGCAATTTGGAATTTTTGAACATATCAAAGGAAGTGGTGAGAATTCATTAGAAGATCTGAGAGAAAGATGAGAAACCTGGAGAACAGAGGCTGAAGACTGAAAGGAGCTATGAAAGAATCACTTGAATCGGAACTTGAGTTAAAATAACAAGTCCTGCTGGTAAGTCTTTTGTTCTTGATTTCAGGTTTTTTGTTACATAAACTAATCTTCCAAGTTATGCCTAATTCCTGGTGCATTCATTCTGTCCTTCTCTGTCACAGGCATTGCGTCCGAATTAACTTCCAAACATCCAGGCCAAACTACCAAACATGTCTGCTGAATAGAATTTATGCTTCTAAACTTTTTTCCTTCCACAAGTTTTCACAGCTTTTCCTCTCCTATCTTCTAAAGAGAATTCTGGAATAGAAAGTGCCAAATGACGAGAAAAGCTATGTTGGTTTAGATTAGAAAGAATAGGGAATTTGTGTTGTGTTTCTGCATCACCATATAGGTCTAAGAACACTGATCAGAAGAGACATAGTTCTTGAACTTACGGAAATTGAGATACAAATAAATGATAACAACCACCCCACAGCTATAATGGCAACATGCTAATAAAGTTCTTGACACTTTATATTCATTATCTCATTTAATATGTTTGTAATTTTTTTCATTAATGTCTAGATATGTATTGTCTTTTTTTTTTTTCTTTTGCCACACTGCATGGTATATGGGATCTCAGTTCCCCAACCAGGGATCAAACCCATGCCTCCTGCAATGGAAGTGCAGGGTCTTAACCACTGGACCACCAGGGGAGTTCCTAGATCTGTATTGTCCCTAAGGTTCTGTCAATCAGAGGGAAATGTCCATGGAACAGGGTTAGGGAGTGTGAGTTCTCCTTATTCCTAACATACTTTGCTGTGTATCTTATTTATTGCCCAATATCTTATTTATTGCTCAAAGATTTGAAAATGTCAAGACAGAACATCCTGATTCAAGTCTTGAATTCTCATCTTTACTCCCAAGCTTAAAACATTTACTTTAGTGCATACTATTAATTATCACTTAGATTTGTCCACTGCTTTTTTTTTTTTTTTTGCGGTACGCGGGCCTCTCACTGTTGTGGCCTCTCCCGTTGCGGAGCACAGGCTCCGGACGCGCAGGCTCAGCGGCCATGGCTCACGGGCACAGCCGCTCCGCGGCATGTGGGATCTTCCCGGACCGGGGCACGAACCCACGTCCCCTGAATCGGCAGGCGGACTCTCAACCACTGCGCCACCAGGGAAGCCCTGTCCACTGCTTTTAAGTAAACTATCCATAGCTTTGGAAAAGGAGTAACACATAAAAATATCAAAAATTGTTCTTCCCTGTCACATAGTGTGGACTGTACAAATTCTATATTTGTCTGCCACATTAGTTATGGACTGGTTTTTAACAATCATAATCTCAAGCAGTTGCCATATGCTCCATAACACGTGCTAATTGATACCAATAACAGTGAACAGCACAGAGCACTTACTATGTGTCAAGGCCACTTGTGAGCATTTTAAATATATTAACTCATAAATTCTCCCAATAACCCTGTAAGGTAGGTTTGTTACTAACTTTTTACAGGTGGGGAAATGAGGCAAAAAGAGTCAAAATAACTTGCATATAGTAGCACAGCTAATGATAGAGATAGGACTCAAACCCAGGCTTTATGGCTCTAGATTGTTTTTAATGATTGAATTCATTCCCTTATTAATGCATCAGTTGACCTTGGGATCATCCTCACTCTTATTCTTAGAGGACAGGCAGTCAGTCAGATTGATATGTGCTAATATGTTTAACAGAGAATCCTGGTTATGGCCTGGGCCCATCTCCCAAACAACAATTTCTCCCCTCTTTATATTTTAATAATGGCCTCTTGGAGACCATTTATATTAGGTTCAGAGTTGATAAGAGCATCTTAATGTAATTTCCTCATTTGAATCCTTTTCATGATCAGCTAGTGAGGTGGGTACCAATACCGTTTTATGTCAGTAATGGAGCTTAAATATCAGAACTTTTACATAATACCTTTGGTCATAGAGCTGGTCTGTTCTATAGCCCAGAATCAGACTGCACTTTTTTTAAAGATTTTTTTTTTTTAATGTGAGCCATTTTTAAAGTCTTTATTGAATTTGTACAATATTCCTTCTGTTTTATGTTTTGGTGTTTTGGCCGTGAAACATGTGGGATCCTATCTCTCTGACCAGAGATTGAACCCATATCCCTGCATAGAAAGGCAAAGTTTCAACTACTGGACTGCTAGGGAAGTCTCAGACTGCATTTTTTAATTCCTGAGCCCTGTTATGGTCTGAATACTTATGTCCCCCCAAAATTCATATGTTGAAATACTGACCGCCAAGGTGACAGAACTTGGAGGTGGCGGCGGGGTGTGGGAATGAATGGGATTAGTGAACGTGATTAGAGCTCTTATAAGGGAGCCCCCAAAGAGCTCTCTTGCCCCTTCTGCCATGTGAAGGTAGAGCAAATAGACAGCTATCTATAAAGTGTGGTCTTGCCAGATACCAGACCTGCTGCCACCTTGATCTTGGACTCCAGAGCTATAAGCAATAAATTTCTGTTGTTTACAAGCCACCCAGTCTGTAGTATTTTGTTAGAGCAGCCCAAATGGACTAAGACAGGCTCTTTCTTCCATCTTATATCCATAGCTTAATCTCTGATAAATATACTAATTAAAAACCTAGCAGAAGATACAACTAATAATTAAATGTGAGGCAAATGTTGTTGGGAAAATGTAACTCTTTTTTCTTAGCTCAGCCTCAGATATTTAGCTATCAAGTTAGGATAGGTCTCAACATGACCATGAGTTTTTTTCTTCACAAAGGAAGGTTGATACACTAATAAATTAAAGTATGAATTATTTCAAGTTGGTTGATTGAATCAAATTATAGTAATGTGGTGGTAATGAGTTGATAGGACTAAGCAAAGAAAATTTTACTAAGAATACCACCAGCAAAATTTTCAGACCTAGCTGCCAAAATATAAGCAGAAGACAACTTCCATCAATGAAAAGCAAGAAACAGAAAATTTTGATGCATACGTTTTCAGCTGACAAAACAAATTAGCAATTATTATATGATAGCATCTTCATCTGTGACCTTACCTCTTACAGAATCCAGAAGATTTTCAACTATGACCATAATCTTGATCTTAAAGAAAGTAATGAGGGACTTTTTCAATCTTTCATTATTTTATTAATTTCTAAATAAATATTTTTATTTGTCTAGTGATTTTGAGAAAGAGGTCATAATGAATTCTACCACAACTGAAATCTCCTCAACCCCTGTATTTTGGTTCCAGAAATCAATAAATAAAACTGGTTTTCCTTCCTGTCAAGTCAAAATTGAAAAATTTAGCAGAACTTGAGATTTGGAAGATATGTCATACTTTATACTCAGATTTAACTGAAATAAGCATGAGATTGAATTAATTCTTTTTTTTTTGAGGGTATATGTGTATGTATGCATAACCATAGCAATAATGATGTAATTAGATTTGCGATTTAGCATTTTCAAAGGATCTTATTTGATAGATACACATAAATACATAGAAAGATATTTTGCATAAGTAAAGGTAAAAGAAAATCACAGTAGCTGAGTCAAGCAAATCTACTTAAGTGACTATGATACAAGTTAAAATTAAATACATGGCTTGCTTATAAGGAATTGGTTTGTACAGCAACAGGGATCCTAACTCATAAATTATTAATGATTGATTTATCTTAAAGTCAGAATGATTTTTTTTTTGAAAAAGGGAGGAATAAATGCAGACTACAAGTGATTATTACAAGTAAACATAGATTAAAACTGGTTACTTTAGAATGTTTCGTAGTTTGAAAAAGAAGTTTCAGTTATGGACCACAGAGATTGACTTTTGAGATTGAAGGACAGAATGGCTCAGAGATAGGGTGAAGTTAACAAAACTTTATTTAAAAAAAAAGAGAAGACAGGAAAGTATAGAAAGTTAGGTTTGCATAATAAAAGTTACTGAATAATTTTACTTAAAAAATAAGATATCAATGATACTCAGAGATACTGTTACCAACAGATCTCCACTTCATCTCACATTGAATAAGCCTGACTTCAAAGGCAATATTACATTGAGAAATGAAGTTTGCTATAGGAAAATAACAGTAGTCAAGGCTGGTATTTGGGGTTTCAACAACAAAGGAGCCAGGAGATAATTCCATAGGCAGATTTTCTCTACTCTGTCTCATGCTGATTGAAAGCTATAACCACCACAGTCCTTTGTGGCTATGTGGAACTTACATTTTAGTTTTATCATGAGCCTTTGCTCTTCTACCTCTCATACACTTAATTCTGGTTAGATTGGAGAATTTAGTATAGGGGTGTGTGTGCACATGTGCACACACCCTGAAAGGGGTGGTGTGGGTGGAACTGATATGAGGGTTGGGTGGATAGGTTTGTCGTGGCAAGAAATAAAATAGAAAAAGAAGCAAGGGTAAAGAGGCTCTGTAGCCTGTAGTATAGAAAAAAGCAGAGCTTTCGAGGTCACCTGTGAAATTACAAGCAGCCCTGAAGGACGAGAGAAGGAGGAACTTAACTTGGTGGAAAGGGCCAGGAGGAAAAGGCACCTTCCCCAGACCCCCTTCTTAGTGCAGAGGCACTGCCGCAGCCAGGGACCTCACCAATTTTAGCAAAACAAAGTTCTGTTTGATTAGCCATTTTAATTGCATTGATCAGCAAATTCAGTATAACATCAGTTTATCTGACTTTTAACTCCTACCTCTCTTAATCAACCAGTGTTTTAGGTGGAGTGGCTGGTCATGTCCATTAAAATTGCTGAACCAGCAGCAATTTTTCCAATGATTTGAAAGAAGTTGTGTCTATATCAGGTGGCAAATTAAAGAGTTGAGAGTCTTGTTAAAGAGATGAGAGCATTTTTACATGACTCAGTTCATAAGAATGTATCAGAGTTTGCTTTTATAGTGAGTGAGATGAAGAATGCCCAGGTTTTCAGTCAACCATGTTAGATAAGGTTGTGTTTTCAGGGATATGGTTTGCCTGACTGGAGAAGCAGAGTTACAGGATGAACTATCTAAAATGAAAAGAAAATTCAACTGAGCTCGCAGTCATTTGTAAATAATGATCAAAGTGAGGAACTTTTTTTGTTCAAACCAAGGAGCAGGACACCATGCTCAGAAGGGCCTCCTATTCCACTTAATGTTCTGCTGTTGCCATTTCAAAATTCTTAATATTTTTTGAACAAGGGACTCCACATTTTCATTTTGCACTGGGCTCTACACGTTTTATAGCCAGTTTTGCAGCTGTAAGAAGTGTAGGAAAGAAGATCTTGATATAGAAACCATGCTTAATTTCTTTCCTTTTTAAAAAAGTTTTTATTGATGTACAGTTGATTTACAAAGTTGTGTTAGGTTCAGGTGTGTAGCAATGTGATTCAGTTATGCATATATATATATATATATATATATATATATGATAGGGACAAAATAAAGGGACAAAGTAGGTGAAAAAATAATTAACCCCACTAGGGATTGTAAGTAAAGGAAAAGTATGGGAGACCCCTGTAAGTTAATGATCACTCAAGAAAGCAGGTTTGCTTAACCACAAAACCAAGCAGTAAAAAAAACATGCAACAGAAACATGAGACATGCCCCCAAATAATAAAACAATGGTGGCATGAGACTCACATGCTGCCCAGTGAGCTCAGTAAGTTAATGACCCCTAGGACATGCTCTCTGCATACATAAAAAGCAATAATTTATGGAAAGGTGACATTTCAAAGTGAAAGACCCTCTTTGTATTAAGACCTGAAATAATTTTTCCATAGTGCCATGACAGTCCTGGATTGACCATGTAGGAGCAAGAAGACTCCCCTGCCCAAACTGGAGAAGTTGATAATGGAAGCATGATGTCTACTCATGAATGAGAAAGAAGGTGGTCTTTTCCCCCTCCCTCCCTATTTTTCCTTTGATTATAAAACTAGTCAGCTAAGTTCATGAAGTGAGGCACCCTCTCACACACCCACTTGTCAGCCTCAACGTGTCTTATTCTAATAAATCACTTCTTCTCTATCACTTTCCCTCTTGCTGAATTCTTTCTGCTCTGAGACATAAAGGACTGGAGCTCCTTGGAGCCCCCCAACATACCATTTAGAGGTTCTATATATATATATAGAAAATGTATATATTCTTTTTTAGATTCTTTTCCATTATTGGTTATTACAAGATATTAAGTATAGTTCCCTGTGCTATACAGAAGGCCCTTGTTGGTTATCTATTTTATATATAGTAGTATGTATATTTTAATCCCAAACTCCCTTTCCCCTTTGGTAACCATAAGTTTGTTTTCTATGTCTGAAACCATGCTTAATTTCAAATTAGAGTTTCTAAAATGATGGAACTGGCTTAGAAATCTATACCACTCCCCCCCAGACCTAAACACTTATTTTTACTTATAAAATTAAGGAATTTCCTGGGCTTATTTTTGAAATGATATTCTGGTCCATGTGTGGGGGAAACAAAACAGGAATTATGAATGTAAAATTTCATTAAAATTCTCCCCTTAAACTTTATACAGTATCAGTTCTTTGTTTGGCAGAATACCAGAGAGAAAGTTGCACAACCTGAACAGTTCACATTCACTTTCGTTGTACCAAGCAGGGAAACTGGTTATTTCATTTTCCAGGATATTGAATTGTTATAATTACATTACATGTTATAATAATATTTAAAGAGCTCCCAGTGTTAGGCAGGTGTTTATCTTTTTTTTTTTTTTTTTTCTCAAGGATTTGTGAATGTTGTTCTACCCAAGAACAATTTGGGTAGCAAGTTGTGGGAAAGTTTGGGAGTCCTTGGGAAGGGTTGTTCCTTGACCTACTAAACACACAAATCATCATTCAATTAAAATAACAAATGGGATAATGTTCTCCATTTCCATGACTCTAAGAAAACCACTTTCATCATCAATGTAGATTGTATTCTATCAAAATTAAGAGACTAATTATTAACATTTTTCTCTGTGATTGAGGGCAAAAACTAGAAACCAATAATTTTGTTAAGTAGGGAATTTGGAATTGACCTTTTCTTTATCTGAAGATCAACACAACTTTTTTCTCATTCCCACATTAAAAAATAACAACTGTATTCTGTCGATTTTATTTCTGAAGCATCCCTAGATCTTTCTGTTCATTATTCCAGCTGCCATCATCTTGGTCCAAACCAGATTCATATCTCAACTAGGCTACTGGTTAACATGGGTGTCATTGTCCTTCAGTCTCCCTTCTCTCTAAGCTATTCTTCACATTGCAGCTGATGTGATCCTCTTAAGCCAGAAATCTGATCAGGTGACTTCCTTACTAAAGTCAAACAACTAATGTCTTTTTACTCTGCTTGTAATAAAATCCAAACTCCCCAGTTCAGTACCTAACACCTGACTACTTCACGATCCTCATATTTTATCTTTGGTATTTTCACATTCTATTTTCTTGCTTTACTGAAACTCTTACAGTTTCCCAACTGTGCTATACATTGTTTCCTTATTCACAAAAGATACAATGTTTTTGTCAATTCTGCTTCCTTTTTCACCTCACATACACCCTCCAAATGTGGTTGGCTGACACTTTCTCTTCAAGTCTAACATTCGTGGATCCATTGAACTTATATTCATAAGCTTTTCAATATCTAGAACTTTATAGGCACTATTTTACAGAGAGGAACAAGAAAGAAAAGCCTTTGTTGCATGGAGCTTATATTCTAGTGCTTAAGAGATTAATATAACAGAGAAGTAATATAATAATATCTGGTAATGATTAGTGATATAACAAAAATTTAAATTAATCAAAATAGAAGGTGATGTTTTAGATTGATGACTAAGATGAATTTTCTGAGATGTTTACATTTGAATGTACAAAATGTGCCAATTAAAATAACAAAAAAATGAGCATTCCTGGGATAGAAAACAACAAGAAAAGAGATAAAAATTGCAAGAATTCCTGCATGGTCAGAATTGAGTAAACACAGGCAAGAAGGGTTAAGGAATGTAACTGAGAATCCGAATTTGTAGGAACTGGTAGGTCATGGTGAAGACTTTAAATTTTAGTCTTAAGTGTAATGGGGAACCACTGGTAGGATGAAAATGGGATCATCACATGACGTTTTTAGGTTTTTGAAGCTGCCTCTGACTCCTCTGCGGAGAATATAGTGTAAAGAAAAGAGTGGCAGCAGGGAGGCCAACTAGAAATTAAGTATTCATTGCGGTAGTCCAAGACAGAGGTTCATGTGGCTTAGACAAAGAGTAAGGTAGTTAGATTTGCAAAATATTCACTGATAGAGTTGAAGCTTAACAGAACCAGGCATTATGAATGACTACAAGGTTTTTGCCTGATAAATGGTAAATGATTGTAACATTTTCTGAGAAAGAGATAAAGGATGGGGAAGATTTGTGGGTGGTGGAGAGAGGTATTATATACTTCAGTTTAGAACATAAGAAGTTTCATATGTTGTTGCAGAGACTGGCTAGAAGCTTATCAAGCCCATTCCTTCTTCCTGGGAATATAGTATTAAAATATTAGTCAGCCTCCCTTGCACCTAGGTTGGGACGTAAAGTGTGGGAAGAAGTCACATAAGCCACTTCTGAGCTATTTATCTTGTTTCTATGTTTCTCTGTCTCTCTTCTGAACACCTGAAAGTGAAAGACTCAATACAGAAGAGGCAAATTATGGAAGGGGTGCTCATGAGGAGAGCTACTTGAGGGAGGAGAAGGGGATCCTGAATCTATACTATATTGTATCAATCAGGGTTGATAACATGACAAAAAACACAGTGATATGAACAGGTAACTTTTGATATAAATGATTATTAGCTTATAAAAGAGAATCAGAGGAACAAGAGTTTGGATAGGAAGAATTAAGAGAATTGTAAAGACTATAGAAATAGCAACTATAGGGAGTAGTGTCTATCCCTAGGGATGAGATAGAACACGGAAGGAAGAACCTTCATCATTGGACTAAGATTCAGAATTATTGGTGATATCATGATTTTGGCTCACTGAATGTAAGAAGAATAGATATGGTGCTGCTTTGGCAGAATGTAATGGAAATATACTATCTGGACCTTTCTAGAAATATGGCCTCTATGGTGTCAGGAAAGGTTGCTCACAGCAAGTATCTTACTGAAGATATTTTGCTATTAAACATCCCAACAGAGTTTCTGGAGGAAGCTCCAAGCTGCTTGGTGTTGCTGATGACTATTCACATCAGTAGCCATATGGAAAAGTCATCCACACATTAGGAGATGAGCACAGGAAAAGCCATGGGCACTGCAAGAACCTACTAAGAAGAACTCATTGGAGTCCCAAAATTACTTCCTTCTAAAAGGAAGTAATTTCCTATGATGTCTTCTGTGGACAAAACTTAGCATCATACTGACAAGCAAAGGAAAAATAAAGGGCCCAGTTCAATTTTCATAGATGAAGATATTAAGGGTCATTTTGGAACTGAGAGAAAATAAATTGGTAACAGAACATTACTCCATTGTCTTCTAGCTTGCTGGGTTTCTGACAAGAAGTTGGTTGTAAGTCCTGCCTTGTTCTCTGATTAAAATGTTCCTATTTTTCCCCTCTGATTGTCTTCAAGATATTCTTTGTCTTTTGTTTTCATCAATGAGTAAGATATGTTCAGGAGGCTTTTTTTGGAGGCTGGGGTGATATTTATCCTATCCTGCTTGGTGTTCTTTGAGTATCCAGGATTTGTTGTTTGGTGTCTGTTGTTAATTTTGAAAAATTCTCAGACATTATACCTTCAAATATTTGTAACCTATTTTCTCTCTTTTCATTCTGAGAATACAATCACATATATATTAGAGTATTTGATATTGTCCACAACTCTTGGATGCTCTATTTTTCCCTTTTAAAATATTTTTCACTCTTTCTATCTCTTTACATTTCAGTTTTGGTAATTTCTATTGATCTATCTTCAAGTTCTTTGATTCTCTCCTCCATTGTGTTGAGTCTACTGATAATACCATGGAAGGCATTTTTCATCTCTGATACTGTGTTTTTTTTAGTTCTAGGACTTCCATCTGTCTCTTTCCTATAGTTTCTATCTCTTCCACTGAAACTAACCCTCTGATTTGCACATTGTTCCATATTTCCATTAGAGCCTTTAACACATTAGTCATAATTATTTTAAATTTCTTGTCCAGTAGTTCCAACATCTTTGTCATACCTGAGTTCAGTTGTGATAATTGTTTTCTTTTTCTGAGTATCTTTTTCTTGCCCTTTCTATGCCTTGTTGTTTTTTGTTGAAAGTTAGATGTGTTATATAAATCAATAGAGACTGAGATAACAAGGTTTTAAGCCTGGAAATAAGCAAAAGTTCTGCTAGTCTTCTGATGGAGGCTTTGAGTTAGTTTAGATAAAAATTGGGCTGGGTTTAAAATTTGTTGTTTCTGTTGTTGCTGTAGTTCACCTTTGTGAACTATCACAGGCTTCAGTTAGTGTAGGTGTTTGTTTGTCAGGATAATGTCTATTCAATTTTGAATTTTAAGTCTTCCTTTTGTGCTGTGCCTTGGAGTGGGTCTCTTTGTTCATTCTTTTACCTCTCCTGTGTTTTTTCCAGCAGTATTTGTTGTCTTGAAGATCATTCACTTGATGGTAGAGGCTAAGAGGAAGTATGTTCCCTGTCATTCTGATTAAACCTTTAGGAAGCATTGTGTTCCTTGATCTTGGGGATACAGGCTTATCAGCTCTCTTGCCCTTCCCTCATTTGTAGCTATGGGTCCAGCTTACAATCTTGTCCTTTTGTTTTTCCCCTCCTGTTGTTTTCTCTCAGCTACAGTGATTTTTCCTCAAGGATTCATGATATCAGGGCTTGTTGTCTTTTCCCTCACAGTGTAAGAATTTGTTCCACAGTGCAGAGAGGGGAGAAGAGTCTAGACAGAATTTCCTACTGGTCCTGCATGGCTGCTATTTCCTTTTCTAAGTCTGTACCACAATAGGTACTTTTTAACTTTCTATCTGGTGGTGTTTGTGAAAAAATAGCTTATGACCTCAAAAATTTTGCTTCTCTCAGGTTTTCATGCTGTCCTGTCAACTCATGCTTGGCCTTAACCAAATTATCATCTCTTATAGCTTAAATATTTAGCAGTCTCTATTGCTTCTTCCCAGTATAAGAACATGCTTGCATCATTTCTGTCCCTACAGGAACCAACTCTTTTTAGATTTTTGGGACAATTGTTTGCTCTCCAAATTTGGTACTCTAATTTGTTCAAATAAATGTATGAATTTGAAGTTAGTCTGGCTCTTTTCCTCTGCAAGGATTAGAGTGAATCTTCTATATCTGCAACCTGGGTCAGAAGCCCAAAATTCCACATGTCAGGTTTTTAAAATAAACACTAAATGTATACTTAAGATGGATAGATCTCTAAACATTAAGAAAATATAATGTGCTAAGCAAAACAAATAGTATGACAGAAATTATATAATTTTTAAAACACACTGAGCAATACAAGAGAATATTTATGTATATATTCGTATATTAAAAGTGTAAAAAAAGACTGAAAGAGTCCACAGCAAATTTATGGTAGTGACTACTCTTAAGGAGAAGGTAATAAAATAAATTTCAACTTTATCTGTAATATTCTATTTCTTTTATTTAAGAAAAATAACTTTAATGTCCAACTACCACATGAAATGAAGTATCCTTAAGGCCAAAAGCATCATCTATTCCTTATGATGTGCCACTATGAGCTTAATTAGTAGCTCAGCTACAGAAGCCATTCTGCAAGCAGTCGATAGACAGTTGTCTTTAGTACCCCATAGTTTTGAAGGTATTCCAAATTTATCAGCATAGACCATAGAAGAATTTCATATATTTTAATTTTATGCTCAAGCTCAGCATTCTCCCAATAAACCTCATATTTTTCTTCAGACTCTAGAAAGGGCATTAAGGGAACATTTTTTCTTAAGTGCATGTCATAAGTATACAGGAATTATGTTAAAAATTTAAAAAGTAATTTTATTTTATCTTCACACTAATCTTATTAAAAAAACTATATATAGGGCTTCCCTGGTGGTACAGTGGTTGAGAGTCCGCCTGCCAATACAGGGGACATGGGTTCGTGCCCCGGTCCGGGAAGATCCCACATGCCACGGAGCAGCTGGGCCCGTAAGCCATGGCCACTGAGCCTGTGCGCCCAGAGCCTGTGTTCCTCAATGGGGAGAGGCCACAACAGCGAGAGGCCCGTGTACCACAAAAACAAACAAACAAACAAAAAACTATATATATATATAAAAATATATATAATATTTCTATTTTCCTGACAAGATAAAAGAGACCCAGAGAAATTAAATAACTCGTCTAAGATATGTTTAATAAGATAATAATAATAACAACAACACACATCAGAATCAATTGGAAGACTTGCTAAAATACAGATTGCTGGGCCACATCCCCAAAGGTAGTCTGGGAACCACACTTTCGCAAGTACTGTTTTAGGATAGCTTGATTCTCTCACTTATCTCACCTATGATATGTGAAATATGGACTCCTTACATAGTGAGATATTGTGATTTATATTAAAAAATATACATTTTGTCTTTGTCCCTGTTTCTGGCATTGAGCTCCTAAAGCTCTTGGAATTTCCTCCTTGGTTAGAAAGTAACAAAGGTGTCTTTTGTTATGTTAATGAAGCAACTTTTGGACTACACATAAAAATGGGGACTGGTTGCCAGGAGACTCAACCACATGATTAGAGGGTTGGAACATTTGGTCCCAATCTCTGACCTCCAAGGAGGGGAGAAGGTCTGGAGGCTGATTAATTGCCAGTGGCCAGTGATTTAGTCAATCATGCCTATGTAATGAAATATCCATAAAAATCCAGAAGGATAGAGTTCAAAGAGTTTCTGGGTTGGTGAACACCTGCATACTTGGGGAGATTGGCAGTTTGGAGAGGGCATGAAAACTCTGGCTTTTCCCAATACCTTGCTCTATGTATCTTTTTCATCTGGTTATTCCCAAGTTATATTATTTTATAATAAACCAGTAATCTAGTAAGTAAAATGTTTCTCTTAATTCTGTGACCTACTCTAGCAAATTAATCAAAACCAAGGTGGGGGGCTTTGGAACCTCCAAGCAGAAGGACAGACACACAGGTAATAACCTGGGCTTTCAACCAGTGTCTGAAATTGGGGGAAGCAGTCTTACAGGACTGAGTCCTTAACCTGTGGGATCTGATGCTATCTCTAGGTAGATAGTGTCAGAATTGAGTAGACTTGTAGGACACTGCTGGTATCTGGAGAATTACTGGCGTGGGGGAGACCCTCTTCCCCAACAGTAGGTCTGGGTCCCAGAATCACCTTTTAAATAGGTACCAAGACAGAACAACAATGTCAGTCAATGTATTAAAACATTTTTGATATTTTATCTAAGAGATAAATAGAAGTTTTTTCCCACAGGTACCTAAATGTCTTGTACATTTTCTAGGGTGCATTTTTTCCACTTTGAAGCCCACATGATACACATCTGCAAACCCTAGACCTCCAGAGAGTGCTCTACATGAAAGCTCCCTCCTTTCTTGCAACTACAGCTTTCCTATCAGCTCCCTGCACTTCCTCTCTTCATAACCACTTTAACTCCCTGAAAATGCTTCTTCTCTTTCTAGTCATTTGAGGATGCTTCCTCAGAATTAATTAGCTTTCCAGGCTCCTGTGGGTCTTATAAACTCCATGTTATCTGTTGCCAGGAAAAATGGGTGAGCTGAATTTGGCCACTAGTTGAGTCAGTTAAAATGCCAGAGAGGCCCTCCATACAAGGTCGCTGTTAAAAGTCAGATATATTTCAGAGATATAGGATTAATATCCTGGTTAAAACTCATGCAGTGCCTTCATAAGATATCATAAGTCCTACTCTAAACTTTGACTTCACATTAATTAATTAATTAATCCACCTCTCGATGTGAGTTCTACTGCAGAACTCTCTTGCATTAATGTGATGAGAAAGCACCATGCCCAATAGGTACTCATTGCTAAGAGTCTGCATTCTTGCTGGGGAGAAAAAGTTTACAAATATTAAACCGTTACACAACCATAGGAGGTAAAATTAAAAGTATGTTGGAAAGAATGTGTTATTCAGTAAGTAGTAAAAATATCACATTTTAGTCCACAGAAAGTTCAAGAAATCAGAAGAGGGATACATGTGGGTAAGTAAAGCTCTTAATAGGGTCTTCAGAAACTGAAATGTAGTACTAGAAGTTGTCCTCAGGATCTCCTCAAAGGAAAGATATAAGACCTTTCTCCATCATTATAACTCTCACTCTTTTTCAGTGGTATATAGTTAAAGACATTAGAGAATGGTTGATGATTATGAAAAAGTAAAAATTTAAGTAGGAAAGTTAAATAATAACTATTTTCTTTACTCATTGTATTTTTATCTATGAATATTGGAATGATATAATTATATTATAGAGCAAACCAAATTATTAAAAGTTAATAAAATAATCATTAGTTTTATCTAAATAAGTTAGACCAGTTTTGTCATTGGTTTATACTGAAGATTCATTGCAGTGGTGGAAAGGGCAGTGCATAGTTACAGCTATAATAAATTAAACAAATTAGTGTATTTTAAAGTACTTTGAATGTTTTTAAACGAACTCATTAATTAAGTAACTGTGAAAACAACTCTGCTTTTCTGTGTATGATGAAGCAGATACCAAGTACTTTAGGTATTGAGAAAATGGACCAACTCAAGCAAGGAAAGCCAAAAGAACCTGAATTCCTTAAACTTTTAGAAAAAAATAACAAAAATGAGGTGAAGGGAAATATTATCAGTGAAGGCTTTCCCTCTGTTTCTCCTCTTATCTTCTCTTATATAGGAATGCATGGGTGACAACAGGAGTTAGATGTCCAGTTTTATACTCTTAATTATCTTGTTTCAAAACTTAATCTTTATTACTGTACCCCTCAAAAATAATAACAATAAATAAAAACAACAAAAAGAAGGGGAAAAAAAAGGAGAGCCCTGTCAAAATCCATTTTCTTCTCTTTGTTGAACTCCTGGTGGGACATTTGTATTCATGTCATTCTTGGTTCCTCTCAACTCTCTTCCTTGCAGGAGTGCCTGTTTTGTCCCTGTGCAGAAAAGATAGCACATTAAGTGTTAAAATGGGATATGCCTCACATCTCAGATGATTATTGTGTCAGTATTACTAGGAAACATAGTCAGTAAGAATCAAACCCCAATGATTTCACCTCTTCCCCACAAGCCCGCCTTGCCTCCTGCCTGAAAGAATTCACTCCAGCAGCTCCCTCTAGTACTTGAATCACATGGGTCAGTGCTGAGAGTGACAAGTCTGTGTGTTGTCCTGCTATAAGGGGTGAGATCTTATCCACAGTCAAGAGCATTAATATGTCTCTTGGGTTTTATATTTCTGGAGAGCAAAGAATAAAATGTAACTAGAGAATCATTTTTCAGTGAGCTTGAAACCCACACTACAATCTATTTCCTCTATGGAGGAAATACACAATTAAGTGGAAGACAAAGAAATAAAAACAACAAGGACAATTTATTGTTCCTTAAATGTGGGAAACTGACAACAAAAAACACAATGTGTTCAGCCAATTCAATTAATTGTCTATAATGTAATGGGAAGATTCTTAACTGGCCATAATAAAATAAATCTGTCTTCTCTAGTGACCAAATAAATTAAAGGGAAGGAGAGTCCACAATCAAGTTAAGGTTATTATTGTTGAATGGTATAGATAAAAGATAATTTAAAACCAATTAACTATAACATCCTCATCCTTGTCTCAATTAGTCCGGTAAGAATGATGAGATATCACCTTGATTTGCATGATAATTATGTTGGTAGAACACATGATATGGATAACAGCCTTCATGACCTCCAATAAAATTGTTACTTGAATCTGCCACATCAATAATTAAAATGTTTTTCTATCAACAACCAAGTCAGAGCTTTTTCTTCCAAATAAGATGGCCAAATATGATATGTTTATATGTGGAATTTTAAAACATATATATATTACAAATGAATTTATTTACAAAACAGAAATAGACCCAGATGTAGAAAACAAACTTATGGTTACCAAAGAGGAAAGAGGGGTAAGGGATAAATTAGGAGTTTGGGATTAACATATACACACTACTATGTGTAAAATAGATAACCAACAAGGTTCTACTGTATAGCACAGGGAAAAATACTAAATATTTTGCAATAACCTACAAGGGAACAGAGTCTGAAAAAGAATATATATATATGTAAAATGTATTTATATTATTTTTATTTACTCATATATTTATTCATTTTATAAACTGAGACACTTTGCTGTACACCTGAAAATAACACAACATTGTAAATGAACTATACATCAATTAAAAAAAAAAGATGGAGTAATAGGGACTGGTTTTAAATTTCCACATGAAATAACAGAAAATGAAAGAAGAAGAAAAAAAGAAACCCCAGTTTCCAAGATATTAGACATCAAGTAATGAAGGACAGTGATATCTGTGATATGAGGGCAGGAAAGGAAGTTGAACCCTATGACTACTCCAGTTTACTGCCTGGCAAATGTTTCTAGGCTGTAGTGCAGGCAGAAGAAACCCAGGCAATGGCTAGTTGTCTCTCAGAGCTTAGGAGACAGACCTGGGAACTCAGAGAGACCAGTATATCTAGGGTATAAAGAGCATATTACCAGAGAGGATAAAGTGGCACAGAGAGATAACTCTGGATATCTGAACAGGATTCACCTTAAATAATAAATAGAGTACTGGTCAGAGCATGTGTGTGAAGAAATTACACAAGGCCAGGAAAAGAGACCAATAAGATAAAAGGAAACAATAATCAAAGCACACACATGGCTGGTCATAATGTCCGTTCTCTGTAGCCAGAGTGGTAAACCTCATAATTCACAGGACCTCTTTGACCATTAAGAAGTACTTGCCATAAAAGTGGGGGAAAATTTAACCTACACCAAATGCTGCTTTAGTACTACCCAACAAAGCACTTAAAAAGCATGATCAAAAATGATCAAATAACTTCATCCAGTACACACAAAAATAATATCTATAAAATTACAAAAATATCCAGCACCCAACAAGGTAAAATTCACAAAGTTTTACATTGAATAAAAAATTACTGGGCATGAAAACTTGGAAATAAATTCCATAAAGGAGGGAAAACATGATCCATCAAAACTGAGCCATAAATTAGATGACAAAACTGATAGAAAATGGCATTAAAATGGTTATTATAACTATATTCTATATGCTCAAGAAGATAAAGACTGAACATATTAAGGAGAGACATGGAAAATATAAAAAGACACAAATCAAACACTAAGAGATGAAAATTATTATGTCTGAGATCAAAAATACAATATATAGGATTACTCAGCAGATTAGATAAGCAGAAAAAAGTGGTGTACTTGAAGACATAACAATAGAAACTATGCAAAATAACAAGAAATATAGAGAACAAATTAGTGGTCACCAGTGGGGAGAAGAAAGTGGGAAGGAACAATATAAGGGTAGGAGATTAAGAGCTGCAAAGTACTGTGTATAAAATAAACTACAAGGATATATCGTACAGCACAGAAAATATAGGCAATATTTAATAATAACCATAAATGGAATATAATCTATAAAAATTTTGAATCACTATATTGTGCACTTGAAACTAATATAATATTTTAAATCAACTACACCTCAATAAAAAAGGAAAAGAAAAAGAGCTGAAAAACAAACAAGGAAACTAAAAAGTACAAGTAGCCAGGCAATCAAGAATATAGACAATTTGAACAACATTATTAATCAACTTGACCTAATTGACATTTATAGAACATTTCACTTCAAAACAGCAGAAGTCTCAAGTGCATAGGCAACGTTTACAAAATGAGTTCATATTCTTTGCCATAAAACAACTCTTAATCAATTTAAAAGGAATCAAGTCATACAAAGTATATTCTTGGACCACAATGTCATTAAGTGAGATATGAATAAAAAAAAAGAAAATGAGGAAATGTAAAATATTTGTAAAAATATTTGTAAATAACACATTTATAAACAACCTAAGATTAAAAACTTAAGTAAAAAAGAGAATCAGAATTTAGTTAATTCTAGTTAGAATTTACTCAAAATTAGTATTTTGAACTGATGAGTAGCAGAAACTCAATATATCAAAATTTGTGGTATACAACTAAGGAAGTACTTACAGGGAAATTTATAGCAATAAATGACTATTTTAGAGAAGAAGAAACCCCCAAATCACTAACTTCAACTTCTACCTTAGGAATCTAGGAAAAGAAAGAAAGTAAATAAAGCACCAAAAAACAGAAAACAAGATAAATCCTTAACAAAGTCTAGACATATTCACAGGTTCCAGGGATTAGGATGTGGACATATTTAGGAGTCATTTTTCAGCTAACTATGAATAATTACTTTCATATACTAGAAGGACTTGTTTAAATCTGTCTCATCAGTGAAACAATATGCTAAAGGTCAATTAAATGGTGCTTTCAGTGTTCTAAATGAACCACTTCATGAACCAAGAATATTATACTCAACCAACATATAAACAAATTATAAGATTTAAAAAAATATTGTCAGACATGTAAGAAGTGAACTTTTTTTTCATGGACTTGCTTAAAAATTTGTAGTATTTCCAGGAAAAAAAAAGTTAAAAAATCCAAGAAAGAAAGTGACATAGAAATCACAAAAATACATACTACACTGAAAGTACAATATGAAGAAATCCTGTGACTGAGAATATTCCTAAAATGTAATTGGAACACATTAGAAGAGAAAGGGCTCTGGAAAAGATGGCTTTAGGAAAGAAGTACCCAATGTATAATGAAAATGGTTGGAGGATGCACCAACTCAGGGATCTAATAGAGGAGATTGACCTTAATATTTTAGGATGAGAGTGTTGAAACTCATGTTTCAAATATAAATATAATCAATAAACTTGGGCTATATCTTCACAAACAAGTGAGAGCACTTCTATGCATCTCAAATACTCATGCATTAATTACCAAAAAGTCAAGAAAGCAAGCTATAAAGGAAGCCTCAATAGTTCAAAATGTTAATATCACAATTATTATGTATTTTAATCACCATCCAATAAAATAAAAAAAAAATAAAAACATAGTTTAGTAGATCCCATATGTTGGGGCAGCTAAATAGCATATAATTAAATAATTCTTGTATTTAAAAGAAATTATAAAATAATTAAGAAATACATAGAAGTAAATGGTAATAAAACACAACCTGTCAAGATCTGCAGAATGCAGAAGATTTACTTAGATGGAAAAGCATAAGTAACAAGAAAAAGTAAAAATAAAAAACAAAATAAAAGTAGGCACTCAAATATTTGAAGGAAAACAATAATACTAACCCATAAAAAGGAAATAGAAGAAAGAAAATAACAAAGAATTAAAGGAATAAATCAACAAAATAAATAATAAAAATGATAGGAAAATTAACAATAAAATTCTGGTCTTTTGAAAAGTTTAGCAAAATAAGAAGAACTCTCATAAGACTGAGAAAGAAGGCAGACAATGCAAATTAAACAAAATACTAAAATGAAATGAAAACTAAAGAGGACAATTATAAAATGTTAGGCCTTACATTTAGAACCCTAAAAAGAAATGGATAAATTCCTTAAAAATATATAAAATGTTCATCTTGATGAAAGAAAAATTATTGAAAAGTAATAAAGAAATTGAAATCTTAGTCAAAATTTTGCCTTTCCTCTGAATTCAGGCACAACTAACTGCTACCATATTTTAAGTAACAGATAATTTCATATGTATATTATTTACATGATAGATAGATGATAGATAGATAGATTTACTTATATTTCTTCCCCCTAGAAATAGAATAAAAATTGCTCAGCTCATTTATGAGGCTAATATAATTTTGATCCTACAGTAAGTAGATAAAGTCAATTAAACAAAATAGAAATACAGGCTTATTTACCTATGAAGAGAATAGAAATTATACTAAATAAAAGAAACAAACAGTATATTAAAACTGTATTTCACAATCAAGCTTGGTTTATACAAAGAATATAAAGATAATCCAATAAAGAAAATCTATCAGTGTAATCTGCCTTAAGAGTAGAATAGAATGTTGAAAAGTTATTTGATTATTTCAACAAATGTAGAATAATCTTTTGATGAAATTCAGCATCTCTCAGTAGTAACAAGTATTTTCAGGACCCAGATCTTGATTTTGAAATGTCATCTTACAATTAAAGGAAACAGAAACCCTTGGAGAAAATGCTGATTGTAAAGGTTAGGCAGAGAAAATAGAAGATGAACTAGGAACAGTTTCTAGGACCAGAAAATAAAGAAGTAATGAAAATAAATAAATAAAAGAATAAGGCATGTCAAAAAGACCAGGAACCAACCTGAAAGAGTTCCCAAAGGCCAAAGCTCAGATTGAAGCAACAACAAACACACACAAAAAAATGTGTATATAACACAAAGAATAAAATAAATATGCATGAGGCCAATAATTAAATGACTGAATAAACTAATGAAGTAGAAGAGACAAATTTTTCTTACAAAAGAATTCCAAATTATGTATGTAGACACTGCCCCCTCCAGATGGTAAAGCTTAATCATTCCCTCACCTCCCCCACCCCCTTGAGTGTACGATGGGGTTAGTGTTTTCCTTACATAGAATAGAGTATAAACAAGAGTGAGGGGGAAGGGAGGATGTTACTTTACAGTGGAAAAAACCTGGCAACAGAACCTTAACTGAGTGATACAAGTTAACATCACCAGTGAGAGCATGTGGTTATTATATACCCTGGATATATGATAACCTAGCCACTCATGAGAAAATAAATCAGACAAACCCTAATTAGGAAAAATTCTGCAAAATATTTGACCAATACTCTTCAAAACCAACAAGATCATGAAAAACAAATCGTGACTGACAAATTATCACCAACCAGAGGAGATCAAGTAGGCAAGGCAACTAAATACAATGTAGCAACCTGCATTGGGTCCTGGAACAGGAAAAAGATGTTAATGGAAAAATGTTGATATTTGAATAAAAGTTGAAGTCTAGAAAATAGTTATGCAATATTGGTCTTTAATTTTCACAAATGTTCCACGATAATTAAGATCTTAAAATTAGAGAATATTTGGAAATTCTCTGTACTATCTTTGCAACTTTTATATAAACATAAAATTGTTCCAAATAAAGATTTTATTTTAAAATAAAACATTTTATTGGCATGTAGTTGTTCATAGTAGTCTCTTATGATCCTTTGTATTTCTGTGGTGTTGGTTGTAACTTCTTTTTCATTTCCAATGTTATTGATTTGGGCCCCCTCTTTTTTTTTTCTTGGTGAGTTGCTATTGGTTTCTTAGTTTTTATTTCATTTATTTCTGTTCTGATCTTTATTTCTTTCCTTCTACTAACTTTGGGTTTTTTTCCTTCTTCTTTCTCTAATTCCCTTATGTGTAAGGTTAGGTTATCTATTTGAGATTTTTGTTACCTGAGGTAAGCTTGTATCACTATAAACTTCCCTCTTAGAACTGCTTTTGCTCTGTCGCATAAGTTTTGGATCATTGTGTTTTCATTTTCATTTGTATTGAGGTATTTTTAAATTTCCTTTTTGATTTATTCAGTGATCCATTGGCCATTCAGTACCATATTGCTTAGCCTCCATGTGCTTGTGATTTTTGTAGTTTAATTTTTTTTTTTTAATGTGGACGATTTTTAAAGTCTTTATTGAATTTTTTACAATATTGCTTCTGTTTTATGTTTTGGTTTTTTGGCCATTTGGCATGTGTGATCTTAGCTCCCTGACCAGGGATCAAACCTGCACCCCCTGCATTGGAAGGTGAAGTCTTAACCACTGGACTACCAGGGAAGTCCACATGTTTGCGTTTTTTATTTTTTTTCTTGCAGTTGATTTCTAGTCCCATAGCATTATGGTTGGAAAAGATGCTTGATATGATTATAATATTCTTATATTAACCAAGGCTTTTTTTGTGGCAGAGCATGTGATCTATCCTAGAGAATGTTCCATGTGCACTTCAGAAGAATGTGTGTTGCCAATAAAATGGACAACATAGAAGAACCGGTGAAATACTTGGAAAGGTACAATCTCCCAAGCCTGAACCAGAAGAAACAGAAAATATGATCAGACCAATTATCCATAATGGAATTGAATCAGTAATTTAAAAACTTCCATCAAACAAAAGTGCAGAACCAGACAGGTTCACAGGTGAATTCTATCAAACACCTAGAGCAGAGTTAACATCTAACCTTTTCAAACTAATCATAAAATTTGCAGAGGAAGATACACTCCAAACTCATTCTATGAGTTTCTATGTTATCACCTGATAACAAAACCAGACAAAAATATCACCAAAAATAAGAAAATTACAGGCCAATATCACTGATGAACATAGATGCAACATTTTTCAGCAAAATCCAACAATACTTTAAAAGGATCATACATCATGATCAAGTAAGAATTGTCCCAGGGATGCAAGCATTTTTCAAAATTCATGAATCAGTCAATGTGATACACCATATTAACAAATAGAAAAATAAAAACCATATGATCATCTCAATAGATGCAGAAAAGTTTTTGTTGAAGTTCAACATCCATTTATGATAAAAACTCTACAGAAAGTTGGCATAGAGGGAATATAACTCCATATAATAAAGGCTATATATGAAAAAAACCGACAGGCAATATCATACTCAATGGTGGAAATCACTTCTTCTAAGATCAGAAACAGATAAAGATGTCCATTCTTACCACTTATTTAATGTTGTTTTGGAAGTCCTAGCCACAAAACTCAAATAAGAAAAAAAGAAATAAAAGGAATCCAAATTGGAAAGGAAGGAGTAAAACTGTGATTGTTTGCAGATGACATGATACTATACATAGAAAATCCTAAAGATGTCACCCAAAAATCACTAGAGCTCAAAAATGAATTCAGTAAATTTTCTGGATACAAAATTAATATACAGGAACCCATTGCAATTCTATACACTAACAATAAACTAGCAGGAAGGGAAATTAAGGAAACAATCCCATTTACCATCACATCAAAAAGAATAAAATACCTAGGAATAAACCTACCTAAG
>NC_041232.1:54516937-54554448 GCF_002837175.3 Physeter macrocephalus | reverse complement strand
ATTTATGATAAAAACTCTACAGAAAGTTGGCATAGAGGGAATATAACTCCATATAATAAAGGCTATATATGAAAAAAACCGACAGGCAATATCATACTCAATGGTGGAAATCACTTCTTCTAAGATCAGAAACAGATAAAGATGTCCATTCTTACCACTTATTTAATGTTGTTTTGGAAGTCCTAGCCACAAAACTCAAATAAGAAAAAAAGAAATAAAAGGAATCCAAATTGGAAAGGAAGGAGTAAAACTGTGATTGTTTGCAGATGACATGATACTATACATAGAAAATCCTAAAGATGTCACCCAAAAATCACTAGAGCTCAAAAATGAATTCAGTAAATTTTCTGGATACAAAATTAATATACAGGAACCCATTGCAATTCTATACACTAACAATAAACTAGCAGGAAGGGAAATTAAGGAAACAATCCCATTTACCATCACATCAAAAAGAATAAAATACCTAGGAATAAACCTACCTAAGTAGGGAAAAGACTTGTACTCAGAAAACTAGAAGACACTGATGAAAAGAAATTGAAGATGACACAAACAGATGGAAAGATATTCTGTGTTCTTGGATTGGATGAATTAATATTACTAAAATGACAATCCTACCCAAGGCAATCTACAGATTCAATGCAATCCTTATCAAATTAATAATGACATTTTCACAGAACTAGGACAAATAATTTAAAAATTTGTATGGGAACACAAAAGACCCCAATCAGCCAAAACATCTTTGAGAAAGAAGAACAGAGCTGGAGGAATCATGTTCCTTGACTTCAGACTATATTATAAAGCCAGAGTAATCAAAATAATAAGGTGCTGGCACAGAAACAGACACATAGATCAATGGAACAGGATAGAGAGACAAGAAAAAAACACATAAACTTATGGTCAATTAATTTATGACAAAGGAGGCACAGATATTTAATCAA
This sequence comes from Physeter macrocephalus, assembly GCF_002837175.3. Classification (NCBI taxonomy): domain Eukaryota; kingdom Metazoa; phylum Chordata; class Mammalia; order Artiodactyla; family Physeteridae; genus Physeter; species Physeter macrocephalus. The sequence continues at coordinate 54,553,507 of NC_041232.1, read as the reverse complement.
AAAAGGACATTCTCTTCAATAAGTGGTGTTGGGAAAACTGGACAGCTACATGTAAAAGAATTAAATTAGAATATTCTCTAACACCATACACACAAAAAAACTCAAAATAGATTAAAGAACTAAGTGTAAGACTGGATACTATAAAACTCTTAGAGAAAAACATAGGCAGAACACTCTTTGACATAAATCTCAACAATATCTTTTTGTATCCACCTCCTAGAGTAATGAAAATAAAAACAACAATAAACAAATGGGCTCTAATTAAACTTAAAAGCTTTTGCATGGCAAAGGATACCACTGACAAAATGAAAAGACGGCCTACTAAATGGAGAAGATATTTGCAAATGATATGACCAATAATGGTTTAACATCCAACATATATAAACAGCCCATACAACTCTACATCAAAAAACAAATAACCTGATTAAAAAAATGGGAATAAGAATTGAATAGACATTTTTCCAAAGAGGAAATGCAGGTGGTCAATAGGCACATGGAAAGATGCTCAAAATAGCTAATCATCAGGGCAATGCCAATCAACACCATAATGAGATATCACCTCACACCTGTCAGAATGACTATCTTCAGAAAGAAGACAAATAACAAATGTTGGCAAGGATTTGGAGAAAAGGGAACCATCCTACACTGTTAGTGGGAGTGTAGATTGGTGCAGTCACTATGGAGAACAGTGTGGAGGTTTCTCAAAAAAATAAAAATAGAACTAGCATATAACCCAGAAATTTCGCTCCTGGATATATATCTAAAAGAAGCAAAAACACTAATTTGAAAAGATACATATACTACAATTCATAGCAGCATTATTTTCAATTGCCATGGTATGGAAGCAACCTGTGTTCATCAACAGACAAATGGATAAAAAGGAGGTTATATATATATATATGTATACAAACACACAAACACACACATACATATACATATACATACAATGGGATGTATAGATACAATGGGATACTACTCAGCCATAAAAAGAATTTCATTTTGCCACATGCAGCAATATGAAGCAACTTGGAGGGTGTTATGCTAAGTGAAATTTCAGACAGAGAAAGACAAATACTGTATGATATCACTTATATGTGAGATCTAAAAAAATAAAACAAACTAGAGAATACAACAAAAAATAAACAGACTCACAGATATAGAGAACAAACTAGTGGTTACCAGTGGGGAGAGGGAAGAGGAGGGGCTATATAAATGTAGGGGAGAAAAAGGCTTAATATGGAATTACATGAAATCATGTGTGTGAAACTTGAAAATTGTAAAGCAGTATAGAATTTATGGGTGAGTAATATTCCATTGTATATATGTACCACATCTGCTTTTTCCATTCCTCTGTTGATGGACATTTAGGTTGTTTCCATGTCCTGACTACTGTAAATAGGGCTGCAATGATTATCAGGGTGCATGTGTCTTTTTGAATTACAGTTTTCTCTGGGTATATGCCTAGTAGTGGGATTGCAGGGTCATCTGGGAGTTCTATTTTAGATTTTTAAGGGACCTCCATACTGTTCTCCATAGTGGCTCTACCAATTTACATTTCCACCAACAGTGCAAGAGGTTTCCCTTTTCTCCATACTTTCTCCAGCATTTATTGTTTCTAGATTTTTTGATGATGGACATTATGACCAATGTGAGGTGATACCTCATTGTAGTTTTGATCTGCATTTCTCTAATAATTAGTGATGTTGAGCATCTTTTCATGTACCTTTGCCCATCTGTATGTCTTCTTTGGAGAAATATCTATTTAGGTCTTCTGCCCATTTTTGGATTTTTTTTTTTTTTTATATTGAGCTGCAAGAGCTGTTTGTATATTTTGCAGATTAATCCCTTGTCAGTTGCTTCATTTGCAAATATGGAATATTACTCAGTCATTAAAAGGAATGAAATTGGGTCATTTGTAGAAATGTGGATGAACCTAGAGTCTGTCATACAAGTGAAGTAAGTCAGAAAGAGAAAAACAAATATCGTATATTAACACATATATGTGGAATCTAGAAAAATGGTACAGATGAATTTATTTGCAGGGCAGGAATATAGATGCAGATGTAGAGAACAGACACGTAGACATGGGAGGGAAGTGGGGGTGGGATGAATTGGGAGATTGGGATTGACATTTATACACTACCATGTGTAAAATGGATAGCTAGTGGGAACTTGTATAGTGCAGGGAGCTCAGATCAGGGCTCTGTGGTGACCTATATGGGTGGGATTGATGGGGAGGGTGGGAGGGAGGTACAAGAGGGAGGAGTATATGTATACATAAAACTGATTCACCTCATTACACAACAGAAGGTAACACAACATTGTAAAGCAACTATACCCCAAATTAAAAAATTTAAAGAATCTTTCATTCAATAAAAATTAAGTTAAAAAATAAAACAAATAAAATCCTTGAGCTTTGCTCTTGTGATTTGTCCATTTTTCTAAATGTATATTTCAATTAAATGTTTACTTAAAATTTCAGTATCTATTTATAATTTAAAAAGCAGTATTTAACAAACAAGAATAGAAATGAATGCATTAACTTGGCAAGGGCTCTATATCAAAAAATTACAGTAAAATATTTATAGACAAAACATTAGATTATCTCAAGATTAGGATCAATATACAGATGATATTATCACCACTGTTTAACTTAATGTAATATTGGAGGTAGAGGCTTTGCCATAATAATGGTCTAACCAGAAATCAGTGTACAAAAAATATTTTTCATAAAAGCAGCATGAATTATCAATTACTTACAATTTATCATAATAAAAAATAAAATAATTTCTTTGGAGAAAAATTTAATATCCCAATAAAAGACATAAAATATCAAACACAACATTGCAAAGCAACTATAGCCCAATAAAAATTAATTCAAAAAAGATCAAAATTAATTCCATACTCTTGGATGAGATGATTCAACGTTTTAAGATGCTGGTTCTAATAAATTATCTATATATCAATATTAAAAGCCATTTCAATCAGATTTTCAATTGGACTTTTTTAAGAGCTTGATAAACTCATTCTGAAACTATATATGGAAGAATAATGTCAACTTTGAAAAGGTATAAATCATGATAGGGAGATTGCCTCTCAGAAATTATGACATACTACAATGACATAGCAATAAAAATTCGTCTGATATTAGCACAAAAATAGACAATAGACCAAGAGAATAGAGTAGGAAGTTTAGAGACAGACCACTTATGTATGGGAAATTTGGGAACTTAACACATAATAAAACTGATACTTAAATCAATAGGGAAAATAAAGGCTGTTTCTCTATCTCACCATATTGAGATAAATAAATTTAGATAACTAGTAATGACCATTTACAAATGAAATTCAGGTGTATTAAGGACAAATATGAAAAGTAACAGTTTTAAATTAATGGGGGCAAATATACAAAAATATCTTTGTGATCTTGTTGTAGGGAAAGGCATTAAAAATTCCCAAACCATGAAATATAAAGTTTGTTTAAAACTGGGTTTTTTTTCCCAGTGGACAAAGCTTACAAATGAATAACAAATTGGGAAAATATATTTTCTATTTCTAAAAATAGCAGGGGACTAATATCTAGAACATAAAGGATTTCCTGAGAATAAACAAGAAAAAGACAATAACCACAAAAGAAAAATGGTCAGAGAATGCAACATGTAGTGTGGGAAGAGGAAACACTAAGCATATGAAGAAATGCTCAAGCTCATTACCGAAGAATATCACTTTGCCCATGTGTATAGATATTAGGGCTTTTTTGTTTGTTTAGTTTTTTGTCAGTGGTCCCAGGTTTAATTGAGAGTGCAGAGGTGCTGCATTGCCACTCAGAGAGAAGCCCAAGGCAGACTAGGTTCCAAGCTGAGCATTTGTTTTTTTCAATTGAATAAAAGAACATGGCATTACCGAAACAAATTAAGGCCCTCCTGCCCCAATCCTGGACTTGGGGGGAACACAGGGAGTGGCTAGGCTTTCTCTTTGGGACAGGTCACCCTCGGCCCTGTGTCTGGGAGTCCTGGGAGCCTCTCCACCCACACTGCCCTTCTGAAGTCAGTTCCTAAATGGGGAGGGGATTATGGCAGGGACAGCCCCCAACCAGTGATGGGTAGGGAGCTGGGATCCCAGATACCCACAGTGGTGAATCCCCCACTCCCAGCCATTTTGGGAACAAGTGAGGCCAAGATGAGGTAATATTAGAGTGGACGTGTGCACAGATGCCTTTGTTCCTAACAACATTCTGGCAGAAATTCATCAATTAGTAGGCACTTTATGAGCTAGTAGTTTTCCTCCTAGATATACATTCCAAAGGATATACATTGCTAAAGGGGATATGCAAGTAGATGCTCACCACAACATTGTTGTACAAGCTAGTGGGAGGTTAGAGCATCCACAGCCTGGGGAGTGACCAGGTAGAATGTGATGGAGGACCAGGCAGTTAGATGCAATAGACTAGATATTCACAAAGCAACATTGGGTGCCTGGTGGTATAAGTAACAAACTGAGTTCCAAGACCATTGGTAGATGTCTGAAACCACGGGTAGTATGAACCCTGTATAGACTATGTTTTTTCCTATATCCACATCCCTATGATAAAGTTTAATTTATAAAATAGACACAGGAAAAGAGGAACAAAAATAACTTATAATAAAATAGAACAATTATAACAATATACTGTAATAAAAGTTATGTTAATGATATCTCTCTCCATCTCAAAATATCTTATTGTAAAAATTTAAAGCCTTTTTTATCCTAAGTAAGTACGTATCATGAACTGTGGCCATAACTTTTGCACCTGAGGTGTGACAGCAAAATTAACACAGATTTTTTTTCCTTCTTCACAATTTCTGTTAAAAGATTTGTTCTTACTGTAGATTTTTATCAACCTCAGCATACAATTTTTTTCTTTCTTTGTCACCTTTTCACTAAAAGGAAACACTTTGGGTCTTCACTTTGACATATTCGAGTTGCCAGCATTACCACTCTTTCACTGTGTGTTCATTATGAAGTAGAATAAGGGTCACTAGACACAAACACTGTGATACCAAGATAGCTAAGTGACTATGGGAGGATAGTGACTATGGGCTGGAAAGAGGAATGATTCACATCTGGGTCCCAATGGAGTGGGATGAGATGAGATTTCATCTCACTACTCAGAAAAAAAGGGCAAATTTAAATTTATAAATTATTTCTGGAATTTTCCTTTTAATATTTTCAGACCAATGTTGACCACAGAAAGCAAGACTATGGACAAGCGGGACTACTGTAAAAAAAATAGATGTCTGAGGGAAGAAAATGTTAGTAAAAAGAGCAGCTTTCTCTAAGAAACTAGTGATGGTAGTTGTCAATGTTTCTACTTTTATTGCAATACAGGCATACCTCATTTTATTAAACTTCATTTTTTTAAAAATTACTCTTCAAAGATATTGCGTTTTATACAAATTGAAGGTTGTGGCAATCCTGCATTGTCAGATGATGGTTAGCATTTTTTAGCATTAAAGGTGTTTTTAATTGAGGTATATGCATTTTTTTTTAAAGACATATGCTATTGCACACTCAATATACTATAGTATAGCATAAATATAACTTTTATATGCACTTGGGAACCACAAAAATCATGTGACTTGCTTTATTGCAATATTCACTTTACTGAAGTAGTCTGGAACAGAACCCACAATAGCTCCAAAGTATGCCTGTGTAACAGGGAAGAACAAACCTGACTCCGTATTGGATCTACTTTTACTTTAACCTTTGTGTTCTACTGTTTTTGCTACAAGTTAATCATTAAAGGGATGTTTCCTATAGCTTAAAGTATGCATAATTGCCCATCTCCAGGAAACCTGCCTCCCATGTCTGAGTGTGAAGCTAAAATACCTTTGTTTAAGCTCGCAGGAAACATCCTGACCAGGTCCACTTATAAATGGCTTCAGGAAAGAAGATATTAACACATCCCCTCTGGAGTCCGGCCAGAACAAGGAAATATTTATCACCTTATCACGTTTTTTACTTTACCTCCTTACCTCCCTCTCTTTGTTCTATAAAAGAAACTAGCATCCAAAGCCAGGCAGGATGGTTCTTTGGGACACAATTCCACCATCTTCTCAGGCTGCTGGCTTTCTGAATAATGTCGCTATTCTTTGACCCAACAACTGGATTTATTGGCCTGTCATGCTTCAAGCATTGTGAGCTTAGACTCAGTAACACCTATACATAACAATGTTTGTGTTGTTTTGACTCCCATGAACTGTGTGATGGTTAAGGATATATCCAGCTATTTATTTGCTTACTTCATCCTTAAAACCTTGAAAACCCCTGACTCAGTCCAGGAGTCATGATGCAACTCCTCATTAAGCAGTTTAAGAAAGAAAGAACTTTAATTAGGTGGTTCAATAAAAATTCTGACTCATAATGGATTATGTAAGCTTTCTGCTCTGTAATAATTTTAACTACTAAGTGCATCTGTTGAGATTAGCTCTCTCTGGTAGCTTAATAAATAAAAGCATGCATCAGAGAAACACTTCCTTTATCCACTCCTCTAACTCATTTTCCCAAATGTGACAACTCTGTGAACAGTTTTGCAAAAGCTTGACAAGTGCTTATTTATCTCGCTTTGATACTATTTTATGAGTGTAACAGGTATCTCCTCACCTCTCTATTTGTGAAAGTCTAAAATTCCTAATTAGATTTGTTTTTATTAAAATTTGAACCCCCAATTATCTTTCATATAATATTTTTTACATTTTTTATGAAAGTTGTATGCTTTCTATAAAGAATTTGCTATATACATCTAAGAGGAATAAAATGGACTGTCATAAATAATAGTAGGCAAAATTTTTCCTTGTTTTTCTATAAATTATCTACTCATGTATTTTGGTAGGTAACATATTCTATTTCATTTCAAGGTATGTATTTTATCCCAGAAATACTTTTTTTTTTTCCCCCAGGAAAACTTAAATATTCCAATCATTGACATTTTTGAAGCTTAGTCACTTTGGTTTAAATACTATATCTTTCAGATTTTATCTACTATGTCCCCCAACCTGGCCCCAAATCTTAAATATTTTCTCTTTGTTCTACTTCCCAGGTTGATGTTAGGCCAGTATTCCTACCAAGTTCTGCAGAAGCAAGTATGCCAATCCATATCTTTCTTGCCCCAACTACACTTATGCCAAGTCTTTCAGCAGATTTTTCCATATCACACATAAGTGTTTGAACCTTATACTTTTATAATACCACTTAATTATAGTAGTAAAAATTTCTTCCTTCCAAACTATCCTTACCCACTGATCCTCCCATATGAATTTTATAATCATCTTATCAACTTCCAAAATAATCCTTTTTAATTTGTATTGAAATTGCATTGTACTTGTAAACTCATTTGTGAGACTGACATCTTTACAACATTTTATTTTCAATTTATTTAGGACAAAATTTATATCCCTCAGGCAAGTTTAGTATTTTCTTAGATAACTTCAAATTGATTTTTTGTTAGGATTTTTTTTCTTAGTTATGTTTTATTGTTCACTTGCAAATGTAATTTTATTGTATTTTTGAGTCAGTTGTTCCTACTTCTTATAAATACAATTATCTTTATATACTTTCTGTACTGTCCACCATATTATGCTTTTTCAATAGATTATTTTAGCTTTTTTGAAAGATAACTGTATTGTCTAAAAGGTGACAATTTTTCCCTCTCTGTTATATGCCGATATTTTTCCTGTCATATATACTAGAGCTTCCAAAAAATTTCAAAAATGATAGTAGATAAATATTTTGATCATAAATTTTAATGTAACTGGCTGTAGAGATTTATGATTACATGTAATATTAGAGGTAAGTCTGAGTGGTAATTCTTAATCATATTATTGAATTACTAGTGATATCTGAATTTAATTTCCCCAAAGCCTTGGGAATCACTGAGGGTGAGGTGGGGGTTTATGGGAAGTAAATGTAGGAGGTAAGAATATATTCATAAGCTTGTTTTTGTTTGTTTGCTTTGTTTTTAGAGGGGATCCCTGATCTGAACCTTGATTCTTTCTCTTCAGAATCTTTAGCAAACAGCCACAAAGAAATGTTTGGTTTGGTTAACTAACTCTACAGTTTGCTAGGTAAACAGTGATGCTTACTAAATCTGTACAAACTGCTCATTGGGCATAAAAAGGTAAAACATAAATAAACAATATAGCTGTCATCAAACATTTGAAAGTTTAGTGTTGACATGTGTTTTCTTTAATTCCTTCCCTCACACACACACACACACACACACACACACATATGCACACACATACTCCTGAGAGGTAATTACTATTCCCTTTTTACAGGAAACTGTGCCAACAAGACATTAAAGTAACTTGTACACAGTTACTTAGCTATTAATACTGGTATTTGGATGCATAATTCTGTCATTTTCACTGTAAGATAAGATTCCTGACACTGCACCACTTTTGACTTATACAATAACCAGAATGCAAATAGCACTATGGAGATATCTGGGAGAAAGAGAAACATTTCAGTTGAGGAAATTCAAGAAGGATTCCTATGTAAAATTTAAGATGCTAAAAATGATTTCGGCAATGGATATAATTGGATCATATTCAAGGACATTCTTCTTTTTAAATCTTTATAATGTTAGAATTTGATTAACTTACATTTAGATCAAGAGAATAATGTCGTGTTGAGAAGTCCATGTAGCATCTGTAAAATCTGACAAGTAGATCAAGCCTGATAAGTACCATAGATCTCTGTAACTTAACTGCCCTTCCCTTATAAATTTCTAAAACATCTAGGCTGATTTGTTTCAAATGTTGTTATACTAAGTAGTGAATCTGCTATAACTCTATAGTAAATTCAAGACAGTACCTGCTGCGAATCTGATTCCGTAGACTCAAGAAATATATATATATACGTGTTGTCCTCATTCACCATCAATTTCTAATTACTGAAAATCCATTTTAGGTCTAAATAAAATCCTAGAAGCTGTCCCTAACATCATATACTGTACAAATTGTTCTTGTTCCTTTCCTTACATATGTAATGTGTGTTTGTGTGTGTGTATGTGTGTGTGTGTGCGTGTGTGTGTTGTTAATAGAGACATGTGGAAACATTTAGACTGCATTAATAGAAACAGAAATACGATGTCCAGGAAAAAGTTTGCATTTGTTCAACTCTCTTAGTTGGTTGGCACATTTAGATTATCTTATTTAATTCTGGAAGATAAAATTCACAAGTAATATTGACATACATTGATGCATAGAGAGTCACTGCACAGTATGCAGGGATCTTATCAATAGTTCTCTGCCCAGGGATGGAACCCGTGCCCCCTGCAGTGGAAGTGCAGAGTCTTAACCACTGGACCACCAGTAAGTCCCCAGAATTCCCTTAGCTTTGGATAGACATAAAACCTGGCCATATGACTAGTGTAACGAATTTGCATTTTATACTGCGAGAACATGAGAATCAGGGAGACAACATAGCTGTCTTCAAACTTTGAAAGGCTGTCATGTAGCAGAAGAAAAACATGGATTCTGTGTGGCCCAGCAAGGCATATTAAAGCCAAAGGATAGAAGTTACAGGGAAGAGAGAGGGGGATTATGGGAATAGGTCATCAGAGAGAGGAATCCTGGGGACACCAATCAGAGAGAGGGATACTGGAAAAACCCTCAGAGGAAGGAATGTCAGGAACATATCACCAGAGGGAGGAATCCTAGGAACACGAAGTAAGAGAGAGGGATGCTGGGAACACTCATCAGATAGAGGGATGAAAAAAAGTTACAGTGGAAAAGAATTCTATCCCTCCTGATTTATTGAGAAAAAAGATATGCTGCTCTTAGCAGGCACTGAGTTTTTTGTTATCAGAGATATTCAGACCAAGCCATGAAATGACATGTTGGAGAGATTCATTCTTTCAGTGGAAGATGGAGTTAAATAACCCTTGATATTTTCTGACACTGCATCCATGATTATATAAAAAAAATCCACTCATAATCAGTTTCCTAATTTCCATGATGATACTTTCAATCATGCTCAGCAATGATTCAAACCTCAATGCTTTTACAACCAGAACCAACACCTTTTTCAAAATTCAAAGGTTTTCTCCCTTTTTTATCCCCTAGGCTAATGTAACTTCCTGTTTTGAAGAGGGGGAGAAAAACCTAAAGGTATCATACACATCAAAGAACTCTTGAAATATAACATTTTGATGAGTTAAGAAGTAAAGCAGTAAGAAATAAGAATGGATTAAATGTCTCTTAAAAAAATAGGTGTTAAAAATTGATGGAACAGCACCTGGCAAACCACACTGCAGATTTTGCCAAGCCCCCAATGTTTGAAATATTCTTTGTTACACTTGACAGAGTCAACCCTGCTGAGTGTCTCAAAAGATATTGCCACTACAAGTTGGCAAAGCAACCCATAAATACACAGTCCAAGTTTTCAAACAATTTCTTCAGTCCAGAAACAAAACACCGTTCAATTCCTTTGAAGTGAAAGAGGGTTTCCTGGACCATTTCCAATTGGGGGAAATAAATTTGGAAGAACACAGCTTCTGAAAATAACATTGCTGATATAATTATTGCCCTTCTAATCAATGAAAAACTCATACTTCAGTTTTAAATAGTACATTGTGTACTTGCTGGTTTTGTTGTTGTTGTTTTCTTAATCCAAAGAGAATATATTGCTCTGTATATATTGCTCTTTCTAAAATCACAGCATTACTGTTATGGCCACCATCTTGCTCTTTCCCTCATTTTCTTCTTTTTTGTCTTCTTTCTTGTATCTTCTATGTTCTCCTCTCCCTATCCACTGACCCATCCCCTATATTCTATATTGTACCCATTTTCCCTTTTCTTTTTCTGTTGCCTGAACTACAGGCATGACAGTAGGATCTTCAGCAGCCATACTGTGCTCTGAAGTGAACTTAAGGATGGAAACCAAACACTGAGAATGACAGATAAGTAATTCTGGTCATTGGAGACTATGGAGCCACTGTATCAGTGGTAGACTTACCCTTCCAAATTCTTTTTATTTGTGAGAAAATTAATACTTCTTTGTTTAAAGTACTGTTGAGTTTTCAGTTAAATATAACCAAAATTCATTCTAATTGATTTATCAATGGGATCACAGAATAAGCTAGATATAATCCCAATTTATTTCTCAAGCTCAACCCAAGTGACTTCTGCTCTGGGAAACATTAATTGATCCCAGAAAACAAGTAGCATTCCCCTTTCTCTGTTCTCTTATATCACCTCTGTGACACGATTTACAGAAGTATTGTGATTATAGGATTATTTGTCTCTCTCATTTACTGTAGAGGACTGGTAAACCCAGAAAACTGAAAAAGTGACAGTAATGCAGTAGGTAATGAATATACACTAAATTAATTTATTAATAGAAAGATCCAAGAAGGTAGGCAAGCCAATGGTCCATAACAGGAAAATGTGGTAGCCAATAATGTGGCTTACTCACGATGCTGGTAAGACAGTTCCAGGTTGGAAACAAGGGCCTGGGAGGGAGAACCAGAATGTCAAGAAGGCTAACAAGTCAGCTCTTGGGCAAAGTAGAAAGGCAGAGACCCAGGTATGGGGACTTACAGATGAGAGGACACCTGGTTACAGAACAAAGGCAGCAGCACATCGATGGCAACCAGAGTAGAAGGTTATGCAAGATTGATTCAGCTTTAGTAAGGGACTCTTTAATTCCTCCAAGGGTCAGAATGTTGGAATATGGTTGGCACAAAATGAGAGCACTGAAGGTAAGAAATATCCCAAAATTTTCGTAGGTTTTTGTATTTGTCTGCTGTAATCCCACTCTGCTTATATCAATGATAAACTGATAACAAAAACTCCTTCCTAATCTATTCCCTAAACTATCAGAAACCAGTATTTTTTAGCCTTCTAAAATATTAGGGTACTTCGGAATTCTGCCCTAATTCCTTTTCACTTTCATTTAATGTACATTCTGTACAAAATCCTATATATCCCATGGCATCAATTACTATCCAGATCAGGATAAATGAATGCTGCAAATATATTGATACTTACACTCCCATTTTTCTCTGTATGCATGCCAAACCTCACTAATCAATTAACACATTTTTACCACTATGAAACATTTCATCTCAAAGTCCTTGTCAACGTAACACGCTAGAAAAATGCCAGATTATTTCAGGATAGAAACTAAGGATAAAATCTTTTTGTCGTTCCTGTGCCATATGTTGAAAGCCACCAAATTTGCATCTCCATTGGATCTCCTTCCTTAGCTTGAGAGACACAGAGCCAATTGCTTGTGTGCCCAAAATTAATGCCTGAAACTGAATTCAGTCTTTCTCCCTCACTCCAACACTCTTCTCCTATGTTCTCTGTCTTGCTACCACTAATGGCACCACCATCCTTTCTGTGGTCCAACAAAAAATTTCAACTTTATCTCTTCTTTTCCCTTCATCCCCACCTATAATCAATTATAGGATTGTGTTAGTTCCACCTTCTAAGTATATACTTAGTCCTTCCCCTACTCTTCTGTTAGTACCCTAATTCAGGGTTCTGGAATTGCTTGCTTAGATTACTAAAGCATACTGAAATTTTGGTTATTTATAATTGTTCCTCCATGTTGAAGACACAGTGATATTTCTAAAATAAACTTCTCTGCTTTTTGTTCTGAAAAATTTTCCCACTGACTTTAAAGTCCAACTGCGTAATAATGTGCATAATTATCTTCATGATCCTCTTACCTCTCTACATTTCCTCTGTCTTTCCCATCCTCATCTAACTCTACACTACAGAGACTTCCAATATTTGGTGCATTCTATTCCTTCTACCTACTAACTCTTCTTCATATTTTGATGCATAGTTTATGTGTCATAGAGCTATACTTTACTCATTAATTTATTCAACTAACACATTTTGAACTTATATCATGTGCCTGGTCATTGTGCTGGTGAAAAAGGGTAAGAATAATACTGTTCCTTTATGCACACAACTATTATTTACTGAAAAGTCAATAATTGCATAAGTAGCTATTTATAATAACTACTGGATAAAATATATTTTAAACATTATACCAGTAATCTTTTTATCTACTGACCTTGGAACAGATGATCTTTGATAAAAGAAAAAACAAAAACACCCACTTACATGACCTCCCATAAGTATATAAACCCAATGCCAGTCAGCGGTACCTTGCATGGAGAAAGGATATAAATGGATCTTGATTCTGTGTGTGTGTGTGTGTCCCTAAAAAATACCCTAATCTGGTATTTAAAGCTCAGTGGAAGGGTTGGAACTTTTTTTTTCTATGAAATTGAAGACATTGATAATAAGAAATGGAACTGAATATCATCCTCTTCTGTTTGGGGATGAAAATTCAAGAAACTTGCCAGAATTCGCTGGATAATCCTGGCTAATGTTCACTAGCAGAAGACGATCTTAAAGGGGAACTCACAGTGAGGGAACAGAGTCCAAGTTGTTAACCTGATCATTACATAAGGGTTCAGAATTCATGAAAATCAACTAATTCTGCAAGAACATAGACATGAAGTGTGAAGAGTCTCTGTGCCCAGCTCTAGTGTCATTTAAAGCTGAGCTTTGGGAATATGAATGGAATATTGTATCTCAATTATGGACTAGAAGAAACCAGAATGAGAGGGACATAGCCCTTCTGTGTATGACCCGTATTTAACAGGGATACCAAGTGTCACAACCAAATTCATGCTGTGAGAGTATTGCTTGTATACCCCACTTATCTCTCCTTTCAAACCTGACATTTGGAATCACTCCTTCGGACCGACTAATCCTTGAGGTACTTGGTTATTTCAAATGAGTTCTCAAGAGAAAGATAGGAAACTTCCTATAAAGAAAAGCATGTGAGAAAATAATTGTGATATGATGGTTTTTGTATTCCAAATTAGTGAAGTATTTTACACCAGTTGCAGTATGAATTGTGAAAATTTCTATAAAAAAAAGTTACAAAGAGCCACAAGTGAGTATCAGTTTTTCTCTAGAAAGTGGGGAGCCAGAGATTTGCTTGAGCAGGGGATTGTTGCGATTAGACGTGCATGTAAGGTATATAAATATGTGCATAAAGGACGGATTTGCAAGGGATGAATCATGGGGACACCCAGCATTGGAATGAATAAAGGAGGATTATTTCTGTAGTCACAAGGTAAGATAGCTTGCAGTAGTCTACTGCCCTATTAAGAAAATCACCTCTTTTCCCTGTAACATCTAACATATAAGGTAGTTATAAAAATAAGACAAACAAAAAAAGAATAAAGTAAACAAGTGATCAAAGACAGAACAAAACCAAAACAAACATTGTACAACTTAAACAAATATGAGAATCATCCTAGGGTTTATCCCTGTACTTCCCTCTGTTCTCACTCAATCTCAAAAGGAAGAGCTATGGAGAAGTTTATCTATACTTGTCAGAGGTAAATGAAGAGTATAAATTCAAAGACTGATAAAGTTCAACAAGATCATCAATTTCAAGTCTCTCATTTACAAAATGAGAGCCAAACTCTGGGATAAAAGTGGCAGATCTGGAACCAGAACCAAAATCTTTTGCTTCTCAATAAAACAATGTTGCAAGGGATTCTTTGGAGGAGGCAGAGTGAATCTTTGTGGAGTCTTCACAGAGAAAGTGCTGATCATTTGCTTTCTCAGGGGCCAGGCTCCATAAACTGTAATGGGGCTGATCTGGAACTGCTCTCAATCTTTCTGCTGCAGCGAAAGGCATAGCAGGGCTACTCTGTTGACACTGATGATCAGAACACTAGCAGAGGGCAGCAAGAGGAGCTTCTCTACGCCTCTCCTGAGACAAAACATAACAGGCCTTCCTGGGCAAAAGGAAAAAAAAATCCAGCCCATTAAAAAAAGAAAGTTTTCTCTGACATTTTGTACCCCTCCTTGCACATTTCCTCTCTTGTCTTCATTACTCAGCCTGACTGCCTCATCTCACCTTTGCCAGGAGTGTCAACATAACTTCATGGTTGACACTGATTTTTCTAACAGCAGCAATTTTAACCCAGTAAAAAGTATGCCCAAAGCACAAAAGTTATCAAATTAAAGCACCTCTCTAACAACTTGATACTGTGACTAATTCACAAAGGCCTAAAGTGAGGGAGGTGTTGTTTTGTTCCTGGCTTTTGCAATCAAGTGGGTGTTCACCTGCCCTTGTCCACCTCTTAGTTTTTATGAACAATCTTTTTTTAAATGGGATGCTTCTGAATCCAAGATTCACATCTATGCATTTGTTCTATAGTCTAATATCTGTCCTCATATTTTTGCTGCTATAATTATCTTTCTAGATGATGCATATAAGTTCAAAGGCACTCAAGGATCCACCTCCCTTCATTAACTTTAGCTTTATCATGGAAAGTTTCAAACCTAATCAAAATTACAGAGAATAGTATAATTAATAACCATGAATATTTCATCCATGTTCAACTTTCATCAACTCTTAGCCAATCCTTTTTTCATCTATACTGCTCTCCCTCCTTTACCTCATTCCATATTATTTTAAAGTGAAACCCAGATATCTTTTCATTTGTAGATATTTCAATAGGGCATATTGGAAAGATAAGAAATCTTAAAAAAAATTATCATACATCTAGGCTACCTAAAAATTAGTAAGAAGTGCTTCTGATGATCATATATGTCAATTGTATCAATAAATACTTAAAAATTTTTTTGTTTAATCCAAATTCAAGAAGGGTTTATTTACTGTGATACTTAATATGTCTTTAGTTCTCTTCCAATTTGTAGATTGCTCCTTCATTATTTTTTTCATTAAAAATTACTTATGAAGCTGAATCTTTGGCCTATAGAGTTTCCCACAGTATCACTTTTGATAATCATGTTTTTCATATCATTGTTTCATATTTTCTCTGTCTCCTTCATTTTCTAAAAATTGACCAAGTATTGATCAAAAGATTTAATCATATTTAGATTTGGTCTTTCTGAAAAATTTACTTGTTTAAGTGGTATCATGTATTTCCATTAGGAAGTATACAATACGTAGTTGTCTTTCTTTTTAAAACTATGTTTTCTTCCCCAATTTTGAATTTGTCTACAACTTAGATTATTTAAATTATATCAATTTAAATTAAAAGTTCTTATAAAAATTTCTTATGACAATACTTAATTGCTAATTTTAGACAGTGAACTATAGTGCTGAACCTGTCCTCTTCTGCAACAATCAAAGAGATGTAAATGATGGAGAATGGAGAGGCAGAAATGATAAGGGAGGCAATGAAATAAGTATCTTGAATGAATTGATATTTCAAATCCTAACTCTTGAAAAATAAATATGCAAGTTAAAATGGTACTAGTAACTCTGAGGTTGGCATTGAAAGTGTCTGCATAGACCATGCTCATTGATCTAATCACAGTTCATCCTACACTTAATTACATCCCAAAGGAAAACAGCTCTGTGTTGATGTTGGAGATAAATAATGTCCAATGTCCAATAATGTATACTTTTGAATACCTGAAAAAAATACACACACACATACATGCATGTGCATAAATTAATGCAGGCTTTTAATTAAAGTATAGCATACATGGACAAAAGTATATAAATTATATCAGAGCTTGATTATTTTTTTTCTGAATTTGAAGATATCATATAACCAGCACTTAAATAAAAAACACAATAGTAATATCCACCCAGGTGCCTCCTCATGTCCCCTGCTAATCACCATTTTCCTTTCAAGGGTAAACACTATTCAGACTTCTAATACCATACATTGTTTTACTTGTTTTTGAACATTTTGTAAATCGAATCTTAAATTATATGCTTTTTGTGTCTGCTCAACAATTCTATTGTGAAAGTAATTTATGATGTTACATGTAGTTGTGTAGCATTGCTGTATGTATAGTGTTCTGTTGTGTAACTATATCAAAATTTATCCATCCTACTATTGATTGATAATTGGCAATTGTGCTGTCTCTAGTTTTTTCTTATTACAAATAGTACTGTAGTAAACATTTTTTATATATCATTTGGTGAAAAAATGTATAGATTTCTTTTTTTAATTAATTTTTATTGGAGTATAGTTGCTTTACAATGTTGTGTTAGTTTCTACCATACAGTAAATTGAATCAACCATACATATACATATATCCCCTCCCTTTTGGACTTCCTTCACATTCAGGTCACCACAGTGCATTAAGTAGAGTTCCCTGTGCTATTCAGTATGTTCTCATTAGCTATCTATTTTATACACAGTATCAGTAGTGTATATGTGTCAGTCCCATCTCCCAATTCCTCCCACCCACCCACATTCCCCCTTGGTATCCATACATTTGTTCTCTATGTCTGTGTCTCTATTTCTCCTTTGCGAATAGGATCATCTATACCATTTTTCTAGATTCCACATATATGTGTTAATATACAATATTTGTTTTTCTCTTTCTGACTTACTTCACTCTGTATGACAGTCTCTAGGTCCATCCACATCTCTACAAATGACCCAGTTTTGTTCCTTTTTATGGCTGAGTAATATTCCATTGTATATATGTACCACATCTTCTTCAGACATTCCTCTGTTGATGGACATTTAGGTTGCTTCCATGTCCTGGCTATTGTAAATAGTGCTGCTAAGAATATTGGGGTGCATGTGTATTTTTGAATTATGGTTTTTTCTGGGTATATGCTCAGTAGTGGGATTGCTGGGTCATATGGTAGTTCTATTTTTAGTTCTTTAAGGAACTTTCATACTGTTTTCCATAGTGGCTGTATCAATTTACATTCCTACCAACTGCTGGGAACACTGGACAGCTACATGTAAAAGAATGAAATTAGATTTCTTTTAGATATATATCCAGAAGTGAGATTTGTGAACTGAAAGATATGCATAAGTTCAGGTTTACTATATATTGCCAAAGAGTTTTCCGAAGCAGTTATATCAAGTTAAACTTCCACCAGACATGTATGAGAATGCAAGTTGATTCATATCCTTGCCTTTGTTTGGTACACCTATTTTACATTGTAGGCACTCTGGCAAGATTTTTTCTGGTATCACATTATGGTTTTTATTTTTCCTTTTTCTGGTGCCTAGTAAAGTTAAATCTTTATGTTTACCTCTCTTGCTAATTACCTGTTCAAGTCTTTTGCCCATTTTACTGTTGAGTTGTTTTTGTTTTCATTAGTTTTTCTTGAGACTCTCTTTATATGTTTGGCATTACTTTCTAACCTAGAGATAAAGGAATATGAGGTGATATAAGAAAGAGCAAGACTATTAGTTTGTATAACTTTTATCAGTTTTTGCACTGCCAAATTTAGCTGAGCATATTAGCTGTAATTCTAAAACATACTTGAAGCATTGTTCTTCAATGATAAAGGGTGTTTTCTCCTCAATGTGATCTATTACACTGATGTGCTATTGTAAAGATTTGATAGAAGAAAATAAAATCATAGGTACAGAATAATAGCAACAGTGGCAAGAACAGTTCAGGCAAAAGGAGTTTTATTTATTATAAAAACAATTTATTTAAATATTGTGAGATTCAAGAGAATGCTTACCACCAGAATATATACAGATAGAGCCGTCCCTGCAAATGACCTGCCTGGCTATCAGCAAGGCTGAACAGAGACAAGGGGAGGGGGACAGCTAACAATGAGGATGTCTCTCTTCAACTATTGTAATCTTTAGTGAGGAGAAAGGATCACATGGGAACTGTCCATGTGATACATATTTTCCCATCAACTACTTATGTAACTATTTTGTCATCATTTATATATGGGTTTAATTTACTTTTAACAACTGGCATATTGCTTTTTTTTTTTTTTTTTTTGTATTTTGGTTTGTTTTTGATCCAGCTCTTGGGTTCACACTTACCACTTAAAATGTCCCATTCAAGTATGAGTAAAGTTATCATATATTGGCTGCCTATGTGTCTACCAAAACACAAATTAAAAGAATGCTAACTGGAATATCCAAAATGGTTAGCTGTTTTCAATATTACAAGGTAGTTATCCCCCTCTCCTTACTCCATAAAACACAGCTCTCAATAGGTGAGTCGTCTTATATTAGTATATTATAATCATCTCTTAATAGGATATAAATCTTTTGGTTTTGAAATACCATTTTAAAGTTGTCATTAAAACATGATAGATTACCAGCTCTTAAGACATTTAATGACTTAGTGTGAAATTGACCCAGTTGCTGGTTGATAAAGGAGCAATTTATTTATATCTCCTTAATGAACATTAAATGTCTTTCTGGAGTGATGAAGTAGGGGATAGTAATATATGAGGTCTGAAGATGGCAAAGGAAACCGGGCATTCCTGAAAGGGTCATGCCCTCCTCTGGGCTCTGTGTGCTACAAGTAGGACCTAATACCTTGATCATCTTTTTCAGGGAAGTTTATGTATTCAGGAGAATAGGTAAATTACCCTTAATTTAAGTTAATCTATACCAGCCTCCCAACACCAGGATTTGAAATCTAAGCATTATTGTAAAATATTTTCTCCAACTTAATCCCTAGATGCAATGAGGCATTAAGTTCTGTCCATAACACTACCATAACATTACTCCTTTTCTTTCTCTTTCAATTTCCACTGCATCTTCCACAACACAGGCATTTAGCTCTGTCTTATACCATTTTTGAAATCTTCTTTTTAGCTTGTCTAATTCATGTCTCTCCCTTACCCCACCCATTTTCAATAAAGCAAGTCTAATATCTGACTTTGACATTGATCACATCAATCTTTGTGTAAAAGCTTTACCTAACTCTTTATTGTCTGAAGAGTAAAATTCAAATTCTTGACCATGCATTCTCTCTAGCTTCACTTATCTCCACCCCTTCACTCACTCTAGTATCCAAATAAGCGTATCCAACATTTTGGTGTTGTTGTTCAAACATGCTCAAGGAATATGCAACTCCCTTCTGTAATGATGCCTCACTATCAGAGAGGGATGGGCAAAAAAGATCCAATTTCTAGAGAGCTGTATCTCTTCTTCACATCAAACAGAACCTTCTTTCTCCTTCCTACCCTTCTCTCTTTTGTCAAATTTCCATTTTCCTGCAGCCTACAATGACCTTTTCTCCCCATCCAAATGTAAGACTCACTTCAAATGCCTCATTGAATGATAAAACAAGAAATATAAAATGAAAATTACTCAATATAAACACAATTTTACAAATATTGTTTTACAGATCACATTACTGAAAATTTTGGTAGAGACTACTAGCTGTTTACCAAAACCAGCTTTCTATTTTGGGGCCCAGACAGGTGACATTTCTTAGTTTCTCCAGCATTTAGGTATAACCAGGTGACCAAGTATTTCTCAAGGAGTGTAAACAGATAACATTCTGTGGCACTTCCAGATCTATAAAACCTTCAGGTATGTTTCTCTTTGCACACTCTTTCTGTGTTCTTTCTCTTCTGTCAGTTAAAAGAGGAAGATGAAAATGGAAGAAGTTGGAGAGTCTGTATCAGGATTCTCCAGAGAAACAGAAATATATATATATATGCTTACATTTTATATTCATTCATATAAAATATAAACATATAAAAAGTGATTTATTTCAAGAAATTTGCTCATGCCACTGTGGGAGCTGGCAAGTCCAGAATTAGTAGGGCAGGCCTGCAGGCTAGAAACTTGGGAGCAGATGCTACAATCTTGAGGCAGAATGTCTTCTCCTTCGGGGAAAACTCAGTTTTTTTCTCAAGGCCTTTACACTGAGTAGATGAAACCCAACACATTACAAAAGATAGTCTCCTTTACTTAAAGTTAACTCATTGTAGATGTTAACCACATCTACAAAGTACCTTCACAACAGCAAGTGGATTAGGTTTGATTGAATAACTGGATATTACAGCCTAGAAAAGTTGACACATAAAATTATTCCAGAGTTTCTACATGACTACGTGGAAGTAGGCTCCCTTGACAATCTGGGCATGCATAAAGAAATGTTATGTAAGTACGAAGTGAAAACTTATTGTTTTAAGCCATTGAAATTTTGAGATTTGTTTCCTCAACTAAACCGACTCCAAATAATATACAAAATATTACTAGATAGAGATCTTTCCAGTCCTACTTCAAAGAATAGATGAAAGTAGCCCATAATTAAGCATTGAATGTTGCTATGCTAGTAAATTTTGCTCTGATGTTGAAGTTGGTTTATTATCTTTAGCAAGTTAAACACTTGTTAAAATGTGGATGATGCTTTAATTGGTCCAAGATGAACACATTTTCCATGGTACAATTTAAAGGTGAATATCCACCAAGCTTCATTTTGGATTATCGCCTCTTTGAAATTAGTGGAGTGAATTTTACTGAGGTTTTAAAAATGTTGTGATTTTTGGATTAAATATTTCCAGAAGAGAGATAGCTATTAGCTTGGCTCTAAACTCTTGATGTAGTCCTCAAGCAGTTAAAGGGGCAAAGATGCAGTAGTCATGTGGTTTTAGGCTGTAAACCTCAAAATCACAGAGGCAATTACTTGCCTGGTTTGGTTGATATTCAGCCAAGATCTATGAGCTCATATTCACTGGCATTGACTATATTTACTACTACCAGAATGATATTCAAATCATTCAGTGTGTAGCCCTAATAATAATCCTGTATGACTAGGGGTTTTTTCTTTAACATTATTTACATGTAATTTATAATCAAGATGTTCAATTAATAATTTCAGCACTTTACACAGTGTTAAGTCAGCTGAAAATATGTGATTTTTCCACTTTTCATTTTTCACAATGCTGAGGAATGCATAATAACCTGACAAAATAAGGATGCCAGGAAAGCAATGATTATTAACAGACTAATGGGAAAAGGAAAGGATTTGAAGAGAAAAGCTGAAAAGTTGATTGAGTTCTGTAAAAATGTAAGGGCACAAAACTATTGCAAAGATAAAGCAGCCATGTCTATAACACTTTCTTATAATTATTAAAGTTTGCTTTGGAAAAGAAAATTGATCTATGTAGGTAGGACAGTCACCACTTTTGGTGCTTTTTCAGTGGAATCTGACAGAGATTTGCTGAAATCCCTTCATTTGTCTTAACTCAGTCCATGTTTATTTAGACTATTGTTGTTACTTTCCCCATCCACCTTCTTGGGTGCTATTTTTCTTTATTTTTAATTTAACCAATTAACAAGTGTTAATCCAGTTTAATTCAACTCATTATTAATTTGACTAATACTTATGTAAAATATTTGTCTCAGTGTTAAAGGGATGAAAAGAGAAAAATATAACAAGTAATGTAATAATGGTTACCATTTCACTGTGCTAAGTGCTTTACATTGAATTCTTATAATCCTATAAGGTAGGTACAAACAAAATTCTATGAAAGTGAAGATTCAGAAAAGTTAAATTTAAGCTGTGTTTTAAACCCGATTATGTGGGAGCAGTGACTAGTCTAGTTTGAGTGGTGGGTAGAGACAGTATATGGAATTTTAAGAGATAAACCTTCAAGAGAACTGGAGGGCTATATACTGTATATACTACCACAAGACAAATCAGCACTTGGCTCAAATAATGTATTGACAACACTGTTAGGTCTTTCAACAGCTGAATCATTTGAGCTAAGGTGACACACACCTGCAGTTTTATCATTTCAGGGAGAGTAAATAAGACTTATCCCAACATTCATCATTTATATTATATTGGGAACATATTTCCATTTACCTTGGATAATTAATCAGGGTTCTTGAGGGAATGGTACACAGAGGCAGTTCCCTTAAGGGAATCGCTCATGTCTTGGCAGACGTAGATGAAACATCATCTGTGGGGGACACAGGAGTGAGAGTGAGGGCTGGGAGGCATGGAGTGAAGAGTCTCCTCTGCACTAGATACCTGACAGATGGGTAGTAATAATGAGATAAAGGTCGTTGGAAAAAGGAGACATAACAGATTTACCCTGTCACAGTGCATCCACATTCTGTTCTGCTTTCTTGTGGACATCAAGGTCAGTCAGAAGAAGAAGGCCAAAATATAAAAAATCTGTTCTTAAAAAAGGAGATAAAACCAACTTTCCCAAAAAGGGAGATATTTTTCACTGCTGGTATACAGGAACACTATAGGATTGGACTGTTTTTGATACTAATATTAAAACGACTTTGAAGAAGAAGAAAAATGCCAAGCTTTTAAGTTTTAAGGTTGGGATAGGCAAAGTTATTAGAGGATGGGATGAAGCACTCTTGACTATGAGTAAAGTAGAAAAGGCTCGACTGGAGATTGAACCAGAATGGGCTTATGGAAAGAAAGGACAGCTTGATGCCAAAATTCCACCAAATGCAAAACTTATTTTTGAAGTGGAATTAGTGGATATTGACCAAAATAGTAAAGACATCAGCAACAATAAAACACGGCCTTGAAGAAACTTAGGTGTCTAATTAGAACTGGTTACTATTGTAAGGGAAGAGTCAACTTGAGAATTCAAGAAGTTAAGTTAGAACTTGTTTACTTGATCCCCAACTTTAAAGAAATATAATCCATTATAAATCGTTGAAGTTTAAAATATTTTTCTATAGCTGTGTAGAATATCATTTAAAGGGAACTGACTTGCCTTTTACCTCATGTTGTAAACTAAAAGGCTCAATAAAAATTTATCCAATGTCTTGGAAAAAAAAAAAAGAAGGCCACTTCAAAGGAGGATTAAATTAGGAACAGTATCCTTACTTCACAGATCTAAGCTAGGAGATTCAGAAGTTATTTCCTTCTTCTGGATCTAGATTTAGAGCAGTGCTAGATTACATAAATTGCTTCTGAGGCATAGGCACTACTTGAGCAAAAGATTAATAAGCAAATGAGGTAATGGCACGTGATCACCAGAATTAATAACCTTTCCAATTTTTTTTTTTTTTTTTTTTTAAAGAGGGAGAATTTTAGAACTGCTAGGGTCCAGAGAAGTGACATATCCATGTGGAACAAAGGAAATTTTTGAGATCATTACCCAACTCTCCATTTAGTTTTATATTGAAGAAAATTATATACTTATAAATGAGGAAATTGAGGCCCAAAGTTAGTAATTTGCATAAAATAACATCAAATTAGTAACAGTGTTCCAACACTGTTTCCAACACCATTATGCTATACTACCTCTTAAATAAATCTAAAGAAATAATTTTGTTTTTTTCTAAAGATATGAAGACAACATGAGAGTTTTAACTTAAAGCTATAAAACTTTCTGCTGACACTGAATCAATCTTGTACATGATTAGTTCTTACTGATGAAGCAGGAAATTCCTGATGAAAATTAATTCCCGTGGTATCTAAGAAGCCAGAAGCTCCTTGGAAGGTGAAAAAAAGATAACATTGACTTTGTTGAATATACTCCAATGCTTACTGTACTAAGCCCAAAACTTTGACTGAAGAGGGACTGCTATGGATTTTTATTTTATTAGAAATAAAAAAATAATTTTTAATAGACATTACCAGAGGTGGAAATGACTTTTTATGTAAACTCAGCTAAGCTGTTTGGAGTTAGTTATTGAAAGATGGCCTTAATCATTTTCAAGGTCAATTGAGAGTGAAATGTAGTTCCCCAAATATTAGTAATTTATATTCCATTAACAGACTGTTAGGTAGACTTGGAGCACCTATAAGGTATGATTTGGGTTTGCCAAATGTCTTCACCATTTCCAAATATTTTTCCCACCATTTTCACCAATGTTTGAGAAGAAGATGTGGCACATATATACACTGAGATTAAATCTTTGCACATTTCCTCTTTGGATCTCAAAGTTTAGTCTCCCTAAGTTCCTTCTTGAAATACAAATATCTACTATGAGCTAATACTTTAAACCCTTATCAGCTAAAAATCCCCTGGAATTACTTAAATGTTAGTTGGGAACACATAAGGAAAGAGGGGCACCAAGTGTAGGAAGGGAAATACTGAAAACCGGGAGCTAGGGCTATCAAAAATGAACCTTCAGGACAGCATTATTTCGCCTGGGCCTATTCTGCCCTCAGAAAGGACAATATGGGTTGTTAGGTGTATCATAGTGTTAGAATTTTTTCAAAACTGTCCTGAGTGGTATTACATATCACAAATGTTTTAAATTAACTTCTTCCCCTATGAAAAATATTTAACAATTGCTTATACTATATATGTCTTGACATTTTGAAGTATTATTTTAAATCTTTTTGTATTCAGGATAATGACTTCCAAAGCACTTACCATCTTGTGTAAATCAAACAAAAACACTTTTTTCATCACTTGGGGGTATTAAATATTGAATATGTAAAAAAAATTTAAAAAAAATATGTAAGTGGTGACATAAAATGAAGAAAAACTTAATATTTAGAATTGAGTAACCCCAATCTCGGTCTCTAATGACTCCTAAGTGGTTAGATGTCCTGAGTTTTAAGTGAGATCTTATATCTTTCTTAATTTTTATGAGGCTACTTACTATCTATCTATCTATCTATCTATCTATGTATCTATCTCACCATGGCTTTTGAAGACTCCAGAGAGGTGGGTAGTAGATGCATGCCAAGGCAAACAGAATGATTAATGAGGCCTCTCACATCTTGCTGTATGCTCCATTGCACCCAGGAGTCTGACTTTTGTACCAATCACTTGACTGCTGCTGGTTTCACAAAGATCACTTGTGACTTTTAAGTCACCTACATACCTGTGGCAAATATATTTACATCTCTCTTCTTTCCTTTATCTCCTTCTCTTCCCTCTTGCAACTTCTATATATGGCTTTGTTCACAATGTTTGGGTCTTGAGTATTCCACTTTTATGAGAAATCATAAAGTCTTAATCCTAAATTTTACATTAAGGAGGTATTATTTTGTAAATGCAACTGAAATCAGGGAGGGGGAAAAGACTTTTTGGAAGTGAAAGAAGAGTCATTTTCAATTGGTCATCTACCATTCAACCTCATGATTTTAACCACTACATTTATAGTAACAAGTAACCCCCAAATTGTCTCTTTTTTCCAGATTTCCTTTCCAATTATATCCATGGAACTTTCACCTTGGATGTCCTAAAACGATCTCAAAATTTTGGTTAATATAAGCATACTGTCTTCATAATTCTCCACAAGGCTCAAGCCGTTGAAATGTTCCTTTCTTTCTTTGTCTCCCACATTAATTCACTGAATCTTTTCAATAACTGATTTGTAAGGTTTCTTGTAGCCATATTTTTTCCACTGCCAGAATACTAGTTCCAGCCCTTATATCTTTGTGTCTAGATAAATTATGTGAAAGATATTTATTGAACACTGAAAACAAATACCATAGTTCTAGACGACATTAACGTTAATATAGACACAGATCCTATGCTTTAAGGAGCTTGTAGTCTGATAGACATTTGACGCCTTTTTCCACTTACCTTCTTTCTAATACATTTTGCTTACTACTTCCTTGTTTATTCGATCAGTACACCTCTTGAATCTTGCTCCTTTCATGCTTTAAACACCTTCAATATTTACCTATTTCAGAGAGGTGGACCTTAGGTTTTGAAAGCTTCTACAGTTTTACCCCAATCTATCTCTTTAATGTTATCACCTCTTTTTATTTTCCATAAAGTCTGAAGTCATCAGACTTTTTTATTCCTTGCCCCTCAAAGACATCATATGTACTTTGTTCTCCACAGTCCTTCTTGACTGTCTCATCATCACTGTTGTGAGTCTAAAACTCTTGCATCTTCCATGGAGCTCTCCCTTCCTACCCTAAACAACCTTAATAATCTTCTTCCCAGTAGTTCCTTGATCATCCTCCAGATACCACCCAACACTGAGCCTTCTATTTTATTTATTTATTTTTTGGAATATGTCACCAATTAAAAATCTATACTTTTCAATTATTTATCTTGTTTATGGTGTATCTCTCTATGAACAAGATCAGTAGGATGTGAGCTTTAGGAAGGCAGGAAGTTTTTGCTCACTACTAATCACCAGTGCCTGAAATAGTTTTTATCACATACTAGTCACTCAATAAATTCTTTTTGGAAAGATTTAGTGGATTAATTAATTTAATCTTTCAGGTGTTTGATTTTCTTTTTTTTTTCTTTTTGTCTCTGTAACAGCCTTTATTTATTTATTGAATTTGTTACAGTATTGCTTCTTTTTTTTTTTTTTTTTAGGATTTGAACAAATGTTTATTGGAATCGAAAGCTTGTAATTTTCAACTACAAAGTATTATAAAATGTCAGTTGTCATTGCTATTGGTGATACATTTAGACCTCCTGGGTTTTTTTTTTTTTAATTCAAACAGAAAGTCACAAAAATTATAATCATCCTCATCAGTTCACTCAGTCCCATGTAATTAATTTCTTTTTATCTTGATCTTTTGTTAGCACTTTTATGAATTCATCAGTTTTCCATTAGAGTTCTGAAAACACTTATTCATTTAGTTCAGCAGTGTAGTCAGTTACCAGAAACCTGTACTTGTCAGTCTTTTCCATGAATTCCTTGCAGACCAAACCCTTTAACAGGAATATTTTTGCAAAAGCATCAGAGTACACTCAGAACTCTCTGCAAATGACAAAATACTTAAAAATGACCACGGTTAAAAGATTTGAAGAAAGTACATAGTAATGCAATTGACAAGGAAATTTAGTTATTTCTGAGATATACATTTTAAAGTAATAACTAGAATTATGACTTATAACATTATACCAGAACATATAAGATTTTTATAAATTTCATGTAGTGTCTGAAAAGCTTATATTAACATATTTCCATACTAATAACCCAAAGAAAGTTTAGTTGTTTTTTTGTTTGTTTGTTTGTTTATACTGCAGGTTCTTATTAGTCATCAATTTTATACACATCAGTGTATACATGTCAATCCCAAACGCCCAATTCAGCATACCACCATCCCCACCCCATGATGGTTTCCCCCCCTTGGTGTCCATACGATTGTTCTCTACATCTGTGTCTCAACTTCTGCCCTACAAACCAGTTCATATGTACCATTTTTCTAGGTTCTACGTACATGCATTAACATACAATACTTGTTTTTCTCTTCCTGACTTACTTCAATCTGTATGACAGTCTATAGATCCATCCACGTCTCAACAAATGACTCAATTTTGTTCCTTTTAATGGCTGAGTAATATTCCATTGTATATATGTACCAAAACTTCTTTATCAATTCACCTGTCAATGGGCATTTAGGTTGCTTCCATGACCTGGCTATTGTAAATAGCGCTGCAATGAACATTGAGGTGCATGTGTCTTTTTGAATTATGGTTTTCTCTGGGTATATGCCCAGTAGTGGGATAGCTGGATCATATTGTAATTTTATTTTTAGTTTTTCATGGTCATCTGTATGTCTTCTTTGGGGAAATGTCTATTTAAGTCTTTTGCCCATTTTTGGATTGGGTTGTTTGTTTCTTTAATATTGAGCTGCATTATTAGTCATCAATTTTATACACATCAGTGTATACATGTCAATCCCAAACGCCCAATTCAGCATACCACCATCCCCACCCCATGATGGTTTCCCCCCCTTGGTGTCCATACGATTGTTCTCTACATCTGTGTCTCAACTTCTGCCCTACAAACCAGTTCATATGTACCATTTTTCTAGGTTCTACGTACATGCATTAACATACAATACTTGTTTTTCTCTTCCTGACTTACTTCAATCTGTATGACAGTCTATAGATCCATCCACGTCTCAACAAATGACTCAATTTTGTTCCTTTTAATGGCTGAGTAATATTCCATTGTATATATGTACCAAAACTTCTTTATCAATTCACCTGTCAATGGGCATTTAGGTTGCTTCCATGACCTGGCTATTGTAAATAGCGCTGCAATGAACATTGAGGTGCATGTGTCTTTTTGAATTCATGCAAGTCTTTCCTTATTGTTTATGGATTCCTTTGCTGTGCGAAAGCTTTTAAGTTTCATTAGGTCGCATTTGTTTATTTTTGTTTTTATTTGCATTACTGTAGGAGGTGGATCAAAAAAGATCTTGCTGTGATTTATGTCAAAGAGTGTTCTTCCTAGGTTTTCTTCTAAGAGTTTTATAGTGTCTGGTCTTACATTTAGGTCTCAAATATATTTTGAGTATATTTCTGTGTATGGTGTTAGGGAGTGTTCTAATTTCATTCTTTTACATGTAGCTGTCCAGTTTTCCCAGCACAACTTATTGAAGAGACTGTCTTTTCTCCATTGTATATCTTTGCCTCCTTTGTCATAGATTAGTTGACCATAGGTGCATGGGTTTATCCCTGAGCTTTCTATCTTTTTCCGTTGCTCTATGTTTCTGTTTTGGTGCCAGTACCATATTGTCTTGATTACTGTAGCTTTGTAGTTTAGTCTGAAGACAGGGAGTTTGATTCCTCTGCTCCATTTTTTTCCCTCAAGACTGCTTTGGCTATTCGGGGTCTTTTGTGTCTCTATACAAATTTTAAGATGATTTGTTCTAGTTCAGTAAAAAATGCCATTGGTAATTTGATAGGGATTGCATTGAATCTCTAGATTGCTTTGGGTAGTATAGTCATTATCACAATGTTGATTCTTCCAATCCAAGAACATGGTATATCTCAACATCTGTTGGTATCATCTTTAAGTACTTTCATCAGTGTCTTATAGTTTTCTGCATACAAGTCTTTTGTCTCCATAGGTAGGTTTATTCCTAGGTATTTTATTCTTTTTGTTGCAATGGTAAATGGGAGTGTTTCCTTAATTTCCCTTTCAGATTTTTCATCATTAGTGTATAGAAATGCAAGAGATTTCTGTGTATTAATTTTGTACCCTGCAAAGTTACCAAATTCATTGATTACCTCTAGTAGTTTTCTGGTGGCATTTTTAGTGTTCTCTATGTATAGTATCAGGTCATCTGCAAACTGTGACAGTTTTACTTCATCTTTTCCAATTTGTATTCCTTTTATTTCTTTTTCTTCTCTGATTGCTCTGGCTAGGACTTCCAAAACTATGTTGAATAATAGTGGTGATAGTGCACATCCTTAACTCATTCCTGATCTTAGAGGAAATGATTTCAGTTTTTCACCATTGAGAATGATGTTTGCTGTGGGTTTGTCGTATATGACCTTTATTATGTTGAGGTAGGTTCCCTCTATGCTCACTTTCTGGAGAGTTTTTATCATAAATGGGTGTTGATTTTTCTCAAAAGATTTTTCTCCATGTACTGAGATGATCATATGGTTTTTATTCTTCAATTTGTTAATATGGTGTATCACGTTGATTGATTTGCATATATTGAAGAATCCTTGCATCCCTGGGATAAATCCCACTTGATCTTGGTGTATGATCCTTTTAATGTGTTGTTGGATTCTGTTTGCTAGTATTTTGTTGAGGATTTTTAGCGGCTATATTCATCAGTTTTATATGTCTGTAATTTTCTTTTTTTGGTAGTATCTTGGTCTGGTTTTGGTATCAGGGTAATGGTGGTCTCATAGAATGAGTTTGGGAGTGTTCCTTCCTCCGCAATTTTTTGGAAGAGTTTGAGAAGGATGGGTGTTAGCTCTTCTCTAAATGTTTGACAGAATTCACTGTGAAGCCATCTGGTCTTGGACTTTTGTTTGTTGGAAGATTTATAATCACAGTTTCAATTTCATTACTTGTCATTGGTCTGTTCATATTTTCTGTTTCTTTCTGGTTCAGTCTTGGAAGGTTATACCTGTGTAAGAATTTGTCCATTTTTTCCAGGTTGTCCATTTTATTGGCACAGAGTTGCTTGTGGTAGTCTCTTCTGATGCTTTGTATTTCTGTGGTGTCTGTTGTAACTTCTCCTTTTTCATTTCTAAATTTATTGATTTGCATCCTCTCCTTTTTCTTGATGAGTCTGGCTAATGGTTTATCAATTTTGTGTATCTTCTCAATGACACAGCTTATAGTTTCATTGATCTTTGCTATTGTTTTCTTTGTTTCTATTTCTTTTTTTTCTTTCCTTCTGCTAACTCTGGGTTTTGTTTGTTCTTCTTTCTCTTGTTACTTTAGGTGTAAGGTTAGATTGTTTACTTGAGATTTTTCTTGTTTCTTGAGCTAGGCTTGTATAGCTATAAACTTCTCTCTTAGAACTGCTTTTGCTGCATCCCATAGGTTTTGGATCATGTTTTCATTGTCATTTTTCTCTAGATATTTTCTGATTTCCTCTTTCATTTCTTCAGTGATCTCTTGGTTATTTAGTAAAATATTGTTTAGCCTCGACATCTTTCTGTTTTTTATGTTTTTTTTCCCTGTAATTCATTTCTAATATTGTGGTCAGAGAAGATGCTTGATATGATTTCAATTTTCTTAAATTTACGGAGGCTTGATTTGTTACCCAAGATGTGACCTATTCTGGAGAATGTTCCATGCACACTTGAGAAGAAAGTGTAATCTGCTGTTTTTGGATGGAATGTCCTATAAATATCAATTAAATCTTTCTGGTCTATTGTGTCATTTAAAGCTTGACTTTCCTTATTAATTTTCTGTCTGGATGATCTGTGCATTGGTACGAGTTGTTAAAGTCCCCCACTTTTATTGTGTTACTGTCGATTCCCTCTTTTACAGCTGTCAGCATTTGCCTTATGTACTGAGGTGCTCCTATGTTGGGTGAATATATATTTAGAATTGTTATATCTTCTTCTTGGATTGATCCCTTGATCATTATGTAGTGTCCTTCCTTGTCACTTGTAACAAACTTTATTTTAAAGTCTATTTTATCTGATATGAGTATTGCTACTCCAGCTTTCTTTTGATTTCCACTTGCACGGAATATCTTTTTGCATCCCCTCACTTTCAGTCTGTATGCGTCCCGAGGTCTGAAGTGGGTCTCTTGTAGACAGCATATATATGGATCTTGCTTTTGTATCCATTCAGTGAGTTTGTGTCTTTTGGTTGGAGCATATAATCCTTTCATATTTATGGTAATTATTGATATGTATATTCCTTTTACCATTTTTAAAATTGTTTTGGGTTTGTTTCTGTAGGTCCTTTTCTTCTCTTGTGTTTCCCATTTAGAGAAGTTCCTTTAGCATTTGTTGTAGAGCTGGTTTGGTGGTGCTGAATTCTCTTAGCTTTTGCTTGTCTGTAAAGCTTTTGATTTCTCCATTGAATCTGAATGAGATCCTTGCCAGGTAGAATAATCTTGGTTGTATGTTCTTCCCTTTCATAATTTTAAATATATCATGCCACTCCCTTCTGCTTTGTAGAGTCTCTGCTGAGAAATCAGCTGTTAACCTTATGGGTGTTCCCTTGTACGTTATTTGTCATTTTTCCCTTGTTGCTTTTAATAATTTTTCTTTGTTTTAATTTTTGTCAATTTTATTACTATGTATCTCGGCTTGTTTCTCCTTGGGTTTATCCTGCCTGGGACTCTCTGTGCTTCCTGGACTTGGGTGGCTATTTCCTTTCCCATGTTAGAGAAATTTTAGACTATAAGATCTTCAAATATTTTCTTGGGTCCTTTCTCCCTCTCTTCTCCTTCTGGGACCCCGATAATGCAATTGTTGGTGTGTTTAATGTTGTCCCAGAGGTCTCTTAGGCTGTCTTCATTTCTTTTCATTCTTTTTTTCTTTATTCTGTTCTGCGGTAGTGAATTCCACCATTCTGTCTTCCAGGTCACTTATCCGTTCTTCTGCCTCAGTTATTCTGCTATTGATTCTTCTAGTCTATTTTTCATTTCAGTTATTGTATTGTTCATCTCTGTTCTTTAATGCTTCTAAGTGTTTATTCTTTAATTCTTCTAGGTCTTTGTTAAACATTTCTTGCATCTTCTCAATCTTTGCCTCCATTCTTTTTCTGAGGTCCTGGATCATCTTCACTAACATTATTCTGAATTCTTTCTCTGGAAGATTGACTATATCCACTTCATTTAGTTATTTTTCTGGGGTTTTAACTTGTTCCTTCATCTGGTACATAGTCCACTGCCTTTTCATTTTGTGTATCTTTCTGTGAATGTGGTTTTCATTCCACAGGCTGCAGGACTGTAGTTCTTCTTGCTTCTGCTGTCTGCCCTCTGGTGGATGAGGCTATCTAAAAGGTTTTTACAAGCTTCCTGATGGGAGAGACTAGTGGTGGGTAGCGCTGGGTGTTGCTCTGGTAGGCAGAGCTCAGTAAAACTTTAATCCACTTGTCTGCTGATGGATGGTGCTGGGTTCCCTCCCTTTTAGTTGTTTGGCCTGAGGCAACCCAGCACTGGAGCCTACCCTGTTCTTTGGTGGGGCTAATGGTGGACTCTGGGAGGGCTCACACCAAGGAGTTCTTCCCAGAACTTCTGCTGCCAGTGTCCTTGTCCCCACAGTGAGCAACAGCCAACCCCTGCCTCTGCAGGAAACCCTCCAACACTAGCAGGTAGGTCTGGTTCAGTCTCCTTTGGGTCACTTCTCCTTCCCTTGGGTCCTGATGCACACACTACTTTGTGTGTGCTCTCCAAGAGTGGAGTCTCTGTTTCCCCCAGTTCTGTGAAAGTCCTTCAACCAAATCCCACTAGGCTTCACAGTCTGATTCTCTAGGAATTCCTCCTCCAGTTGCCAGACCTCCAGGTTGGGAAGCAAGCCTGACGTGGGGCTCAGAACCTTCACTCCAGTGGGTGGACTTCTGTAGTATAAGTGTTCTCCAGTTTGTGAGTCACCCACCCAGCAGTTATGGGATTTGATCTTATTGTGATTGCATCCCTCCTACCATCTCATTGTGCTTCTCCTTTGTCTTTGGATGTGGGGTAGCCTTCTTGATGAGCTCCAGTGTCTTCCTATGGATGATTGTTTAGCAGTTAGTCAATAGCATGCATTACTTTTTTAAAGTTATGCTTATTCTCAAAGAGACAATATCTAGTTTCCTCAATATTCAAGGGCTGTACAAACACAGGTATGAATAGACACTTTCTCAGAACAGTCAAAAGCAAACTTGATCTCAACTTCCAAGGCATACTCCAGATGTAAGAAATGGGGAGAAAGATACTTTTTCCAAATTCGGTGCTCTCGCAGGACGGAGTGAGCGCATGTCCTTCTACTCTGCCATCTTGAACCAATTTCTCTCAAGAATATATATTTATATATGTATAACTGAATCACTTTGCTGTATCCCCAAAACACAACACTGTAAATCAATTATACTTCAATTAAAAAAAAAATCAGATCCTGTGATTCTCCAATGACTTAGATAACTCAATTAACTCTCATCTACATTAAAATTATTCATTGTTATTATTTCTATTATTACTGTGCTACATATTTTAAATGTTTTAAATAAGCTTTCTAAAAGCATAGATGGTCTACACCGTCTTTGCAACCCAAGTCTTGAAAAATATCTTACACATAACATACGGACAATACAGTTTGAATGGGTTTTAATTTGATTTAATTTAGCAGATTTTTATTATTCACTTCCTATGGAATATGATTTTATTTTATGAATATATGACCGGTAGAAAATAATATTATAGTACTTTTATACAGTGTGGCTTAGAAATTCAACTATGTATACCAACAGTGACATCTAATTTGTGCAAATGTCTTCATTTCTCCTTCTGCCTTAAAAAACCCAGAATTCCAAGAGCTGTTCCTGCTCAGAAATTGTTGCTTATGAGGTAGAATCTTTACCAATGGAATTTCTCCAAAACTCATCTCATATTTATCCTTCACAGGTGATATTCTTCTTCATCCATTGATGAAACTCCTTTTGTCAAGGATTCTTCCAGTTTTCTACTATTGAACTCCTGCTTTTATCCTTTGTTAGTGTTTGACTTTTAACTAGGAACAGTAACCTCTAAATATATTATTACATTCCTAGAAAGAGATCATTTTGAGTTCAAAACAAGTGACTTACATATACACTTATTTGTAATCTAAAAGAATTTTTTTAATTAAAACATTGAGTTTTGGAAACATTAATGAAAATAGAAATATATTCATAAAACATGAGAGGCTGAAGGTTTCCTAAAGACCATATGTTTCCACCTATTAAGTTTTAAAATGAAAAAACAACTAAGACAGAGGTTAATTAAAGTGCTTGCCTCAGATCACATATGCAGTTAGCAAAGTATCCAGAATGAAAGCTCAACTTTCACACATTCCCAACTTAGGGCTTCACTCAGTATCACATAGCCTTCTGGAAAAGCAAAGCAGCTACCTGAATGCCTGGTAATGGACCTGATCTGCACTATAGCTACAAGAGACCTGGGATCCAGAAAATCAGGCATTTTTTATTCCTACCTGAAATTTGGAAAAAGTATCTTTCTCCCCATTTCTCACATCTGGAGTATGCCTTGGAAGTTGAGATCAAGTTTGCTTTTGACTGTTCTGAGAAAGTGTCTATTCATACCTGTGTTTGTACAGCCCTTGAATATTGAGGAAACTAGATATTGTCTCTTTGAGAATAAGCATAACTTTAAAAAAGTAATGCATGCTATTGACTAACTCTGATGCAAACTTGCTTCATGTGAATTATTCAGCTTCTCCTGGCCACTACCTGTAGCTGAATTTTTATTTTTATTTTATTTTTTTGTGGTATGTGGGCCTCTCACTGCTGTGGCCTCTCCTGTTGCGGAGCACAGGCTCCGGACGCACAGGCTCAGCAGCCATGGCTCACGGGCCCAGCGGCTCCGCGGCATGTGGGATCTTCCCAGACCGGGGCATGAACCTGTGTCCCCTGCATCGGCAGGCAGACTCTCAACTACTGCGCCACCAGGGAAGCCCTGTAGCTGAATTTATATGCTCAGTTAAACATCCAATCATCAAGTCAGCTACTGGTACCCCTGCCATCAGAAAACTATATTTTCCTCTCCTGGCATTTAGTATGTTTTAAACCTCACATTTATTCAAACTTGCTCAGGCCAAGTTTTATACTTCCTCTTAGTGCTGTGCTGATTATTCACCCATGTAACTACACTGAGAATTAGCATCAAAATGGAGATATGAGGACCAACCGTAATAAAGATGTTATGAATACTCATATCTTCAGATCTGAAACTTTCTGCTTTAAGAGTCTAGAGCATAAATGTCAGAGAAAAGCACTAATGTTTGGATTTATGAAGAGAACTCTGATGCCCTCCTGTGGACAGTTAAGGAAAATCTCAAGTTTTCCTTTTACTAGGGCAGCTGTATTGAATGGTATGCAGAGCAAAAGAAGAATGGCATATAAAAATTCGTAAGTACATCTTCTCTAACACACATGTAGTCTAAACAATATGCATTTCATATAATAATCGTTATTAAGGTACACACATACACACACAAAGAAAGAGTAAAGAGCTAAAAGAATAAAGCCAAAATGGTTACAGTGATTGTAGCTTAATGGTGTTATTTTTAAAACATGAATATGACTTATGTTTTTATAATTTAGAGAAAAATTATTTCCAGTTTGCATAAAATTGATAACACAAGAAGCAATTCAGCAACACAATAAATTTTATTTTAAATTTAGAAATAGATAGATAAATTTGGTATGTAATATTTTGCAGACTTTTCTAATAAAGTTTGACATATCCAGGAAGGAGATTTCTTGATGAATATGAACACAAGAGGTTGGACAGATACTTTTGCACTATGAATTCTTTTCTTTTTTTAATAAACGTATTGATTTATTTATTTTTGGCTGTGTTGGGTCTTTGTTGTTGCCTGCAGGCTTTCTCTAGCTGCGGCGAGGGCGGGGCTACTCTTCGTTGCAGTGCGCGGGCTTCTCATTGCAGTGGCTTCTCTTGTTGTGGAGCATGGGCTCTAGGC
>NC_041232.1:54490996-54515463 GCF_002837175.3 Physeter macrocephalus | reverse complement strand
TGGTGTCTGTTGTAACTTCTCCTTTTTCATTTCTAGATTTATTGATTTGCTTCCTCTCCTTTTTCTTGATGAGTCTGGCTAATGGTTTATCAATTTTGTGTATCTTCTCAATGACACAGCTTATAGTTTCATTGATCTTTGCTATTGTTTTCTTTGTTTCTATTTCTTTTTTTTCTTTCCTTCTGCTAACTCTGGGTTTTGTTTGTTCTTCTTTCTCTTGTTACTTTAGGTGTAAGGTTAGATTGTTTACTTGAGATTTTTCTTGTTTCTTGAGCTAGGCTTGTATAGCTATAAACTTCTCTCTTAGAACTGCTTTTGCTGCATCCCATAGGTTTTGGATCATGTTTTCATTGTCATTTTTCTCTAGATATTTTCTGATTTCCTCTTTCATTTCTTCAGTGATCTCTTGGTTATTTAGTAAAATATTGTTTAGCCTCGACATCTTTCTGTTTTTTATGTTTTTTTTCCCTGTAATTCATTTCTAATATTGTGGTCAGAGAAGATGCTTGATATGATTTCAATTTTCTTAAATTTACGGAGGCTTGATTTGTTACCCAAGATGTGACCTATTCTGGAGAATGTTCCATGGACCATTGAGAAGAAAGTGTAATCTGCTGTTTTTGGATGGAATGTCCTATAAATATCAATTATATCTCTCTGGTCTGTTGTGTCATTTAAAGCTTCTGTTTCTTTATTTATTTTTATTTTTGATGATCTGTCCATTGGTGTAAGTGAGGTGTTAAAGTTCCCCACTATGACTGTGTTACTGTCAATTTCCTCTTTTATAGCTGTTAGCAGTTGCCTTTTGCCTTATGTATTGAGGTGCTCCTATGTTGGGTGCATATATATTTAAAATTGTTACATCTACTTCTTGGATTGATCACTTGATCATTATGTAGTGTCCTTCCTTGTCTCTTGTAACATTCTTTATTTAAAAGTCTATTTTATCTGATATGAGTATAGCTACTCCAGCTTTCTTTTGATTTCCATTTGCATGGAAAATCTTTTTCCATCCCCTCACTTTCAGTCTGTATGTGTCCCTAGGTCTGAAATGGGTCTCTTTTAGACAGCATATATATGGGTCTTGTTTTTGTATCCATTCATCAAACCTGTGTCTTTTGGTTGGAGCAATTAATCCATTCACGTTTAAGGTAATTATCGATATGTATGTTCCTATGACCATTTTCTTAATTGTTTTGAGTTTGTTTCTGTAGGTCCTTTTCTTCTCTTGTTGTTCCCACTTAGAGAAGTTCCTTTGGCATTTGTTGTAGAGCTGTTTTGGTGGTGCTGAATTCTCTTAGCTTTTGCTTGTCTGTAAAGTGTTTAATTTCTCCATCAAATCTGAATGAGCTCCTTGCTGGGTAGAGTAATTCTTGTTGTAGGTTCTTCCCTTTCATCACCTTAATTATATCATGCCACTCGCTTCTGGCTTGTAGAGTTTCTGTTGAGAAATCAGCTGTTAACCTTATGGGAGTTCCCTTGTATGTTATTTGTCATTTTTCCCTTGCTGTTTTCAATAATTTTTCTTTTCCTTTAATTTTTGTCAATTTGATTACTATGTGTCTTGACCTGTTTCTCCTTGGGTTTATCCTGTATGCAACTCGCTGCTCTTCCTGGACTTGGGTGGCTATTTCCTTTCCCATGTTAGGGAAGTTTTCGACTATAATCTCTTCAAATATTTTCTCGGGTCGTTTCTCTCTCTCGTCTCCTCCTGGCACCCCTATAATGTGAATGTTGTTGTGTTTAATGTTGTCCCGGAGGCCTCCTAAGCTGTCTTCATTTCTTTTCATTCTTTTTTCTTTAGTCTGTTCCACAGCAGTGAATTCCGCCATTCTGTCTTCCAGGTCACTCATCCATTCTTCTGCCTCAGTTATTCTGCTATTGATTCTTTCTAGTGTATTTTTCATTTCAGTTATTGCATTGTTCATCTCTGTTTGTTTATTCTTTAATTCTTCCAGATCTTTGTTAAACATTTCTTGCATCTTGTCAATCTTTTCCTCCATTCTTTTCCCGAGGTCCTGGATCATCTTCACTATCATTATTCTGAATTCTTTTTCTGGAAGGTTGCCTATCTCCATTTCATTTAGTTGTTTTCCTGGGGTTTAAGCTTTTTCCTTCATCTGGTGTATATAGTCCTGTGCCTTTTCATCTTGTCTGTCTTTCTGTGAATGTGTTTTTTTTTCCACAGCCTGCAGGATTGTAGTTCTTTTTACTTCTGCTGTCTGCTCTCTGGTGGATGAAGCTATCTAAGACACTTGATGGGAGGGACTGGTGGTTTTTAGAGCTGACTGTTTCTCTGGTAGGCAGAGCTCAGTAAAACTTTAATCCACTTAAATGTTGATGGGTGGGGCTGGCTTCCCTCCCTGTTGGTTGTTTGGTCTGAGGCAACCCAACACTGGAGCCTTCCTGGGCTCTTTGGTGGGGCTAATGACAGACTCTGGGAGGGCTCACACTAAGGAGTACTTCCCAGAACTTCTGCTGCCAGTGTCCTTGTCATCACAGTGAAACAGAGCCACCCCCTGCCTCTGCAGGAGACCCTCCAACACTAGCAGGTAGGTCTGGTTCAGTCTCCCCCGGGGTCACTGCTCCTTCCCCTGGGTCCCAATGCACACACTACTTTGTGTGTGACCTCCAAGAGTCTCTGTTCCCCCAGTCCTGTCAAAGTCCTGCAATCAATTCCCACTAGTCTTCAAATTCTGATTCTCTAGGAATTCCTCCTCCCATTGCCAGACCACCAGGGTGGGAAGCCTGATGAGGGGTTCAGAACCTTCACTCCAGTGGGTAGACTTCTGTGGTATAAGTGTTCCCCAGTCTGTGAATTACTCACCCACCAGTTATGGGATTTGATTTTACTGTGATTGAGCCCCTCCTACCATCTCATTGTGGCTTCTCCTTTGTCTTTGGATGTGGGGTATTCTCTTACCAGTTATGCAGTGTCTTCCTGTCGATGATTGTCCAGCAGCTAGTTGTTATTCTGGTGTTCTTGCAAGAGGGAGTTAGAGCACGTCCTTCTACTCTGCCATCTTGGTTCTTCCTCTCTGATTTTCTAATCTGGAAAATACTCCTACCATCTCATTGTGGCTTCTCCTTTGTCTTTGGATGTGGGGTATCTTTTTTGGTGAGTTCCAGTGTCTTCCTGTCGATGATTGTCCAGCAGCTAGTTGTTATTCTGGTGTTCTTGCAAGAGGGAGTTAGAGCACGTCCTTCTACTCTGCCATCTTGGTTCTTCCTCTCTGATTTTCTAATCTGGAAAATAAGTTTTAATATATGTAATATTTTTATATAGGTATATATTATATATTTATGATTTTTGAAATATATGTAATATAGGCATGCCTTTATTTTGGAATGAATCACCTATTATTAAATAAAATTGATCTTTGCAGAAATCCAAAATCTAGTATCTTGTTTATGTAATTGGGGAGAGGAGAATTTAGGGATAAAATTGGTTTTAAATAGAGGGTTTCCTTAGATTAAGTGTTCTCAATTCTTTTATTTATTTTTTTTCAGTATTGACCCCCTAAAGAGACTTTTTCTATATATTTTTTTCTATTTGCCTCTCTCACTCATAATACTTTAATGCCACAGATACACTATACCTGTTTGTGTACAGTGGCTCTTTGAGGACAATAGCTATTGTAACATCTAAGATTTTTCCCATCAACCCCTCCCCTTCAAAACAATTTTCTCTCATTAAGGGCAAAAATCTCCTTTTGTGGAGTGTATATGCCTCAGATAGTACAATAAATATATATTTTAAAATGAAAGCAAACATAAATCAAATCCTGTGTCTAAAAATGTCCCTATGTTGTAGATTAATGGTTCTCATCCTTAAGTGTACCACCTGGAAGATTTGTTAAAGAACAATTTTCTGGGCTCAACTCCCAGAGTCCTTGACTCACTAGGTCTGCATTAGGGCCGAGAACTTGGATTTCTCACAGGTTCCCAAGCGATGCTTATTCTACTCAGGAAATCACATTCTGAAAACCAATGCTGTACTTAATGGTCGTCAGGGGAAAAAAAATGTTACTAAATTTATGTTTGAAATGTTCTGCTGTTACAATAACTAAAACACCTTCCCCGTTTATTTTAAGGGTAGCAACCACTTCTGTACATTTAATACCTACTCTGTTTCCCTTTACTCCCTAAATGAACTCATTATTTCTCAAAGAAAATTTAGATGAGTTTGTGTAAAGAAATGCAAAATTTCATGGTTTCTTCTAAGTGGTTTGGATCCTAGGAATGCAAACAGATGATTACAGATCACAAACTGTGTGATCTGCCTTGATGGAGTCACAGGGAACCTTGAAAAGGATAAGAATTCTTAGGTAAGAGATGCAGTGAAACACATCAATCCATTGGAGAATGAGTGCATGATATAAATATGTTCTTCTTTTCAGGATAGTACCCAAAAGAAAGGTGGATTACAGATGTTATAATGGAAATATTTCCAAAGTCCAAACACATCTCCAAAGAACACAAAAAAGTCAGCTCCTATTTGATACTTAAGGAGTGCTGTACAACTCTATCTCAAACTGTGCTTTTGTGTCTAAAAAAGCCCAGCTACAAATTAGCACTGACTTGCCTTTATTAGGCCAAGGGGTATTTAGCCCAGATTAGAATGTGTGGTCTTTTACTTGCATGACCAGCTTTAAGAATCAAGACAAAGTGAAATTTTAAAAATAGAGCTTCAAAGCCTAAATAACAAAGCAAACAGAAAGCCCATTTGATTTGGTCACTTCTCTGTCTTAAGGATCATGCTATTGATCTATTGCACATAGATTAACTCTGATGCACTACCACTCATTGTCTGGGATAATCTTGTATTTGCACACAGCACTCCACCTGGTCTCTTGGATAACAATACCCAGGAAATGAGGGAGGCTGTGAAAAAGCCCTGAATAAAGCAAGACACGGCTCTTTGTTTCTCATACCTCACTGCCTTCTCAGATTTTCCTCCTTCTACCTTTCATTTCTATGTTTGCCAAAGAAAAGAATTAATAGAGTGGAAGTTTTAGATCTGAGGCAGGTTTCATTGGCATTGATGCTTTTTCCCAACCTATTCTCAGCTAATGGCAGGTCACTGGGAGACTGTCTATATGCTAAGTTGCTCTTTTGCTGAAGGCTTTTCTGAGAGGGGAATTATTATTCGTCAAATGCTGGAAAGCAGACATTTTGTGTGTCCTTACTTTAGAAACCCTTTACAGCTATTTATTCCCAGGTTGGGAATGAACAACAATTTTAAATGACCAGAAAAATAAGTCATGCTGTGAATGTATACAGCAAGTGTCCTTCACGATATGCTCCAATCTTCAGCCTATTTTCAGCCTCCCTCTTCCTTGTGCCTGTAGAATGGGATCACTTCACAGCGTGCTTAGGAGGAGAATAAAGCACTATCCTTAATACAATTTATGAATCTTTAACATGTTTTTACAGTTTTGCAATTCTACCTGAAGTGTAGCTGGGCATTCTCATTGGTTACCTCCTTAGTAGTCTATGGACTACAGTTTTTCCAAGTCTTAAATGAGTAGTTAGGTGAGCAAATAAACAATTATGTCTAGACTGCAAATGCAATTTGAACACCTACAACTGGAAATGAGAGATTTGTCACGGCCGACTATTCACAAGACAGAGTTTCACATTTTTCAATAATCTAAGGCAAGTTTTCAGTTTTTGTCATTGTACAACAATCAATAGCTCCAGATTCCTCTGTTCCCCACACCTGTAAACTCATACCCGCATTCTTCCATCAGACTAGCCCACTTTAGATTTAACTTTCTTCTTCTCCATCTATTTGAAAATAACAAATGTTTCATTTTTCTCAAAATTCAAGTTTTTAAAAATTATTTGATGGAAAAGAATATTTTCTTTACTACATAGTTTTATTTGGCCTGTCTATATGTATGTTTTCTGCAATATAAACTTACTATTTGTTTGGATAAGTATCATATAGATATAGTTGAATACATGCACAGCAGTTAATATATAGATATATATAGGTGATGCACATTCTTAGATATTATATACACGTGTGTATATAGAATAGATTGTATGTATATATGTTTGTACACTTGTTTTTTTTGAAATAATTAGAATATGGTGCTGAATCAGTTTCATTTCTTGGTGGGACATTTCAAAATAAAGATCAATCAGGTAAATAGCAGGGTCAAGTTCAGAGTTTCAGTTTGAGACTTGTAGACATCTTCAAATTTGTGAAGTCACCATCAGTCAGGGACATCTGTTATGTTCATAGGATCAGAAACTAAGAATCAATATCTGGAGATAATAATAAATTAAATTCACATGGGAACATTTGGCAACTCAAGTGAAACCCTGAATTAGAGGCTGATCCTCTGTGGTCTTCATCCCGCCTCATTTCAGACCCTTTTCTGCTTCCTTCTAGGCCGCTGTCCAAGCCTCCTAACCAGTCTCCACTATCTTGGAATTTCAGTTTTTCTCATGATGTCTAACTATCCCAGTTACCTTTATTATGCTTACAATTTATCACGTTACAACTCAATGTAAAAAGCTGTGCTTGTTTCTCAGTATGTGAAGGTAAAGTGGAGACACCTTAATATATCACATGATGACTTTTTCAAACTGAGTCCACATTTTCCAAGCTAATCTACCTCACTCCATTTTATGAACCCCCTCTTCAGATCACACTGAAAACTTTACTTTTCACAGAAAATGCCAGACTTTCATATCTCCCTGACTGGTCACTTCTGTTTAAAAGTAATATCATGCCATGTTTTCTCCTTTCCCATTTAGCTGATTTTATGAATTTCCTGATTTCTTG
Organism: Physeter macrocephalus; assembly: GCF_002837175.3. Classification (NCBI taxonomy): domain Eukaryota; kingdom Metazoa; phylum Chordata; class Mammalia; order Artiodactyla; family Physeteridae; genus Physeter; species Physeter macrocephalus. The sequence continues at coordinate 54,508,664 of NC_041232.1, read as the reverse complement.
ATTTTATACATTTTTTATAACAAGCTATACATTTATTCATCCAGCCCATAGATGTTGAACTCAAGCCTAGAGTTAGAGTAGTAGAAAAGACAAATTCCATGTCCTAAAGGGGCTTACATCCCAGTGAGAGGAGAGAGTTAATGGTTAAACAAAGTTATAGGAGATAAATTTAAGTAGTGATAACTAATGAGGGTGTAGAGAGGTTAGCTTGAGGCTACCATTGATTATCTAGTCAGAAAGGGCCATTGTCAGGGGTCATTCATTTAAAGTAAAACCAGACTTAGGAGGAAGCAAACCTGCAAGGTGCCAGGGGAAGAACATTTCGGGTAGTGGTGGGGAGGAAACATATGAAATTATCCCAAAATATTTGTCTTATCAACAAAGAGAAAGCTTAACTGGAGAGTAGAAAACAAGGATAGTAGGTGATCAAGTCAGGTTGAAGGGCATTTTCCAGGTCATGTCAGACTTTATATGCTGTATAGTCTATGGAAGAACATTTTTGTTTTATTCTAATTGAAATAGTAAGCCATTGGTGGGTCATAAGTGTATGTATGTTGGAGTGGGTCTGATGTATTCAGTTGCGTGCTCTCAAAAGATTATTCTGGCTTTTGTGTAAAACCAGTGAGGAAAAGATGATGGAGAGGAGTGAGAGGAGCCAGGTGGGAGGCCATTCTACTTGTCTTGATGGCAGGTGGTGGTAGTTTGGATTAGAGGTACAGTAATGATAAGAAGTGAGCAGATTCTAGATATATTCTACAAATTGGATTGATAAGACTTGTTGATGATGAAGGAAGGGTGAGAGAAAATATCTGAGTCCTAGAAACAGGATGAATGGTAGTGTCACATACTGAGTTAATAAAAACTGACAGAAAAAAAATTTTGGAGTATAAAATTAAAGAGTTCTGAATTAGACATATTGATTTTAAGATGCTCATATAGATCCAAAAAGAGGTGTCATGTATTCGTTGAACACATGAGTTTAAAACTCAAACATTTGAGCTGGAAATATATTTTTTTATGATTCAACATTATAGAAACAGTATTTAAATTTATTTAATTATTTAATAATATATACTTTTTAATTCAGATGACCTCACCTAGGGATAGACTGTGGTTAGAGGAGAAAGCCAAAACCTCAGCTTAGGACATTCAAAGGTTAATATGTTGAGCAAAAGAGGATGCAGAAATGGAGGTTGATAAGAAATGTTGAAAAATAATGGAGAAATAAAAAAAAAATAGAGTAGAAAAACTTATGGAAAAATGTATTCCAGAAAGAGAGAGTGGTCAGCTGTGTCAAATATGGATACAAAGTCATCTTGATGAGGATAGAAGATTACCACTCAGAAATGTCAAGAGTGTGGTCCTTCAAGGACAATGGTGCTTCAAGGACAAAGGACTACCCTGCCTGGAAAAGTTTCAGCGTTACACCCCCTATCAGACCCTTAATCACCCTCCCCACAATGTTGCGATGGTTACAAAATTCCTGAGCCCGTTTGGGCAACTCCCACCTGGGCAACGGGACCTGTTCCAAATAAGGAAAGGCATCTGGCCTGTCCCACTCCCACCCTATATAAGGAAGGTATATGTGCCTTGGCCAATCATTAAACGAAATTTTCACCTAGGACCATTCCTTTGTTTTCTAGCTATAAAAACTGATCTATAACACATATTCTGGCTTGACTGTCCCAGACTACTAGGAAGTCCACCCACTGTTCTGGCAGTGACCCTTCCCTCTAATAAATTCTATCTCCTTTACATTCTGCCTTGTATCTGGAAATTCTTTTCCAACCCGCGTTTGGACGATGACAAAGTGGGAGATCATTTGTGACATTGCTAAGAGCTATTTGTAGAGAAGTGGAAATTTAAATGGAATAATAGTGATTGGAGAGAGAATGTGAAGTGAGAAACTGGAGACTGTGAATAGATCAAATACTTTATTAGTTTCACTCTTAGAGGAAGCAAAAAAAAATGAGATGAAGGATAGAAAAAGAATAAAATCAAAGGAGGATTCTACAAAACATTATATTAAGACATGTTTTTATAATTAAGGAAAATATCCTGTTTTAAGGGAAGACCTGATGATGTCAGAGAGGTGGGTGAGGGGAGAATTGTAGTCAATGTTTGGCCCTGAGCACTAGGAAGGTGACAAGGATTCATGGCCCATCTGGAAAGGTTAGCTTCATTATAATGCAGGAGAAGGCAAAGTAATTTGGGCAGAGATGTATGTAAAGTGATGGACCACTTTATGGTTAGATAGGTCATTTTTCTTTTTGTTTATTTTCTTAATAAAAAATGAGATGATGTCATGAGTTATGAGTGATAGACTGAAGAAGGGGCTTTAGATATTTGAGAGGAATGTAGTGTGTATAAAATAGTTTTCTAAAATAAGAAAGAAATTTACTAGGAAGGTACAGTAAGACTATCTTGACATGTTGATAAATTCAAAGTGAAATCAGTCAACAGAGTTGTGTGATCTCCTATAACCATATTCAGCTTTTCAGGTATACACATAGAGTAAGCAGTTAGTTAGACTTAAAAAGGATTGGACTTTTCAAGGAGCATTTATAGGGCAGAGGACAGGAGTGCAAAGGGTATTTACATGTGTGTGTTTATATTACTGAACCACAAAACCTCCATAGGTTAAAAATGGAGACAAAGATGTAATTGGGATGACAGGGAGTAGAAAAGTTGCAAAGTCAACTGACTGTGTGAAGAGGACTAGAGTAAATAATCTGGGATGAGAGAGGTGATTGTAAGATAATAGGATTTAATATTTCAGAGGTATAGGTGATGGTAAGGTCAAGGTTATAACCACAGAACTGAATGACTCATGTGATATGGATGGAAAGCTCATTGGAAGTGAGGAGGTCAAGGAACTGAGAAGCTGGGATTTTGAATGGGTAAGTGGATTTAAGGTATCTCTGAGGTTAAAGGTAATCAAGAAAACTTGAAATCGAGCTTTTGGAGGGATATGCTTATTGATTCTGGCATGTTTATTTTACTCTCTTTCCTTTTCTTTTTTCTATATTACTAAGCAGTAAGTTCTCAATGGTGTGAACACCTCCTTCTTCAAAATTGTCTTACAAGGCCAAGGAAAATACTTAGTTTATGCAAAAATATACAAAGAGTGAAGAAAAAATCCTCAATAACTAATAATTAATAATAACCAAGAATGAATGAATAAACAAATGAATGGGTGGTAATCCTTAGCATTTTTGAGATAGAAGGAGAAGGGGCATGCACTTCAATGAACTTATTTTATGGATAAAATAAATGACACCCATAAGATAAATTACTTAGCATTACATGCCTTATTAATGCATGAAATTAAACTAGATCCAGATATGAACACCAGCATGTTTTCTAGGAGAAAACTCTTAAATACATGGTCAGTACTTAAGTTTCAACATTATCAAAGTAGATAAATAAGCAAGAATAGACTTTGAATCAAAATTTAAATATCATTGATGGGATAGAGTTTATGTGCTAACTAAGAGCCAAGAACAGTTTTGTCCAAAGTTTTGGAAACTCACAATTCCAGCGTATTTCTGCCTGCCCTCTTGTTTATTTGCAAAGCAAATTTGCATTAGAAATCTCATATAATTCTGTGACTGCTCTAAGTAGCAGGCTAGGGAATCTAAGAATTGAATCAAAGTGTTATTTTCACAATAGGATATGAAAATCCCTGGCCAGATGTATTTGCTGGTGGAAATGAGAAAGAAACTGGGTACATCAATAAAACACGGGAACAATTTGAGGGCCACAGTAAAATAGCTTATGGTGTCAATACCTAGGGGATTTCACCAGTGGAAGGACCACATCACTAGAGAAAGAGAGAGAGAGAGATGGACAGATTCATCATAAATTCTTATTTTTCCCCACCCCATGATTGTTGCCTTCATGATTGTGTTGATCAATACCTAAGCACCTACCTGTATCATAGCAAGTTGTAAGGTTCAGGTTCACAATTCCAATCCCAATTGTTACAGCAAGGTCTTGGCCTTACTTCTTTCTTCAACTGGAAAGATGTTTAAATTAGCACATTTAATTAAGAAGTTTAACTCCTCCCCTGTGCTCTTCAGCTTAAGAGTTCTCAAGTGTCCTCTGTAGACTTGAAAGGGTTAGTCGGTAATCATCAATAAACATTGTTCAGTCTTTTTTTTTTATGGTATGAGTTTTCTTATTTAGTAGTGATTCAAATATCTTCTATTATCAGAAAAATAAAAAGATAAATAAACTGAAGAGAGATTGAGAGGCAGATCAGGTGAAATGACTGACTCTCCTTTCTCGTTTCCTCCTTCTTTTCCTAAGAGGTAAATTCTATCTGTTTCTGGTGAGTGTTCTGGTGAATGTGTGAGTGTACACTTTTGAATATATCCATGTGTGTAAAAGAAGAACAAAGCAATGGCATATTAATTTTATAGATAGCCATGGCACTGGACTCAAACTGGCAAAAGAAAGCGACCTAGGCAAAATTTAAAGTCAATAAATGTTATTTCTGAAAAAAAATTAATAATGTGTTTAATAGAAAAAAATCTATAGCTGTTGGAATCAGACATTTAGGGGGTAAAAGCTAGGTCTACCACATTTTACTCCCTTAAGTTTCCTTCCCTATATAATGGGAACATGTTGTCTACCTTACAGGTGTGCCTGGCCCAGTAAATGCTAAATAAATGTTGGTTCCTTTCTTCCATTCCCTGGACCTGGAGACAACCTATCATGGAGTCAAAGTGTTCTAATAAATCAAATGCAATTGAGATATCTATCAATCATCAATCATGGCACTGAAAAAAATATAAAAGTACATAATATTAAACCTATCCTTAAAATACTTAACATTTTGCTGAGAAAATAAGATGTTCATAGCAATAATGATTATAATCATTACAAAGAATAAATGTTCCAAAACTAAATTAGCATTTCAAACACTGCATGTGAAATGGTAAGATTACTATTTATATTAATACATACAAGATTGATAAAAATAGAGGTTAAAATTACACTTACAGATTCTTAGAGTTGAGGAGGGAATAGTGATTATTTAGTTTAACCCTCCCATTTTAAAATGAAGAGACAGAGTTCATGTATATGATGTGATTTGTCCAAATCATGCCTTTATTAAGTATCAGAGCAATTAAACAAAGCAAGAGCAGAAGCAGGATCTATAGATGTAACATCACCAAATTACATTCAGTGGAAGAGTGAATGTTCCAATTCTGCTTAATTTATTTTTAATTGCTTTAGTATACAAATATATCCCTTTGGTTCAAGTAACATTACTTTTACACTTAGTCCACTTCATTGTGATGAACATTAAAACCATTTAAACAAACAGGAGGCAACATGTTTTGGGTGCTGTATGTGGGAGAATGATTCATCTTTAAAGTTACCTAACGAGATATATTAACTGCTGTCACCCACTTTGGCTGGGATATTCCATAGATACAAATGTTCAAAGACACTACTAGTAGTTTCAAAAGGAATTTCCAAATTGATGATTCCTTTATACCTGGAGGGACACAGTGTTTGACATCAAAGCTTGGTATTATGTGGCTTCAGTTAATCAAAACCTCTTTAGAAAAGGGATGAAAATCAAAAATATTAGAAGATTTACAAAATAGGTATCCTAGTTATTAAGATGAATGGAAGCCAACTTTTGTGTTTTTATGATTAGCAAAAGCTAATACTGTGTGTAAATAAGGAAGAAACAAGATAAGATGAGCCTTCTCCAATTGGCAATTTTGGTCACTAGTAGGTGCTATCATGTGAAATACAGAGAAATCTAAGAAGAAACATTTCATGTAACTCATTTCCCCCCAGTGACTTCTACATTTGCAAGTTCTTCCTCTTTCTGCCCTTCTGGACCCTAGGCCAGATCCCCACAACCCATCAGAATGGAGTTCAATAAAACATATACAGGATAAATAAGAAGCTGCAACATCCCTCGTCTTTAAAAATATGTCAGGCAGCTCCCCATCACCCATATATATATATGTTTTTAAAATTTCATCTTTATTTATGACCAAATACAATGCAAAAAAAAAAAAAACCATTCAGATGTTATCCAAGCATATGTTTTGGGGCTCTTTTCAATCATAGATGCTGGGCTGAATAAGCTTTGTGTCTGACCTAATATATCACCTTCTTCTTTCTGAAGCCCTCATATGATGCTTAAGTACAATTTAGTACTTAAATATATAGTATCTAATTATCACTTGTTATTGAATCCCTTGGGTTAATCTTGTCACTTTAACTGGATTTGAAGCTTCTTAATAACAGAGCTTATATTCTATTTTTCTTCTTATTATGTGTTTTTCATAGTGACTAAGTCAGGCCTTCAAGATATGGTAGGGGCCTAAGGAGCGCCTGTATCTCTGAATTGAATAACATAGTCTTGTTTATACCTTTTTTAATCCACAAGAGACAGTTAACTGATGTTTTAAAGAATGTAGGACCCTTAATAAAGTAATACAGGGCTTCCCTGGTGGCGCAGTGGTTGAGAATCCGCCTGCCGATGCAGGGGATACGGGTTCGTGCCCCAGTCCGGGAAGATCCCACATGCCGCGGAGCGGCTGGGCCCGTGAGCCATGGCCGCTGAGCCTGCGCGTCCGGAGCCTGTGCTCCGCAACGGGAGAGGCCACAACAGTGAGAGGCCCGCGTACCACAAAAAAAAATAAATAAATAAATAAAAATAAAGTAATACAAATGAAATGTACCCTCTTACTTTATGGATAGCTTGCAGTAGGTGAGGGAGTTTGGGTAGAATTTGGCAGAGCACTCCTTCCCTGGCTCACTGACTCCTTCTCCAAGTTTATGACTTCTTATTTGTGTGATTCTTGATATTTTATTCTGAATGAATTATATGTTTTCACATTTAAGATGTCATTATTGTTGTAGTTCACATCTGTCCAAATAGCCATAAATACCATTTTCACTATTTATTTCCTTCTTGAATAAGTCAGTTATACCAGAAAAGAGAAAGCTCCGCAATACAAGTTTTACATCTGTTTTAGGTAGCTCATAACAAAATACTCACTGAATCTTCTGACTGCAGTCAGAAAACGTTCAGAGCACCTTTATGGAATGGAGACCTTACACTCTTCTGGTCTTAGTGCTAGAGAAGATTTTGGATCACTTAATTTTACTGAAGAGAAAAGCATAGCCCCGAAATGGAAAATAACTTGACCGAGGGAACACAATCAATTCTTCAAAATTACTGTGATTGCAATAGAAATTAAATAGACTTATTTGGGTCCCCGGGAGCAGTGTTTAGACTAGGGGTGGTTTTGACTACCAAGGGACATTTCACAATGTCTGGAGACAACTTTCGTTTTCACAACTTGGGCAGAGGTTCTACTGGCAACTAGTGGATAGAAGCCAAAGATAGTCATAAAAATCCTACAACACATAGGACAGGCCCCACAGTAAAGAAGTATAAGGTCCAGAGTATCAACAGTGCTGAGGTAAAAAACACTACAATTGAAGAAAAACAGAAAAAAAAAAAGAAGCAAAACAAAATCCTGTATGTTTTATATGATATCTCTCTCTCAAACTAACTTACATGTTTTCTTTTTTATTTATTTATTTATTTTTTTTGCGGTACGCGGGCCTCTCACTGTTGTGGCCTCTTCCTGTTGCGGAACACAGGCTCCGGATGTGCAGGCTCAGTGGTCATGGCTCATGGACCCAGCCACTCCACGGCATGTGGGATCTTCCCGGACCAGGGCATGAACCCCCGTCCCCTGCATAGGCAGGCAGACTCTCAACCACTGTGCCACCAGGGAAGCCCTTCCATGTTTTCTTTTTCTGTATCTATGGTCAGGTGCATTTCTATCAACTCCTTTTGCCCTACAGTTCACTCTTACACTCTTTAAATTGGGAGCGGTGGTAAGGAAAGATAGGATTTACTGCCAGGAAGAACAAAGGTAAGCTTCATGTCTATATCTATATTCTATTACTTAAAGGAGGTTCAATTAACCCCCAAATCCTGTTAATAACTCTGTTTTCTCTTAGAAATCATAGACATATAAACCAACTGAGTTCTGGAAAGCCTTTTGGGAATATCAGGGAAATTTTCTATTAACATAAAACACTATGAACACCAATGAAATCAAAGGCTTATGTGGAAACATCAAAACGCCTGCCTCAGGCATCATTTTGACCTTTACAATTTTCAGACTCCATAGCATTTCAGTGTTTTTGATTGTTAAGGATACCATTTGGTCCTAAGTAATAATTCTGGGATCTTAACAAAATTAACAGTTCATAAAACCAAATTATGGGTCTCTTAAGACAGTCAGACATAGGGGTCCAAATTGAATGTATATAATAACTTTTTTTTTCTATATATGATATTGGTATTGCTAGGTCCTGTAGCTGTGTTTACATTGTAACAGGAAGTGAAGATTAAAGATAAAGATCAAAATTCTATGGTTTAATCAGCATGGTGAGGTTGATCCTCATCACTCCCAAGTTCTGCTGTCTTTTCATCTTTTCTCTCTATTCCTTTTAGATGCATTAATGTTCTGAGATTCTAGACAGAAGAAATTAAGCTTTAAATGTAAGTGGGAGGGGTATGACTAGGTCAGTATGTTGTGAAGTTGGATGAAGTGTGGGATGACAAGTTGGTTTGGTTGAGGAAGAAATCATTGGCAGAGCAATCATGTATTAAGATACTTTCTCTCTTCCCTTACTGTATTCTGTATTTTCTCCAAAAGCCCTTTCTCTCCTTTTCTTCCATTTCTAGTTTTCTTCTCTTAAATATCCTCAACTTATAGACCTGTAAAGTAAAGTAGATACTCAGTGAGGTTTGTTCGATTGGCTGGTTACATCTTCTTTTTGACCTCCATCTAAACGTTACGTTACTTAACAGAAACAGAACAGCTGCGTTTACATAAGGTGATCCTGGACAATTTTCAGCCATTGTAATTGGAATACGTCTCCAAATTATTGCTGTAATCAGTAAACAGGAAACAGGTAGACCAGAATCCAAATTCACTTGTCTGTCCTGGAAGTCAACAGTTAGGGCTCATCCAAGGAGGAAGGGGGAAATGGAAATGAGGAAAATCTGACTTTGAACTTTAGATTTACACATACCATCACTCAGATAAGGTTCTACACAGCCTGATTTCCTTAATTACTTGATCTTTTTTTCATCCAATCCCCAATCACCCTGAATAAAATTTTCTTTCTTTTTTTTTTTTTAATATGGCATTCGGTTTTTAATTCTTCCTATTCTAACTTTAGATATAGTGGCTGATTTGGTAATTCAAAGATTTTCATTAATTTTTTTTAAAATCCTTAATTAGAAAGAGGTACTTTAACAAGGAAAATTAACTAAATAATTAAAAATAAGGGGAGATAAGATGGATGTGGTAAACAAAATGCTATTTCTTCTAAGGGTATATATTTATGTTAGTTGAATTGAAAAGTTAAGTGATAAAATATTACAAACGTGTAGAAAGGAAATTCAAATAAATTTTTATTCATGCTTCTAGTTCTTTATAGTACATTACATCAGTTAATGGCAATTTGTATAATTTGTGTAATGACATAAATTGTCACAAACCCTCACTCAGTGAAGTGCTTCAGAGTCATAAATCAGGAGACAGTGAACATTGGGAAGAACAGTCTATCAGCCTTAGGGTGAAAGAGGAATGGGTCATGGTGGTAATCACTCAGTGAGTAACTGTGCAAGGTTGAGAAGGAAAATGAATGGAATGGCAGGAGGAAAGCATGACTGAGCCAGAGTTGATGAGCTAATCCTCACATCAAATGGAATCATGCTTCATGGATACATGTTGTTTTGCTCAACTTCTAAAATTACTTTCCCTGACTTATGATTACTTCTTTACAGGGGTCTAAGGACAATGTTGAGAGTAAATCTTAAATCCTTTCAGACACTTTCCAACACAGGCTACTTTTTTAAAATTAAGACACATATATATGTATATATAAGAAATATATGTATTTCTCAAGAACTGTCAAGGGTTTGAGATATTATCCTACTATCAGGCTAACAATTTAGCCTGCCACAATATCATGGATGTTAGCAGAAGACATGAGCCTCCTGGGTCAGAGACAAAGGACTATGTTACTTAGGGCAATAGCAGCAGCCAGATTATCAGCATTTTCTTGCACCAATTCCCTAAGCCTCAGTTCCCAATGCATGACACAGAGAACACTCTGACACAAAGATATCCAGATGAGTTACATTACAGGACAGTTACATACACAGTATCCAAATCTTTTAAAATGGGCAACAAACATGCCTACCCTTTGTTCTAGAAGTAGCTCTAATTTTATGCCCCAAGGTTACAAGCAAACCTGCCCTTGGCTCTTGAGGGAGACAAAATCTCTATTTTCCAAGGCTGTTGAGTATATAAACATCCTTGTAAAGATAATCCAAAGCAAAGGTAATCAGTGTCTCTGCTTGCAAGTAATGAAAAGCACAAGACACACATGAAAAATTGTTTTCCAACACTTTTTAAGTGGAGAAATGCTCTGATAAAGCCCATGACTTTGACTCCCCTTGGGATGTGAATCTATGTTCTCTTACTCCTGAAGGGAAACTTCCCACCTCCCACCACTCCCACTCTTGGAACTAAGGAAGTTGAGCCACCTAGACAGTGGAAAATGAAACAAAAGATTAACTTTGGTCTCTTAGCATTAGCAGAGGGTCTAAAGCAATAATCCTTGGCATTTATCCCTTTACCTTTTATTATCTAAGCACTTTGTGAAATTATCTAGTTAGTTAATCTTCCTAACACCTTTGTGAATGAGGTTAAATGATGTAGTTTCTAAAATAGGTATATACAAATTATAACTTGATAGGTATAGTGTTATAAGTCTGGAGTATAATTGTTCTTGGTGTTTGATGGGATTACAGACATTTTACAGGCCACTGGTTGTAGTTTCGTCTACATATCATCTGTTTTTATGGTCTAGCATCTTAAGGAACAACCCAAAATGGCTCAATGAAACTACTGTCCCTTCTAAGTAAGCCAATCTTATAACACATAATTTTTTAGATACTTTGAGGTTTTTTCCTACTATAGCTTCTCTCAGTTGTAACTCTATTTCTAATTCCAGAAGTAATTAACTGAACAAAAATTATAAAACCTTAAAATTAGATAAGAAGTTGAAAATATCATGTAAGTTTCTTCAATGAGTAAATTCTTCAGAACTGATAATTTTTTAAAAATATAGTGTAGATTAAATTCTTTAATCAATAAAGTAATAATATAATGTATGTTTCTTTAACATTTTGTTAATGTAACCTAATATTATTCAGACTTCACAAGGTTGTTAATACAAAAAGGGTCACAATATCTCAAACTTCACAGGATTATGGGTTTTTTGTCTGTTTTATTTTTCACTGATGAATCCCCAATACCTAACTCAAGAGTTCACAAAGCATGCACTGTAAATATTTGTTGAATGAATGTTAGAATAAGCTTTTAACCTTCCAAAAAGTCACTGTGTCACATCAAGTCAAGTTTACCTCTAAATCCATATTATAAAAAGCGTCTGCCATTATGGATAACAGTCCTTGTTCAAACATTATTCCTGTTTCCTTCATTTTCCATCTTACTCAGCAATTGCTCCCAGGGATCCACATAGAAATCTCAAACCCCTCATGTTGCCAGCTGTAAACTGGGTTCTGGACAGGACAAGCAAGGAGGATTTTCTTCCCCACTCAAGGATATATCTTGCCACTCATGGTGTCTAACAAAAACATTTGGCTTGATGTCACATAAATCTTTGTGATTTCAATTTCTTCAGCCGCAGTCTAAAACCCTGTTCGCCAAAGCCCCAGACCTCATTCACACATCCAAAATAAGGATTCTTTGCTATCCTCCCCCACTTTCCCTTCTCTCTTCTCTCTACCTTACTGTTTCCACATACCACCGTCTCTATGCAGGCTGTCTTACCCATGATCAGGTTAACTCTCGTTCCACAGACACTTGTTCTTCACAGGCAGTGATATCTGGATTTTATTTTCACTTAGCTGCAATATCATCTTAAGTTAACAGATATAAGTTAATATATATTCCAAGGAATGCTTTCTCTTTTTAAGTGGTTACCCTGTGCAAAGCAAAACACTTACTTCAACTATACATTGGTCAACATCTTCCTAGGGATGACACAATTTAGTCTCTTGATGGTGAACCTAAATTTTTGTAAGACCTGCTTGTAATTAGGCCTGGTAAAGAGTGGTATTGATTACAACATATAATACAATTTTTTTACTTTCTGTCTTCTTTTAACCTCCTTTAAAAATAAATTCATGTAATGAACACGTTTTCTAGTTGTATCTGAATGATTGAATCTACACAATATTTTTTTTTTCCTTCATGTCAATGATCACATCTGCTTTAGGTAGATTTTTTAAAAACTTTATATCCATTTCTTCATATTTGCAGTCTCTTTCATTCTTCCAAGTCCAGGTAAATGATGATGATGTGATTAGCCTCATCACCTAAATATAAATGACTCTGACAAAGAAAGCCTGTGCCCTAAGAAATAAAAGTTCAGCCTGTTTTTGACATAAGTGTCAAGACAATCCAAGAGTTGCCCTTGCAACAGATAATTAGGGAAAACTGTCAAGACTGCAGCTTAATCTTGTGTACATCTGCTCAAAGTAAGCTCTGAAAACTGTGGGATCTAGGAAGACAATCTTTTGTAATTAGCCAAGGCCACTATAATCCATAACAACATCTGATCAAATTGATTTCCAGTCCATCAAGTTGTATCTGTCAACAGCAAGCTTACCGATCATCCTGGAGCTGTGACTACCTCATGTAAACCTCTAAGGTCATTTAAAGGTTCCTTTGCCTTGTAAATATAAAATCATTTTCACTTTTTGACAGACTGTCTTTTCATGTCGGGCAGTTGGGCAGAGGGAAAGTAGGAAAAAATGGACTGTCAGTAGCATTCACAAATCATTAACATCAGGGAGGCAGAAATCCACAACATGTCTTCTGTAAGATTAGTGTTCTAACTAAGTAGCCAACCATATTTGTAATATATGAAGACAAATAATTATATCACATTTACTTCTGCACTTGAGTGAGTCTGTTGCATAAGAGACTTTGCTATTACGGTGTGCATTGCCAAACATTGCACCCATGCCTATCTCTCTACTTGGATGTACTACTTTCATCTCTATTCCATACCTGTTACTCTTTCCAAGCTCTAGTCTCTAGGTAGTCTCAAATACAATCACTATATCTTTCTTAAACTCAAGTTTTAAGAATGGATTGAATCATGCCACTTTTCTGCCTCTCTCTTGTCTTCCACATACATTCTCTTTTTTTTTTTTTTTCCCAGCCTGGAGTCCTAGGTACTTCATGTTCTAAGCTTCGTGACCTTCCCCTTTCTCTTGCTCTCTTGATGGCCATATATAGTCCCTCTCATATATAAAATTAAATTATCCTCATTAATCTAAAAGTGCCAACCTCAGATCAGTTTAAAACCTCACCCACCTCCTCTTGATCCTAATTAGATATGCTCTTAATTACCCTTCAGTGTGTATGACTTAATGAAATAGTCCAACAGTTTGCTTCACTTTGTTTTCCCTCACCCAGACTCTCTGAAAGCTCCTTAGAATGCTCCTCATTCCTTCTTGCAACTTTTCTCTCCTAGCCTATGCGGTAAGACACTTTTCTGCCATCTTTTTCACTTTTTCTTTTCAAAGATCCCTTTGAAAGACCATCCCCTAAGTGAAGGATACTCCTGGAAGAATTCCAGCCCTCAGTTTTCTGTCCTTCTTTCCACATTTCCCCATGCCTCCTAGTGCCTTCTCTAAGTTCATGACTCTCATTTTGTGTCTCCAGCAGCTTGCACTTTTGTCCCATACATTCAATTGCCTAAAGGCATCTCCATGTAAAAAATAATATTTGTGCAAATCTCACCATATTCAAAGGTAAATTAATCTTCTTCTCACACAACTGGATTAATTTTTCAAATTACTTCATTCCAGTAAGGCAGTTGTCCTGGCTGGTCTCCTTCTCTTGCTATACTTTCAATTTGTCACCAAGCTATTTCATTCCTTCTTTCAAATTTTGCCAGATAAATATTACTGCTTTTCTTTTTTTATTGCTGTCACCTTAGCAAAGGTTTTCATCACCCTCCTCCCCAAATTAAGAAACCTTACATTAGATTTCCTATTGAGATATAATTCATATGCCATAAAGTTCACGATCTTAAAGTGCAAAAATTTATGTTTTTTAGTATATTCACAAAGTTGTGCAACCATCACTATTTTCTAATTCTAGAACATTTCATCACCACCAAAAGAAACCCTGTACTGATTAGTAAGTAGTCAGTCTCCATCCTGCTTCCCCTCTCCTCATCTCTAAGCCCCTCACCAATTTTCCTATCTGTCTCTGTGGATTTTTGACATTTTATATAAATGAAATCATACAATATGTGGTCATTGTGACTGGCTTCTTACACATAGCATAATGTTTTCAAGCTTTATCCATGTGGTAGCATGTATCAGTACTTTATTCCAACAAAAAAAAATTTGGTGACAAGTATTCCATTGTATATATTTTGTTTGTTTGCTCTTTCATCAGTTGATGGATATTTGGGTTGTTCGTGGTTATTATCCTAAGAAAATACAGTATTTACTATAATAGATAAATACATGGGAATGTATAAATGTGTGAAAGAGAAAATGGAGAGAAAGCTTGGCACATGTATATGGAAGTAGGGTCAACTAGATTTGTTGATGGATTAGATGCAAGGGATGAGAGAAAAAAATAATCACAGATGAATCCATAAACTTATGAATTCTATGCCTTCCTTCCCTGGTAGGGGGAAATTATTTAATGACAGAGAAAATTATGGTTACACTAAGGTTTCTGGAGTCTGATTGTCTGTAGGTTGAAGAGAGGACACTTGTTTTATAACTTTTCTTTGGTAACGATTATCTATGCTTATGAATTTAAGTTCATTTACATATGTGTATATATATACATATATATGTATGTGTTTATATATATACATATATATGTATGTGTTTATATATATACATATATATGTATGTGTTTATATATATACATATATATGTATGTGTTTATATATATACATATATATGTATGTGTTTATATATATACATATATATGTATGTGTTTATATATATACATATATATGTATGTGTTTATATATATACATATATATGTATGTGTTTATATATATACATATATATGTATGTGTTTATATATATACATATATATGTATGTGTTTATATATATACATATATATGTATGTGTTTATATATATACATATATATGTATGTGTTTATATATATACATATATATGTATGTGTTTATATATATACATATATATGTATGTGTTTATATATATACATATATATGTATGTGTTTATATATATACATATATATGTATGTGTTTATATATATACATATATATGTATGTGTTTATATATATACATATATATGTATGTGTTTATATATATACATATATATGTATTATATATATATATATGTATATATATATATATATATATATATATAAAATGGTTGGTAGGGTTGATTGCTCCAGGATGGGGCAATTACAAAGTTCTAACTGAATATTTTTATGTGAACGTCTAAATACAAAGTTACTGTCAAACCTATAATAATGCCTCTGAAAGACACTCATCGGGGATGTGCTTTTTTATCTTAGTTCTATACATCAACATCCACCCCTGTCACACATACATACCATTTAAACTCATACTTGGCTGTGACCTTTATCCTAAATCTGCTTATGTCACAATGTGTCGTGAAGTCCTGCTCATTTTTTCTCTTAAGTACTTTCTGTGATCCACTTCACTCATCCCCTTGCCCTCATTCTTATCATTTCTTACGTACATTGTCTATGCCATATCCTTCTCTGACTCAGACTTGTAGCCTTCAATTTATCATCAGCACTGCCAGAAATATCCAGATAAAGTGCAAATCTGACTTGTCTTGACACTTAGAAATGTTCAGGCATTTCCTATAGCCAAACTTCAGTCTGGGTTAGTGTCCTCTACTTTCCCAAATAAATTGTATAATACTACAGTACAAATGGTACATGTGGTGCATTGTATCTGTCATATGTATTACAACTATCCTTTCATATATTGTCTTATTTGTTTTTATCCTAAGATAAAAATTAAAATTCTGGGCTATTGCCTAGAATCTGGCTTATAGTAGATCTCAATTAATGCTATGCAAGTGAATAAGTTGTGTATACATTAGGTTAGACTGGTATGGGATAGATTGTTTTTCTAAAATGTTATTCCTACTCCAAAGTTTTTAACACTAGTTATAATTAAAACCCTCTTAGTTCTTACAGTCTATCTAACAAGAATAAAAATAATAATATTGTCTGGAGTGTTGGAGAATTATACTTCATTTTAAAGATTGAACACCTGAATTTAGGTTCCTTAAAGCTAAACTTGGTAATACTTATTGGAATGTTGTAAAACAGGGAAAATTGAAGTATAGGAAATTATAAAAATATTTCATAAATTAGTGCATAACATGAAAATATTTGCATGTTTTCTCATTTTCATACAGGTTACTAAAAAAAAATAAGGAAAAAAAGGTTTTCCAGAAAATTGTCTGCTATAAATATATATAAATATATAGCATTCATATTATTAGGAGAAGAAAAATATGTTCAGAGCTCCAAATCACATTTCAATAAAGTGAGCTTTATTGAACATTTCCAAAGAAAAATTCACACTGAGTCATTCAGAACCTTGTTAGAACATACAGACTGATGGTCTCAAGGTTTTCTGATTTTGAATTTAGAAAACCTTTAGGTAATACCTGGTTTGTTGTAAAGTACAGCAAAAACCAAAAACACTCAGTGATAAAAATTTAGACTCTATGTTTGTGTATATGGTTCTTTTCAGTTCTGGGACTTTGTAATCTTGTTCATTTGGATTTGGCTGTTTGTTGGGCTTCATATTCCAGCATGGGGCAATTATAAAGGTTCTACCATTCACAAAATTCTCCTCCAGTTTCCACATTAGTGTGAATATACTACATTAGTACATTAATCTCATCACTCTATCTCCACCAGTCAACCAAGTCTCTGATAATTCATGTTAACACTTTTCAGAGTTGGTAAAATCCTAACTTCTTTCAGGAATCCATCTTTAATTTAATCACTGTTTTAATTAACATCTTCCTCTCTATTCTCTATACACTTGAATTTTCAGTCTATATTTTACCTGTTTGAGCTTTTGTTATGACTATTTTCCCACTATTTCGTCCAGACTATAAACGTAGGGTTTCTGTTGATACCCACTCCATCTTTAAGATCCTCTAAAGCAAAGCGCAAGTCCCAGCACACTTAGTTTCCCAACTCTTTTTTTTTTCCTTGCTTGAGGTCTTTGGTACCACAGGAACTTACTTCACCATTAGCAAGCATAATCCGGAAAGGTAGGGAATTACATGGGCAAAAGTTATCATTAGAAACATGGTCTAATTTCCCTGCCATTTGAGGGAAGATTCAAAGGTACAATTGACAGTTTTTCAGAAAGTCCCTAAAGGTATTGAACATCAGTTAATTTGCACATTAATGTACATTTTTTTTGTTGTTGTGTTTGTTTTTGTTTTTTTTTGCGGTACGCAGGCCTCTCACTGTTGTGGCCTCTCCC
>NC_041232.1:54484956-54490918 GCF_002837175.3 Physeter macrocephalus | reverse complement strand
CCGTGTCCCCTGCATCGGCAGGCGGACTCTCAACCACTGCGCCACCAGGGAAGCCCCTATGTACATTTTTTTAGAGTGTTTCCATTCTCGCTATTATCCTCTACTTTCTTATCTGTGGTTCCTGGAATCACCTCCTAAGTAAATTATCTGCTCCTAATTCCTTGCCATAGAGTCAACTTTTGAGGGGTTTCAGTTTAAGAAAGCTGTAAAACAGTAGGTGTTCAATAAATTCTTATTGAGTAAACCAGCAGAGTATAGTTAGTGACCCAGATATCAAATAAATGTGAAAGATCTGTGTGAGAACAATGGAAGTACTGCCATCATATTTTGATATAGACAACATTTTTCTTCAGAGTTTTTCCACTTCCTTGTTCTGATTTCTGCTCCCTCCCTTTAGACCCTCAGTATTGTTTTTTACCCACCTGTTCTCTTGTGCCAAGTTCCCTCCTTCTTTAAATTTCCTTTCCTCAAAAATTTCTTACAACTGTTTTCTCCAGGATCTCCCTAAATAAACACATCCATGTGCAGTTCCAAGGGATAGCATGTTATCTCATCACAGTGATTTGCATTTTAATAGGGATCCGTAAGAGATACATTTCTATAGCCAAACCATGAATTATATACAAACATAAATTCTAACAGGAGAAATTCCAGGCACTGTGGTAGGTTAGTAGAAGATATAATTTTCAGAAAGCAGGAGATATTTTATATTACACCCAATATATAGTGGTTTATTCCACCTGCTTACTGAGCTGGATTTGGCTTCAGAAAACATTCTGTCTATTCTAAAGTTAGGGTTTCCCTGGTGGCGCAGTGGTTGAGAGTCTGCCTGCTAATGCAGGGGACACAGGTTCGAGCCCTGGTCTGGGAGGATCTCACATGCTGTGGAGCAGCTAGGCCCATGAGCCACAACTACTGAACCTGAGCGTCTGGAGCTTGTGCTCCGCAACAAGAGACGGTGCGATAGTGAGTGGCCTGCACACTGTGATGAAGAGTGGCCCCCGCTTGCCACAACTAGAGAAAACACTCGCACAGAAACGAAGACCCAACACAGCATAAATAAATTAATAAAAATGGAAGGGGAAGTATAGGGAAAGAGGACAAAATCTTTAAAAAAATAAAAATAAATAAAGTTAAAATTTCCCCTCCACTATGCCTGAGTTCTTCTCTTTGTTCCCTTTGCTGCCTCTCAACAGAAGTATGAGGTAAGACTGGTTGAGCTACAGGGTGGTAGAAAGCAACAGGAGAGACTGTGAACATGCTTGTCCATGTCTTCCACATTTGACATGATAGGAATCCATCTCCTCACCCAGTAAGTGGGCTCTATAGCTTTTCATCCCAGGTGCAGAAATTGCTGCATTTTTACTGTTGAGAATTTTTGGGTGCTTATGCTTTCACCATTATTATTTGAGAATTCAGTTTATCTTCAAATTTCATAATGATCTTAATGTAAGGATAGTATGGTAAGGATTTCAACTTTAGTTTAAAAATGTCTTCACATCCATTTTGTCTTTAAAGGTATTATATTTTCCCCATATTATTAGCAAGGACTTACACTTAATTTATTTGTTAACCCTGCCTATAATTTCAGGATATTTGGCTTCTGAAATACCTCACTGGTGAGTTAGTTCTATGCATCAGAATGGAACACAGGTCTTTGGCCTAATTTCAGCACTTGCCATATCATATCACATCCGATATTCTCATTAAACTCATTAATCAATATTCTGCTCTTGTCAACATCTGGACTAGAGCTTTTCAACATGATGATACATGCCTTCCTACTACTTGGCATTATCATAAATCACAACTCTTGAGTTGTAATAATTCAAGACATTAGGAAGACAACCTATTGGACACATTCAGCTCAAAGTGGTTTAATTTTATCTAAAAAGATATTTCTTTATAGCATCTTTTAATACCCTCTTTCAGAAGATAGTCTAATTTAATGTTGTGCTTTATTGATGAGAGATTTTACTTTTACCACTTTTCCCAGGGATTTGTCATTATTTATGGTTTCTTAATGCTCATCAGCTTTGAGAACTCTTTAGAAACTTCACACAGGATCCTGGGATCTAATCTTCTGACTTGGGCAATTTTAGCACATTAAGAAGGCCAGAAAAGTGGAGGGGTTTAACATCTCTGAGTAGAGACAATGTGTCAAACACCATGCTAAGAACTTTTCAACACTTGTTTAACTTTTGTAATGACCAGCGTGTTATTATGTTTCCTAGGTAAATAAGCTGCAGATCTGAGTTCCAGTGATCAGCATGAGGTTGAACTGGTAGTAAGGATTCCCATTCATAGCTGTTGGACTGACCGAGGCCTATGCCTTAACAGTGAAGCAATTAGCCTCTAAACTCTGGAGTTCACTTCTCTCTCCCCAATGTTTCTGACTTGTTTTACTTTTTATTCATCTGAGGTCAGAAACAGCATCAGGAATTTTACTTTTTATTACCTATTAACAACTTCATTGGCCTCAAGGATTGAACCAATCACTTCCTTGAATGTTCGGTAGGGGAGGAAAAAACCTTATATATATTATATATAAAGTATGTATATATATAAATTATATATATGTATACATAATTTATATATATATATTTACCTTGTGTCTTTATTTTATTTTTGTTTGTTTTTCATTAGTGTTTTTCTGTAACCTTTATTTATCTATTTATTTGTGCCTTTGAGGCACAACCTATAAATATAAGATTCTTTTTTTTTTTTTTTTTTTTTTTGGTGGTATGCGGGCCTCTCACTGTTGTGGCCTTTCCCGTTGCAGAGCACAGGCTCCGGACGCGCAGGCTCAGCGGCCCCGGCTCACGAGCCCAGCTGCTCCGCAGCATGTGGGATCTTCCCGGACCGGGGCACAAACCCGTATCCCCTGCATCGGCAGGCGGATTCTCAACCACTGCGCCACCAGGGAAGCCTAAGATTCTTTTTTATGTTCATTCTATATTATAGTTCTGGTCCTTTCATCTAAGCAAGCTCTTTCTCACCTAATCTCTTTGAAACGTCCCTGTAAATTGACACCATTGTTATTATTTATTTTAGTTATATTTTAAAGAGATTTATTGTTTAACTGACATATGATACACTGCACATATTTAAAGTGTGCATTTTCATAAGTTTTGATTTATATATAAACAACTGAGAAGACCACTGCAATCAGGAGAATGAACCCTCAGAATTTTTCTCATGCCATTTTACTATCGTTCCTTCCTGCAACGTCCTTCCTCTAACACTCCATCCTCAAGCAAATACTGGCCTATGATCTGCTACTATACATCAGTTTTCATATTCTAGAATTTTATATGAATGGAATAATACAATATGTACATTTTTGCCTGGCTTCTTTTATTCAACGTTGTTACTTTGAAATTCATCCATGTTATAACATGTATCAACAATTCATTTGTTTTTACTGCTGAGTATTATTCCTTTTTATGAATATACCACATTTGTTTTTCCATTACCTAATGTTGGACATTTGTGTTGTTTGCAGTTTTGGACTAATGGAAATAAAGTTGTTATAACTATTCATGTACCAATCTTTGCATTGTTGTATGTTTTCATTTATTGTGATTAAGGACCTAACTATGGAATGGCTGGGTCATATATTACACGTATGTTTTGTATGTTTAAAAATTGAAGAACTTGGGCTTCCCTGGTGGTGCAGTGGTTGAGAATCTGCCTGCCAATGCAGGGGACAGGGTTTCGAGCCCTGGTCTGGGAAGATCCCACATGCTGTGGAGCAACTAGGCCCATGAGCCACAACTACTGAGCCTGTGTGTCTGGAGCTTATGCTCCACAACAGGAGAGGCCACGACAGTGAGAGGCCCATGCACCGTAATGAACACTGCTCCCCGCTTGCTGCAACTAGAGAAAGCCCTCACACAGAAACAAAGACCCACCACAGCCAAGAAAAAAATAAAATTAAAAATTGAAGAACTTGCCAAATTATTTTCTAAAGGAGTTGCAACGATTTACATTCTCACCATTAGGGCATAAAATTCTCAACATTAGGGAATAACAGCTTCAGTGTCTCCACATTTTAGCCTAAACTTTGAATTCTAGCCTTTGAAATATGTGCGTAGTCATATCTCATTTCGGTTATAATTTGAGTTTTCCTCTTGACTAATGACTCTCTTTTTTTTTTAACATCTTTATTGGAGTATAATTGCTTTACAGTGGTGTGTTAGTTTCTGCTTTACAACAAAGTGAATCAGTTATACATATACCTATGTTCCCACATCTCTTCCCTCTTGCATGTCCCTCCCTACCACCCTCCCTATCCCACCCCTCTAGGCGGTCAAAAACCACCTAGCTGATCTCCCTGTGCCATGCGGCTGCTTCCCACTAGCTATCCACCCTACATTTGGTAGTGTATATAAGTCCATGCCACTCACTCACTTCGTCACAGCTTACCCTTCCCCCTCCCCATATCCTCAAGTCCATGAGCTAGTAGGTCTGTGTCTTTATTCCTGTCTTACTCCTAGGTTCTTCATGACCTTTTTTTTCTTTTTTTCTTACATTCCATATATATGTGTTAGCATACGGTATTTGTTTTTCTCCTTCTGTCTTACTTCACGCTGTATGACAGACCCCATGTCCATCCACCTCAGTACAAATAACTCAATTTCGCTTCTTTTTGTGGCTGAGTAATATTCCATTGTATATATGTGCCACACCTTCTTTATCCATTCATCTGTTGATGGACACTTAGGTTGCTTCCATGTCCTGGCTATTGTAAATAGAGCTGCAATGAACATTTTGGTACATGACTCTTCTTGAATTATGATTTTCTCAGGGTATATGCCCAGTAGTGGGATTGCTGGGTGGTATGGTAGTTCTATTTGTAGTTTTATAAGGAACCTCCATACTGTTCTCCATAGTGGCTGTATCAATTTACATTCCCACCAAGAGTGCAAGAGTGTTCCCTTTTCTCCACACCCACTCCAGCATTTATTGTTTCTAGATTTTTTGATGATGGCCATTCTGACCGGTGTGAGATGATAGCTCATTGTAGTTTTGATTTGCATTTCTCAAATGATTAATAATGTTGAGCATTCTTTCATGTTTGTGTTGGCAATCTGTATATCTTCTTTGGAGAAATGTCTATTTAGGTCTTCTACCCATTTTTGGATTGTTTGTTTTTTGGTTATTGAGCTGCATGAGTTACTCGTAAATTTTGGAGATTAATCCTTTGTCATTTGCTTCATTTGCAACTATTTTCTCCATTCTGAGGGTTGTCTTTTGGTCTTGTTTAAGGTATCTTTTGCTGTGCAAAATCTTTTAAGTTTCATTAGGTCCTGTTTGTTTATTTTTGCTTTTATTTAAATTTCTCTAGGAGGTGGATCAAAAAGGATCTTGTGGGATTTATGTCATAGAGTGTTCTGCATATGTCTTCCTCTAAGAGTTTGATAGTGTCTGGCCTTACATTTAGGTCTTTAACCAATTTTGAGTTTATTTTTCTGTATGGTGTTAGGGAGTGTTCTAATTTCATTCTTTTACATGTAGCTGTCCAGCTTTCCCAGCACCACTTATTGAAGGGGCTGTCTTTTCTCCACTGTATATTCTTGCCTCCTTTATCAAAGATAAGGTGACCATATGTGTGTGGGTTTATCTCTGGGCTCTCTGTCCTATTCCATTCATCTATATTTCTGTTTTTGTGCCAGTACCATACTGTCTTGATTACTTTAGCTTTGTAGTATAGTCTGAAGTCAGGGGGCCTGATTCCTCCGGCTCCATTTTTTGTTCTCAAGATTGCTTTGGCTATTCGAGGTCTTTTGTGTTTCCATACAAATTGTGAAATTTTTTGTTCTAGTTCTGTAAAAAAATACCAGTGGTAGTTTGATAAGGATTGCATTGAATCTGTAGATTGCTTTGGGTAGTAGAGTCATTTTCACAATGTTGATTCTTCCAATCCAAGAACATGGTATATCTCTCCATCTATTTGTAT
>NC_041232.1:54480151-54481358 GCF_002837175.3 Physeter macrocephalus | reverse complement strand
AGATTGCTTTTGCTATTTGGGGTCTTTTGTGTTTCCATACAAATTGTGAAATTTTTTTTTCTAGTTCTGTAAAAAATGCTAGTGGTAGTTTGATAGGGATTGCATTGAATCTGTAGATTGCTTTGGGTAGTAGAGTCATTTTCACAATGTTGATTCTTCCAATCCAAGAACATGGTATATTTCTCCACCTATTTGTATCATCTTTAATTTCTTTCATCAGTGTCTTATAGTTTTCTGCATACAAGTTTTTTGTCTCCTTAGGTAGGTTTATTCCTAGATATTTTATTCTTTTTGTTGCCGTGGTAAATGGGAGTGTTTTCTTAATTTCACTCTCAGATTTTTCATCATTAGTGTATAAGAATGCCAGAGATTTCTGTGCATTAATTTTGTATCCTGCTACTTTACCAAATTCATTGATTAGCTCTAGTAGTTTTCTGGTAGCATCCTTAGGATTCTCTATGTATAATATCATGTCATCTGCAAATAGTGACAGCTTTACTTCTTCTTTTCCTATTTGGATTCCTTTTATTTCTTTTTTTTCTCTGTTTGCTGTGGCTAGAACTTCCAAAACTATGTTGAATAAGAGTGGTGAGAGTGGGCAACCTTGTCTTGTTCCTGATCTTAGTGGAAATGGTTTCAGTTTTTCACCATTGAGAACAATGCTGGCTGTGGGTTTGTCATATATGGCCTTTATTATGTTGAGGAAAGTTCCCTCTATGCCTACTTTCTGCAGGGTTTTTATCATAAATTCGTGTTGAATTTTGTCCAAAGTTTTCTCTGCATCTATTGAGATGATCATATGGTTTTTCTCCTTCAGTTTGTTGATATGGTGTATCACATTGATTGATTTGTGTATATTGAAGAATCCTTGCATTCCTGGAATAAACCCCACTTGATCATGGTGTATGATCCATTTAATGTGCTGTTGCATTCTGTTTGCTAGTATTTGGTTGAGGATTTTTGCATCTATGTTCATCAGTGTTGTTAGCCTATAGTTTTCTTTATTTTTGACGTCTTGTCTGGTTTTGGTATCAGGGTGATGGTGGCCTCATAGAATGAGTTTCTTAAAGAACCAGCTCTTAGTTTTATTGATCTTTGCTTTTGTTTTCTTCATTTCCTTTTCATTTATTTCTGATCTGATCTTTATGATTTCTTTCCTTATGCTAAATTTGGGGTTTTTTGGTTCTTCTTTCTCTAATTGCTTTAG
>NC_041232.1:54461163-54478130 GCF_002837175.3 Physeter macrocephalus | reverse complement strand
ATTTATTTCTGATCTGATCTTTATGATTTCTTTCCTTATGCTAAATTTGGGGTTTTTTGGTTCTTCTTTCTCTAATTGCTTTAGGTACAAGGTTAGATTGTTTATTCAAGATGTTTCCTGTTTCTTAAGGTAGTATTGTATTGCTATAAACTTCCCTCTTAGAACTGCTTTTGCTGCATCCCATAGTTTTTGGGTCGTCGTGTCTTCATTGTCATTTGTTTCTAGGTATTTTTTGATTTCTTCAGTGATCACTTCGTTATTAAGTAGTGTATTGTTTCACCTCCATGTGTTTGTATTTTTTACAGATCTTTCCCTATAATTGATATCTAGTCTTATAACGTTGTGGTCGGAAAATATATTTGAAACAATTTCAACTTTCTTAAATTTATCAAGGCTAAATTTGTGACCCACGATATGATCTATCCTGGAGAATATTCCATGAGCACTTGAGAAATATGTGTATTCTGTTGTTTTTGGATAGAATGTCCTATAAATATCAATTAAGTCCATCTTGTTTGATGTATCATGCAAAACTTGTGTTTCCTTATTCATTTTCATTTGGATGATCTGTCCATTGGGGAAAGTGGGGTGTTAAAGCCCCCTACTATGATTGTATTACTGTCGATTTCCCCTTTTATGGCTATTAGTATTTGCCTTATGTATTGAGGTGCTCCAATATTGGGTGAATAAATATTTACAATTGTTATATGTTCTTCATGGATCGATCTCTTGATCATTATGTAGTGTCCTTCTTTTTATCTTGTAATAGTCTTTATTTTAAAGTCTATTTTGTCTGATATGAGAATTGCTACTCCAGTTTTCTTCTGATTGCAGTTTGCATGTAATATCTTTTTCCATACCCTCATTTTCAGTCTGTATGTGTCCCTTGGTCTTTAGTGGGTCTCTTGTAGACAGCATATATACGGGTCTTGTTTTTGTATCTGTTCAGCCAGTCTCTGTCTTTTGGTGCGAGCATTTAATCCATTTACATTTGAGGTAGTTATTTATATGTATGTTCCTATTACCATTTACTTAATTGTTTTTGGTTTGTTCTTGTAGGTCTTTTCTTTCTCTTGTGTTTCTTGCTTAGAGAAATTCCTTTAGCATTTTTTGTAAAGCTGGTTAGGTGGTGCTGAACTCCCTCAGCTTTGCTTGTCTGTAAAGGTTTTAATTTCTCCATCAAATCTGAATGAGATCCTTGCTGGGTAGAGTAATCTTGGTTGTAGTTTTCTCTCCTTCATCACTTTAAATATGTCCTGCCACTCCCTTCTGGCTTGCAGAGCTTCTGCTAAAATATCAGCTGTTAACCTTATGGGTATGCCCTTGTGTGTTGTTTTTCCCTTGCTGCTTTTAATATGTTTTCTTTGTATTTAATTTTTGATAGTTTGATTAATATGTGTCTTGGCATGTTTCTCCTTGGATTTATCCTGTATGGTACTCTCTGCGCTTCCTGGACTTGGTTAACTATTTCCTTTCCCATATTAGGGAAGTTTTCAACTATAATCTCTTCAAATATTTTCTCAGTCCCTTTCTTTTTCTCTTCTTCTTCTGGGACCCCTATATTTCGAATGTTTTTGAGTTTAATGTTGTCCCCATGGTCTCTGAGACTGTCCTCAGTTCTTTTCATTCTTTTTTTCTTTTTTCTGCTCTGCAGTAGTTATTTCCACTATTTTATCTTCCAGGTCACTTATCCGTTCTTCTAAAATAGTTATTTTGCTATTCATCCCATCTAGAGTATTTTTAATTTCATTTATTGTGCTGTTCATCATTGCTTGCTTCCTCTGTAGTTCTTCTAGGTCCTTGTTAAATGTTTATTGCATTTTCTCTATTCTATTTCCAGGATTTTGGATCATCTTTACTATCATTATTCTGAATTCTTTTTCAGGTTGACTGCCTATTTCCTCTTCATTTGTTAGGTCTGGTGGGTTTTTACCTTGCTCCTTCATCTGTTGTGTGTTTTTCTGTCTTTTCATTTTGCTTTTCTTACTGTGTTTTGGGTCTGCTTTTTGCAGGCTGCTGGTTCGTAGTTTCCGTTGTTTTTGGTGTCTGCCCCCAGTGGCTAAGTTTGTTTCAGTGGGTTGAGTAGGTTTCCTGTTTGAGGGGACTAGTGCCTGTGTTCTGGTGGATGAGGCTGGATCTTGTCTTTCTGGCGGGTAGGTCCACGGCTAGTGGTGTGTTTTGGGGTGTCTGTAGCCTTATTATGATTCTAGGCAGCCTCTCTGCTAATGGATGGGGCTGTTTTTCTGTTTTGCTAGTTGTTTAGCATAGGGTGTCCAGCACTGTAGCTTGCTGGTCATTGAGTGAAGCTGGGTCTTGGTGTTGAGATGGAGATCTCTGGGAGATTTTCACCATTTGATATTACGTGGAGCTGGGAGGTCTCTTGTGGACCAGTGCCCTGAAGTTGGATCAGCCACCTCAGAGGTACAGCCCTGATGCCTAGCTCGAACACCAAGAGCCTTTAATCCACACGGCTCAGAATAAAAGGGAGAAAAAATATAAAGAAAGAAAGAAAGAAATAAGGAGAGAGAGAGAGAGAGAGAGAGAGAGAGAGAGAGAGAGAGAGAGAGAGAAAGAAAGAAAGAAAGAAAGAAAGAAAGAAAGAAAGAAAGAAAGAGAAAGAGGATAAAATAAAGTAGGATAAAATAAAATAAAGTTATTATTAAGAAGAAAAACTTTTAAAAGTGAAAAAAACAAACAAACAAAAAACATGGGACTGTCAGAACCCTAGGATAAATGGTGAAAGCAAAGCTATACAGACAAAATCTTACACAGCAGCATACACATACACACTGACAAAAAGAGAAAAAGAGGAAAAAAATAATATATCTTGCTACCAAATTCCACCTTCTCAATTTGGGATGATTTGTTGTCTATTAAAGTATTCCACAGATGCAGGGTACATGAAATTGATTGTGGTGCTTTAATCCGCTTCTCCTGATGCTGCTGGGGCAAAGTTCACTTTCTCTTCTTTTTTTGCACAGCTCCTGGGACTCAGCTTTGGATTTGGCCTCGCCTCTGCATGTAGGTCGCCTGAGGGTGTCTGTTCTTCGCTCAGACAGGACGGGGTTAAAGGAGCAGCTGATTCGGGGTCTCTGGCTCACTCAAGCCAGGGGGAGGGAGGGCTATCGATGTGGGGTGAGCCTGCAGCAGCAGAGGTCAATGTGACGTTGCACCAACCTGAGGCGCACCGTGCATTCTCCTGGGGAAGTTGTCCCTGGATCACAGGACCCTGGCAGTGGTGGGCTGCACAGGCTCCCAGGAGGGGAGGTGCGGTTAGTGACCTGTGCTCCCATATAGGCTTCTTGGTGGCTGCACCAGTAGTCTTAGTGTCTCATGCCCGTCTCTGAGGTCCGCGCTGATAGCCGCAGCTCACCCCCGTTTTTGGAGCTCCTTTAAGCGGTGCACTTAATCCCCTCTCCTCACACACCAGGAAGCAAAGATGGAAGAAAAAGTCTCTTGTCTCTTTGGCAGCTCTAGACTTTTCCCGGACTCCCTCCTGGCTAGTCGTGGTGCAGTAACCCCTTCAGGTTGTGTTCATGCAGCCAATCCCAGTCCTCTCCCTGAGATCCCACCAAAGTCCGAGCCTCAGCTCCCAGCCCGCATCCATCCCATTGGGTGAGCAGACAAGCCTCACGGGCTGGTGAGTGCTAGTCGGCACCGATTCCCTGTGCGGGAATCTCTCTGCTTTGCCCTCCGCACCCCTGTTACTGTGCTCTCCTCAGTGGCTCTGAAGCTTCCCCCGCTGCCACTCGCAATCTCCGCCTGTGAAGGGACTTCTAGTGTTTGGAAACATTTCCTCCTTCACAGCTCCCTCCTACCGGTGCAGGTCCCATCCTTATTCTTTTGTCTCTGTTTATTCTTTTTGCTTTTGCCCTACATAGGTACGTGGAGAGTTTCTTGCCTTTTGGGAGGTCTGAGGTCTTCTGCCTGCGTTCGGTCGGTGTTCTATAGGAGCAGTTCCACGTGTAGATGTATTTCTGATGTATCTGTGGGGAGGAAGGTGATCTCTGCATCTTACTCTTCTGCCATCTTCTCTCTTCCCGACTCTCTTTTTATGTGTTTATTTGCCATGCATGTATCTTCTTTGATGTAAGGGAGGGAAGTAACTGTTCAAATATTTTGCGCATTTAAAAAAATTGTTATTTTCTTATTAAGTTTTGCTAATTGAATTTATTTGGGATACAAGTCCATTATCAGATATATGATTTGCAAATATTTTCTCCATGTCTATTGCTTATCTTTTCTTTCATAGTATCTATTGAAGAAAAGTTCCACAGCCTGGAAATTCTCTCAAGGCAACAAGCTGAGCCAATCACAGAGTTCACCTCACCTGGTTACTGTTTCTCAGACATCATTGTCCCTTATTGCTTGATACCCAGTGTGTTGAAAACCCAAGTTCCATATATTTTTGTTTGCTCCTTTGGTTGTTTCATTGGGAGGGTGAATCCAGTCCTTGTTTTTTCTTCTTGAATGGAAACTAAAACTCCCTTCATCCACATGAATATTTTAGAGACTCTTTATTTTCTCTTCATCAGGAGGATTTGCAAGTTCTTTGTCAGAATTTAACCTCTGTAAGACATTCTGTCATTTTCAATATATCATTCCTTTCAGGTCCCCCTCCCCAAGCTTAGAGACTAACCAGAATTCTAATGTCACTTTATGATTCAAGTGAGATTATTACCTCTCCCAAAATGCTACAGCCCACTGATTTTAGAGGACATCTCTACACCAGGGGCCTAGTGCTTGATACTCAAATTTCACACAGCATCATGAGCTTCTTCTTTCTCAAACTCTCTGAAGCATTTGACATGATTGGGCTCTTTTATAATAAAATATTTTTCTCTATCTACCTATGTCTAAGTCTCTAAATATTTCAGACTTTTTTTTTCATCAGAGTTTTGCTGTTTCTACGCTATGTCTTCCTAACTTTATTTTATCCAGATTCATCTCTATGTTGGTACTCTAAAATTATTTCTCTCCCTTTGATCTCTCCTTAAAAATCAGTCACGTATCCAATGCTGACTTAACCTTTCATTTGGCTGTCTATCTCAACTCAATCTCAGTCCTTAGTCCTTAACATTTCTCTTTCCTCTTATCTCCTGCCTAAACAACAAATATACAGGGCTCTACCTTTACAGTAGCTCGGAGATCTGACCACTTCTCTCCTTCTCACAAAGTCTAGTTGTAGCCCATGCCACCAGCGACTCTCATCTTGGGTTACTAGAACTATCTCCTTACTGGTTTTCCTTTTCCAATCCTTGCCCATTCTGTACTTACACAATAGTTTTTCTGCTTCCTCTTTGCCTCTCTATTAATTCAATCTCATAATAACCAAGTATTTTTTTTTAAACCTCCATCATATCACATTGCTGCCCTGATGACAATGTTTTAATGGATTCCTGTTTTATACTTAGAACAAAATCCAAAAGCCTTTACCTGGTTCACAAGGCCATACCTGTTCTGGCCTTACCCCATTTCTCTACCTTGCTTTGTGAACTGTAACCTCACAAAATATTTTCTTTTTGGTGAATGAGTCAAGCTTTTTTCATTTCTAAGTAACCTGGTGCTGGCAGATTTCTGCATTTCCTCCATGTGTTCACATGGCTTTCTCGTTTTCTCATCTAAATCTCTGCTCATGTGTGACTTCCTTAGAGAGAAATGTCCTGACTCCCTTAGCTAAATTAGACTCACGCACTCTGCAACCCTGGCACCTATCATTCTACTTTCCCCTTTGATTTTCTTTCTAGAACTATCTAAAGTTATATTACCTATAATTATTGATGTCTTTGTTAACTTTTTTCCCAAAGGAAAATAGAGGAAAAACTTTATTATTACGATGTTTTCCTTATATACCCTGTGTTTAAAACAGTGCCTGACTCTGTTAAATAGAAAATGGATTCATATTTTTTTTCTACTGCTTGAATGTATTTACTAAATTCTAAGGTATGTCACGACCATTATTATGCTTCTTTCTTTATTACACATTGATGGCGTTGTTACTTCTTTCTGGTGTTTCTCTCACTTTCTCTTATTCCAGTGTTTCTATGTAAGGTGGATTTATTGAAGAGATAGACCAACTCCCCACACTTCCATCTGAACCTACTCATTCCTATGTGACTTTCTAGTTCCTTTTATCAATATATCTTTTTTTCGGGCTTCCCTGGTGGCACAGTGGTTGAGAGTCCGCCTGCCGATGCAGGGGACACGGGTTCCTGCCCCGGTCCGGGAAGATCCCACATGCCGTGGAGCAGCTAGGCCCGTGAACCATGGCCACTGAGCCTGCGCATCTGGAGCCTGTGCTCTGCAACGGGAGAGGCCACAACAGTGAGAGGCCCGTGTACCGCAAAAAAAAGATAGCTTGTTTTCCTCATGCTTTGAGTTTGAGCTGAACTTGCATGGTTTTGGTCAATACCGAGAAGGCAGCACTTCCAATTTTGAGCTGGGACTAAAATGCTCTTTCTGACTCAATCCCTGATCCTGCCATTTGAACAAGTCTGAGATAACCTGCTAGAGGAAGCGAGACCTAAGACAAGAGTACAAATGTTCCAAGTGAGCCATCCTGAACCTGTGTAGAACCAGCTGATAACTAGACTTATAAGAGTGATTAGCCGAATGATGAGAGGTGCTTACCTGACCCACAGTTCATAATAAAGGAATAAGCTCACCCATAACAGGAACAATCACTCCTCCCAGTCATAGATTTGTGAGCACTAATTAATGCTTATTGTTCTACACCACTGAGTTTTGGAGCTGTGTGTTAACAATAGCTAATTTATACACTCTCCTTTCCACTTCCTCCTTCTTGTCAAAATTGAGTCAAGTATCAATTCTTATATAAGCAGTTTAATGGATTTCTATAAGAAGTTATTTTTTATTGATATACAATTTTCAAGTATTTGAAAATTGTACTTATATATGTTAGAATCTCAAGTTCATTTTGTTTGCTCCCATGCTTTGTGTATTTTCCTCATAAGTTCCATGGAAGCAGGAGCTAGATTTCTTGTTCACTCAACACATAGTTTAGTGCTTGGAACGTGATGAATGTTTAGCTATATATTTATAGAAGGAATAAGCAAATATTGATATAATGAATAAATAGGGGTTCTTAGTGGTCATCCCAATGATTTTTCCAAATAACCATTCATATTTTAGTGGCAATCTGATGCTTTCTATTATGTCTAGTTTGAAATTTTTTCTCCTTCTGAATTTATTTATTCTGGTACAGAGATTTGCACTGAGTTTCACTAATGAATAAGATAGGCAAGGTTGCAGCCCTTGTGAAAATTAGACTGGATTGTAGACAATACATTTTAAGTATATGCATTGAGACTTACTGTAAATAGTACACATTTATTCACTTCCTTTTATAATCTTTACTCTCATATAGTATATTCTTACATGTATTAATTTAAACAGCTTCCTCTACTGGCTTCTGAACATAATGGTCGGTGGTGCTTTTAGAATACCTTCTCCTTTGTCCACCTCAGTTTTGTATCCCAATACGATATCTCTTTCAGTTCTTTTGTTCAAGATTTGGCTTTTTCTTTAAAGCAAGTATAAGACTCTGTGCTGAATGCTGTCAGATTATACAGGTGGATGCACTGCCCTTTTCCCTCAATAATGCTTCATACTTTTATCAATACTTCTGTCTTGAGCTACCTTGAGCTGCACCTGAGCATTCCAGAAGGGAGGAGCTGGATTAACCACAGGCTGTTGTGAGCACAGAAGATCTTGTCTCGTGTGTGTGTGTGCCAAGAGAGGGCTGGGAGTGACAGGTTTCTTCCAGTATCTGTGCTAAGACAACATTGTTCTCTGTATTTATTATATTTGTTTGTAGTATTTTTTTGGTTCCACATACGTTCTAACATGATGTATTTGTCTCTTTCTGTCTGACATTTCACTAAACATAATACCTTCCAAGTCTATCCATGTTGTCACAAATGGCAAGATTCCATTCGTTTTTATGGCTGAGTAATATTCCGTGTGTGTGTGTGTGTGTATGTGTGTGTCTGTACTACATCTTTATCCTTTCATCTGTTGATGGACTCTTAGTTTGCATTCATATCTTGGCTGTTGTAAATAATATTGCTATGAACAAAGGGGTGCATATATATTTGCAAATTAGTTTTTTAGTTTTATTTGGTTATATACCCAGAAGTAAAATTGCTAGAACGTATGATAGTTCTATTTTTAATTTTTGAGGACCCTCCTTACTGTTTTCTATAGTGGATGTACAAATTCACCTTCCCACCAACAGCTTACTACAATTCTCTTTTCTCCATAACTTGGCCAACAATTGTTATTTGTTGTCTTTTTGATAACAGTCATTCTGACTGATATGAGGTAATATCTCATTGTAGGTTTGATTTTCATTTCCTTAATGATTAGTGATGCTGAGCATTTTTTCATGTGCCTGTTAGCCATTTGTATGTCTTCTTTGGAAAAATGCCTATTCATGTCCTCTGCCCATTTTGGTTGCATGTGTGTGTGTGCGTGTGCGTGTATGTATGTGTCCATTTAATATTGAGTTGTAGGAGTTTTTATATATTTTTGATATTAACCTCTTATTAGACATATCATTTGCAAATATTTTATCCCTTTCAGTTGGTTAGCTCGTTGTTTTATCAATGGTTTCCCTTACTGTGCATGAGCTTTTAAGTGTGATAGTTTGATTAAGTCCCACTTTATTTTTTTTTTTTGTCTCCTTTGCCAAGAGACGCATGAAAAGGTGCTCATCATCACTAATTATTAGAGAAAGACAAATCAAAACTACAGTGAAGTATCACTTCACACCAATCAGAATGTCCTTTATCAAAAAATCTGCAAACAATAAATGCTGGAGAGGGTATGGAGAAAAGGGAATCTTCCTACACTGTTGGTGGGAGTGTAAATTTGTACAACCTTTATGGAGAACAGTATGAGTGTTCCTTAAAAAACTTTAAAAAAGCTACCAAATTATCCAGCAATCTCACTCCTGGACATATATCCAGCGAAAACCATACTTCAAAAAGATACATGAACCCCAATGTTCATTGCAACACTATTTACAATAGCCAGGACATGGAAGCAACCTGAATGTCCACCAACAGAGGAATGGAAAAAGATGTGATACATATATACAATAGGATATTACTCAGCCATAAGAAAAGAATGAAATAATGTCATTTGCCACAGCACAGAAGGACCTAGAGATTGTCATACTGAGTGAAGCAAGTCAGAGAGAGAAAGACAAATATCATATGATATTGTTTATATGTGGAATCTAAAAAGAAATGGTACAAATGAACTTATTTACAGAAGAGAAATAGAGTCACTGATGTAAAAAACAAACTTATGGTTACCAAGGAGGAAAGGGGGGGAAGGATAAACTGGGAGATTGGGATTGATGTATACACACTACTATATATAAACTACATAACTAATAAGGACCTACTGTATAACACAAGGAACTCTCAATACTCTGTAATGACCTATATGGGAAAAAAATGTAAAAAAGAGTGGATATAGGTATATGTATAACTGATTCACTTCTTTTGTATGGCAGAAACTAACACAACATTGTAAATCAACTATACTCCAATAAAAATTTTTAAAAAGAGAAGGCATATCTAAAAAAATATTGCCAATACCTATGTTAAAGAGGGTACTGCTTATGTTTTCCTCTAGGAATTTTATAGTTTCAGGTGTTACACTTAGGTCTTTAATCCATTTTGATTTTATTATTGTATATGGTGTGAGAAAATGTTCTAATTTCATTCTTTTACATGTAGCTGTCCAGATTCCTCATACCACTTTTTGAGGAGACTACCTTTTCCCCATTGTATATTTTGGCCTTCTTTGTCATAGCTTAATGACTGTGTGTGTGTGTGTGTGTGTGTGTGTATGTTTATCTCTAGGCTCTCTATCCTACTGCATTCATCTATATATAGTTTTGTGCCGGTACTGTTTTGATTATTGTAGCTTTGTAGTATAGTCTGAAGTCAGGCAGCATGGTATCACCAGCTTTGTTCTTTCCTCTCAATGTTGCTTTGGCTATTTGTAGTTTTATGGTTCCTTGCAAATTTTAGGATTATTTGTTTTAGTTCTGTGAAAAATGTCATGGGTATATTAGTAGGGATTACATTAAATCTATAGATTATTTTGAGTTTTAATAGTATTAATTCTTTCAATCTATGAACGCGGAATACCTTTCCATTTATTTGTATGAACTTCAAGTTTCTTCATCAATGATTTATAGTTTTCACACTGTAGGTCTTTTATCTCCTTGGTGAAATTTAGTTCTCAGTATTTTATTTTTGATGTGATTGTAAATGGGGTTATTTTCTTGATTTCTTTTTGAAGCTCATTAATAGTGTATAGAAATTTAGCGGATTTCTATATATTAATATTGTTTCCTGCAACTTCATTGACTTCATTTATTAGGTCTAATAGTCTTTTGGTGGAGTTTTTGGGGTTTTCTATATATAGTATCATGTCTTCTGCAAATAGTAACAGCTGTACAACTCCCCTTCCAATGTGGATATTTTCTATTTCTTTTTCTTGTCTGGATGCTATGTCTAGGACTTCCAATACTATGTTAAATAGAAGTGGCAAGAATGGGCATCCTTGTCTTGTTCCTGATCTTAGAGGAAAAGCTTTCAGCTTTTCAACATTGAGTATGATGTCAGCTGTTGTTTTGTCATAAATGGCCATAATTAAGTTGAGGTATGTTCTCTCTATACCAGAATTGTTGAGAGATTTTATCACTAATGGATGTTGAATTTTGCCAAAAGCTCTTTCTGAATTTATGGAGATGATTATGTGATTTTTATCCCTTGTTTTGTTAATGTAGTGTATGACTTTGATTGTTTTGTGGATCTTGAAGCATCCTTGCATCCCTACAATAAATGTCACTTGATCATGGTATATGAATCTTTTTACGTATTGTTGAACTCAGTTTGCTAAAGTTTTGCTGAGGATTTTTGCATCTATGTTCATCAGAGACATTGGCCTGTAATTTTCTTTTTCTGTAGTGTCTTTATTTTGTTTTTGAATGAGGGTAATGTTGGCCTTGTTGAATCAGTTTGAAAGTGTTCTTTCCTCTTCAAGTTTTTCAAATAGTTTTAGAAGGATATCATTAGCTCTTTAAATGTTTGGTAGAATTTATCTGTGAAGCCATTTGGTCCTGGACTTTTGTTTATTGGACGTTTTTTGATTACTGATTCAATTTTGATACTAGTAATCAATCTACTCAGATTTTTCTATTTCTTCCTGATTCAATCTTAGAAGATTGTATGATTCTTGGAATTTATCCATTTTTTCTAGATTGTCCAGTTTGTTGGTGTATAACTGTTCTTAGTATTCTCTTATGATTGTTTGTATTTCTGTGATATTGGTTGGAACTTCTCCTCTTTAATTTCTAATTTTGTTTATTTGGGCCCTCTATCTTTTTCTTAATGAGCCTGGCTAAAAGTTTATCTATTATTTTTCTTTTCAAAAAATCAGATCCTTGTTTCATTGATCTTTTCTATTTTTTCTTTTTTGGTCTTTATTTTATTTAAGTATACTCTGATCTTTATTATTTCCTTTGTTTTGCTGACTTTGGACTTTTGTTTTGTTCCTCTTTTTCTAATTAATTTAGATGAAAACTTAATCTGTTTGTGATTTTTCTTGTTTCTTGAGGTAGGCCTGAATTGCTATAACTTCTCTCTTAGAACTGTTCTCTGCTGTGTCCTGTAGTTTGTTTTTGTTTTTGTTTTTTGTTTTGTACCATAGCTTTTGGAAAGTTGTGTTGTGTTTCTGTTTTCATTCATCTCAAGTTATTTGTGATTTTGTCTTTGATTTGTTTATTGACCCATTGGTTAGTCCCCATGTGCTTGTTTTTTCCATTTAATTTCCTGTAATGGATTTCTAGTTTCATATTATTGTGGTTGGAAAGATTCTTGGCCTAGCCTGTGATCTATCATGAAGAAAGTTTGCCATGTACTTGAAAATAATGTTTATTCTGATGTTTTTGGATGGAATGTCCTGTAGCTATCTACTAAGTACATCTGGTCTGATGTGTCATTAAGGCCACTGTTTCCATATCAATTTTCTGTCTGAATTATCTTTCTATTAATACAAGTGGGGTATTATCTCCTGCTATTATTGTTATTACTGTCAATTTCTCCCTTTATTCTGCTAATATTTGCCTTATATATTTAAGTGCTCATAAAATACTTGCATATATTATTACAAATGTTGTATCCTCTTCTTGGTTAGATCCCTTCATCATTATATATTGGCATTCTTTGTTTTTGTTCTAAAGTTTACTTTGTCTAATGTGAGTATTGTTATCCAGTTTTCTTTGCATTTCCATTTGTGTGGAATCTCTTTTTCTATCACTTTACTTTCAGTCTGTGTGTGTCTTTAGCTCTAAAGTGAATTCCTTGGAGACAGCATACAGATGAGTCTTGTTTTTTTATTCTAAAAATCTTTTGATTGGATCATTTAATTCATTTGCATCTAAAGTGATTATTGATATGTATGTTATTGCCATTGTGTTACTTGTTTTCAGTTGATCTCTTCTTCTTTTAGTCTCTTCCTTTGTGGTTTGGTAATTTTCTTTAGCATTATGTTTGGGTTATTTCTCTTTGTTTTGTGTGCATCTGTTGTAAGTTCATGATTTGTGGTTACCATGATATTTATATATATTGACCTATAACTATATCTACTTGTTTTCAATGGATAGTTATTTAAGTTCAAATACCTTCTAAAATCTGTACTTTTTTACCTCCCCACAACATTCAATGTTTTTTATGTCATATTTTATATCTTCATGTCTATCCCTGAAGTGTTTATTATAGTCATAGTTGATGTTACAATTTTTATCTTTTAACCTTTATACTAGCAAGTGATTGATCCACTGCTTTTACTATATATTTGCCTTTCCCAGTGAGATTTTTCCTTTCATATATTTTCTTTTTTTAGGTTTTTAAAAAATATTTATTGATATGTAGTTGATTTACAATGTTATGCTAGTTTCATGTGTACAGCAAAGTGATTTATATATATATAGAGCTGGCCAAAAAATGCCTTCGGTTTTTAAGTAAAAATAAGAGACACATTTTTTATTTTCACCAAAAACTTTATTGAACAACATATTCACCGATTTGTTCCACTACCTTCTGCTATTTTTCAGGCAACTTCATACTTCTACCTTCCCAAAACGTTTAATATTTTTAAGCAAAGAACTGTTCCAGGTGGCTTACACAGTTTTCCAGGGAACTGAAATTTTTTCCATTAAGATAATTTTGGAAAGACTTAAATAAGAGGAAATCTGAAGGTGCAATGTCTTCTGAATATGGTGGATGAAGCAGAAATTCCCCACCAAGCTGTAACCATTTTTGCCTGGTCATCAAAGAAACATGTAGTCATGCATTATCCTGATGTAAGATTATGCATTTTCTGTTGACTAATTCTGGATGCATTTCATCAAATGCTGCTTTCAGTTGGTCTAATTGGGGGCAGTACTTGTTGGAATTAATCATTTCATTTTCCAGATAGTGCTCACCATAATGGACTCCCTTCCAATCCAACCATATACACAACATCACCTTCCTTGAATGAAGACTGGCCTTTGGTGTGGTTGTTGGTGGTTCATTTTACTTGCCCCACAATCTCTTCTATTCCACATTATTGTACAGTATTCACTTTTCATCACTTGTCACATTGTTTTAAAAATTGAACATTTTCTTTATGTTTAAGAAGAGAATTGCATGCATAAATAAGGTCAAGAAGGTTTTTTTTTTTTGCTTAATTTATGTGGAACACAAACATCAAAGTGATTAACATAAACAAGCTGGTACAAATGATTTTCAATGCTTGATTTGGATATTTTGAGTATGTCTGCCATCTCCCATGTGGTATAAACTGATTGTTCTCAGTGTCTCGATTTGATTGCTATCAACTTCAACTGGTCTACCCAACCATGGAACATCGTCCAACAAGAAATCTCCAGCACAAAACCTCGCATACTACTTTTGACACTTTTGATCAGTTACAGCAACTTCTCCATACAATGCACAAATCGTTTCTTGCTTTTCAGTTGCATTTTTATCTTTCTTGAAATAATAAAGCATAATAATGCTGAAAATGTTGCTTATTTCCTTCCATCTTCAGTATTAAAATGGATACAAAATATTAACCAATTTTGATAAGTCTTTTTTTAAATGCACATTGATATGACAGCTATCACATACAATCTAACTAAATTATTTCTTATGAAATTAAAGACAACTGCTACTATAGCCATCTTACAGAAAAAACAAACAAACCTTTATCCTAACCCTATATACATACACACACACACATATAGGCTATTACAACATATTGAGTACTGTTCCCTGTGCTATACAGTAGGTCATTGTTGGTTGTCTATTTTATATATAGTAAATATTGTTTAAACAAATTTATTAGAGTATTATTGCTTTACAGTGGTGTCTTAGTTTCTACTTTATAGCAAAGTGAATCAGCTTAACATATACATATATCCCCATATCCCCTCCCTCTAGCATCTCCCTCCCATCTTCCCTACCCCACCATTCTAGGTGATCACAAAACACCAAGCTGATCTCCCTGTGCTCTGTGGCTGCTTCCCACTAGCTATCTATTTTACATTTGGTAGTATATATATGTCCAAGCCACTCTCTCACTTTGTCTCAGATTCCCTTCCCCTTCCCTGTGTCCTCAAGTCCATTTTCTACGTCTGTGTCTTTATTCCTGTCCTGCCCCTAGGTTCTTCAGAACCTTTTTTTCTTTCTTCTTTAGATTCTCTATACATATGTTAACATGTGGTATTTGTTTTTCTCTTTCTGACTTACTTCACTGCATGACAGACTCTAGGAGGTCCACCCTCCTCAATACAAATAACTCAATTTCATTTCTTTTTATGACTGGTAATATTCCAATGTTTATATGTGCCACATCTTCTTTACCCATTCATCTGTCAATGGACACTTAGGTTGCTTTCATGTCTTGGCTATTGTAAATAGAGCGGCAGTGAACATTGTGGTACATGACTCTTTTTGAATTACGGTTTTCTCTGGGTATATGCCCAAGAATGGCATTGCTGGGTCATATGGTAGTTCTATTTTTAGCTCTTTTAAAGCCTCCATACTGTTCTCCATACTGAATATATCACTTAATATTCCTACCAACAATGCAGGAGTGTTCCCTTTTCTCCACACCCTCTCTAGCATTTATTGTTTGTAGATTTTTTGATGATGGTCATTATGACTGGTGCAAAGTGATACCTCACTGTAGTTTTGATTTGCGTTTCTCTAATGATTGGCGATGCTGAGCATTCTTTCATGAGTTGTTGGCAACCTGAATATCTTCTTTGGAGAAATATCTATTTAGGTATTCTGCCCATTTTGGATTGGTTTGTTTGTTTTTATGACATTGAGCTGCATGAACTGCTGCAAATTTTGGAGATTAATCCTTTGTCAGTTACTTCACTTGCAAATATTTTCTCCCATTCTGAGAATTGTCTTTTCATCTTGTTTATGGTTTCCTTTTCTGTGAAAAAGCTTTTAAGTTTCATTAGGTCCCATTTGTTTATTTTTGTTTTTATTTCCATTTTTCTAGGAGGTGGGTCATAAAGGATCTTTCTGTGATTTATGTCACAGAGTGTTCTGTGTATGTTTTCCTCTAGGAGTTTTATGGTATCTGGCTTTACATTTAGGTCTTTAATCCATTTTGAGTTTATTTCTGTGTATGGTGTTAGGGAGTGTTCTAATTTCATTCTTTTACATGTAGCTGTCCAGTTTTCCCAGCACCACTTATTGAAGAGGGTGTCTTTTCTTTATTGTATATTCTTGCCTCCTTTATCAAAATTAAAGTGACCATATGTGTGTGGGTTTATCTCTGGGCTTTCTATCCTGCCCCATTGGTTTATATTTCTGTTTTTGTACCAGTACCATACTGTCTTGATTACTGTATCTTTGTAGTATAGTCTGAAGTCCAGGAGCCTGATTCCTCAAGCTCCGTTTTTCTTTCTCAAGATTGCTCAGGCTATTTGGGGTCTTTTTCGTTTCTATACAAATTGTAAAATTTCTGATTCTTGTTCTGTGAAAAATGCCACTGGTAGTTTGATAGGGATTTAATTGAATCTGTAGATTGCTTTGGGTAGTATAGTCATTTCACAATGTTGATTCTTCCCATCCAAGAACATAGTATATCTCTCCATCTCCTTGTATCATTTTTAATTTCTTTCATCAGTGTCTTATAATTTTCTGCATACAAGTCTTTTTTCTCCTTAGGTAGATTTATTCCTA
Organism: Physeter macrocephalus; assembly: GCF_002837175.3. Classification (NCBI taxonomy): domain Eukaryota; kingdom Metazoa; phylum Chordata; class Mammalia; order Artiodactyla; family Physeteridae; genus Physeter; species Physeter macrocephalus. Next base: position 54,461,835 of record NC_041232.1, on the reverse strand, counting down.
GGTATTCTATTCTTTTTGTTGCAATGGTAAATGGGTGTGTTTCCTTAATTTCTCTTTCAGATTTTTCAACATTAACATATAGGAATGCAAGAGATTTCTGTGCATTAATTTATATCCTGCTACATAATCAAATTTATTGTTTACTTCTAGTGTTTTTCTGGTAGCTTCTTTAGGATTCTCTATGTATAGTATCATGTCAACTGCAAACACTGACAGCTTTACTTCTTTTCTGATTTGGATTCCTTTTACTTCTTTTTCTTCTCTGATTGCTGTGGCTAAAACTTCCAAAGCTATGTTCAATAGTAGTGGTGAGAGTGGACGTCCTTGTCTTTTTCCTGATCTTAGAGGAAATCATTTCTCTTTTTCACCACTGAGAACGATATTGGCTCTGGGTTTGTCATATACAGCCTTTATTATGTTGAGGTAAGCTCCCTCTATGCATACTTTCTGGGGGGCTTTTATTCTAAATGGGTGTTGAATTTTTCAAAAGCTTTTTCTGCATCTATTGAGATGATCATATGTTTTTATTCCTTCAATTTGTTAATATTGTTTAACACTTTGATTGATTTGCATATGTTGAAGTATCCTTGCATTCCTATGATAAACCCCACTTGATCATGGTGTATGATCCTTTTAATGTGCTGTTGGATTCTGTCTGGTAGAATTTTGTTG
>NC_041232.1:54452167-54460158 GCF_002837175.3 Physeter macrocephalus | reverse complement strand
TGGATGGAATGTCCTATAAATATCCATTAAGTCCATCTTGCGTAATGTATCATTTAAAGCTTGTGTTTCCTTATTTATTTTCATTTTGGATGATCTGTCCATTGGTGAAAGTGGGGTGTTAAAATACCCTACTATGATTATGTTACCTTTGATATCCCGTTTTATGGCTGTTAGCATTTGCCATATGTATTGAGTTGCTCCTATATTAGGTGCATAAATATTTACAATTGTTATAGCTTCTTCTAGGATTGATCCCTTGATCATTATGTAGTGTCCTTCTTTGTCTCTTTTAATAGTCATCCAAGAACATAGTATATCTCTCCATCTCCTTGTATCATTTTTAATTTCTTTCATCAGTGTCTTATAATTTTCTGCATACAAGTCTTTTGTCTCCTTAGGTAGGTTTATTCCTAGATATTTTATTCTTTTTGTTGCAATGGTAAATGGGTGTGTTTCCTTAATTTCTCTTTCAGATTTTTCAACATTAACATATAGGAATGCAAGAGATTTCTGTGCATTAATTTATATCCTGCTACATAATCAAATTTATTGTTTACTTCTAGTGTTTTTCTGGTAGCTTCTTTAGGATTCTCTATGTATAGTATCATGTCAACTGCAAACACTGACAGCTTTACTTCTTTTCTGATTTGGATTCCTTTTACTTCTTTTTCTTCTCTGATTGCTGTGGCTAAAACTTCCAAAGCTATGTTCAATAGTAGTGGTGAGAGTGGACGTCCTTGTCTTTTTCCTGATCTTAGAGGAAATCATTTCTCTTTTTCACCACTGAGAACGATATTGGCTCTGGGTTTGTCATATACAGCCTTTATTATGTTGAGGTAAGCTCCCTCTATGCATACTTTCTGGGGGGCTTTTATTCTAAATGGGTGTTGAATTTTTCAAAAGCTTTTTCTGCATCTATTGAGATGATCATATGTTTTTATTCCTTCAATTTGTTAATATTGTTTAACACTTTGATTGATTTGCATATGTTGAAGTATCCTTGCATTCCTGGACCACTTGATCATGGTGTGTGATCCTTTTAATGTGCTGTTGAATTCTGTTTGCTAGTGTTTTGTTGAGGATTTTTACATCTATGTTCATCAGTGATATAGGCCTGTAGTTTCTTTCTTTGTGACGTCTTTTATGGTTTTGGTATCAGGGTGATGGTGGCCTCCTAGAATGAGTTTGGGAGTGTTCCTCCCTCTGTTATATTTTGGAAGAGTTTGGGAAGAATAGGTGTTAGCTGTTCTCTAAATGTTTGGTAGAATTCACCTGTGAAGCCATCTGTTCCTAGGCTTTTGTTTGTTGGAAGATTTTTACACAGTATCAAATTCAGTGTTTGAGATTGGTTTGTTTATATTTTCTATTTATTCCTGGTCAGTCTTGGAAGGTTGTGGTTTTCTAAGAATTTGTTCATTTCTTCCAGCTTGTCCAATTTATTGGCATATAGTTGTTGTAGTAATCTCCCATGATTCTTTGTATTTCTGCAGTGTCATTTGTTACTTCTCCTTTTTCATGTCTATCTATTGATTTGAGTCTTCTTCATTTTTTCCTGATGAGTCTGGCTAATGGTTTATCAATTTTGTTTACCTTCTCAAAGAACCTGCTTTTAGTTTTATTGATCTTTGCTATTGTTTCCTGCTTTCTTTTGATTTCCATTTGCATGGAATATCTTTTTTCATCCCCTCACTTTCAGTCTGTATGTGTCCCTAGGTCTGAAGTGTGTCTCTTGTAGACAGCATATATACGAGTCTTTTTTTTGATCCATTCAGCCAATCTATATCTTTTGGTTGGAGCATTTAATCCATTTACATTGAAGGTAGTTATTGATATGTATACCCCTATTATCATTTTCTTAATTGTTTTGGGTTTATTATTGTAAGTCTTTTCCTTCCCTTGTGTTTCCTGCCTAGAAAAGTTCCAATAGCATTTGTTGTAAAGCTCGTTTGGTGCTTTTGGTGCTGAATTTTCTTAACTTTGCTTCTCTGTAAAGGTTTTAATTTCTCTTTCGAATCTAAATGAAATCCTTGCTGGGTAGAGTAATCTTGATTGTAAGTTTTCCATTTCATCACTTTAAATTTGTCCTACCACTTCCTTCTGGCTTGCAGAGTTTCTGGTGAAAGATCAGCTGTTAACCTTATGGGGATTCCCTTGTATATTTTTTGTTGTTTTTCCCTTGCTGCTTTTAATATGTTTTCTTTGTATTTAATTTTTGATAGTTTGATTAATATGTGTCTTGGACTGTTTCTCCTTGGATTTATTCTGGATGGGACTCTCTGCAGTTCCTCTATTTGATTGACTATTTCCTTTCCCATATTAGGGAATTTTTCAGTTATAATCCCTTCAAATATTTTCTCAGTTCCTTTCTTTCTCTCTTCGTCTTCTGGGACCCCTATAATTTGAATGTTGGTTCATTTAATGTTGTCCAAGAGGTCTCTAAGACTTTTCTCAATTCTTTTCATTCTTTTTTCTTTACTCTGTTCTGCGGTAGTTACTACCACTATTTTGTCTTCCAGCACACTTATCCATTATTCTGTCTCAGTTATTCTGCTATTGATTCCTTCTAGAGCATTTTAAATTTCATTTATTGTGTTATTCATCATTGTTTGTTTGCTCTTTAGTTCTTCTGAGTCCTTGTTAAACATTTTTGTATTTTCTCCATTCTTTTTCTGATCATCTGGATCATCTTTACTCTCATTACTCTGAATTCTTTTTCAGGTAGACTACCTATTTCCTGTTTATTTGTTTGATTTGGTGCATTTTTACCTTGCTCCTTCATCTGCTGTGTGTTTCTCTGTCTTCTCATTTTGCTTAAATTACTGTGTTTTGAGTCTCCTTTTGACAGGCTGCAGATTCATAGTTCCCATTTTTTTGGGTGTCTGCCTCCAGTGGCTAAGTTTGATTCAGTGGGTTGTGTAGGCTTCCTCATAGAGGGGACTTGTGCCTGTGTTCTTGTGGATGAGGCTGGATCTTGTCTTTCTGGTGGGCAGGACCACATCTGGTGGTGTGTTTGGGGGTGTCTGTGGCCTTATTATGAATTTAGGCAGCCTCTCTGCTAATGGGTGTAGTTGTGTTCCTGTCTTGTTAGTTGTTTGGCACAGGGTGTCCAGCACTTTAGCTTGCTGGTCGTTGAGTGTAGCTGGGTCTTAGTGTTGAGATAGAGATCTCTGGGAGAGCTTTCTCTGTTTGATATTACATGGAGCCAGAGGTCTCTGGTGGATGAATGTCCTGAAGTCAGCTCTCCTACCTCAGAGGCTCAGGCCTGACAGCCAGCAAGAACAGCAAGACCCTGTCAACCACACGGTATATAAAAAACTTCTGGTAGAAAGCACTGCAAGGCTGGCTTCTTAGCAGTTGCAGTCATAACAGGAAGCTTATTCCTCCCTATGGATGGAGCAACAAGTGTCCTGCAGGTGCGAGGGCACCTTCTTCCTCCTATGGAAACTGGCTTCTTGTCCCCCTCACTGTGGACCAGGTGCCAACATTCAGTAAATATTTTTGAAATTTTAAAAAATGTAGAGAGTGGGGTTGAACACAAATTTAGGAACACAATGGATAATTACTGTTATTGGATTTTGTTTTTCTTTTTTCTAAATTTGATTGGAGTATAGTTGATTTACTATGTTGTGTTAGTTTCAGGTGTACAGCAAAGTGAATCAGCTATACGTATACATATATTCATTTCTTTCTAGATTCTTTTCTCATATAGGTTATCACAGAATATTGAGTAGAGTTCCCTGTGCTATACAGTAAGTTTTGTTGGTTATCCATCTTATATGTAAATATTTTATGTATGCCAATCCCAAGCACCTGATTTATGCCCTTCACCATGTTTCCCCTTTGGTAACCATAAGTTTGTTTTCAATATCTGTAAGTCCATTTGTGTTTCATAAACAAGTTCATCTGTATCATTTTTAATTAGATTCCACATATGAGTGATATCATATGATTTTGGTTTTCTTGGACTTACTTCACTTAGTATGATAATCTATAGGTCTGTTGCTGCAAATGGCATTATTTCATTTTTTTTATGATTGAGTAATATTTCATTTTATGTATATATGTGCCACATCTTCTTTATCCATTCCTCTGACAATGGACATTTTGGTTTCTTCCATGTCCTGGCTATTGTAAATAGTGCTGCAATGAACATTGGAGTGTATGTATCTTTCTGAAGTATGTTTTTCTAGAGATATATGCCCAAGAGTGGGATTGCTGGATCATATGGTAGTTCTGCTTTTAGGTTTTAAGGAACCTCCATGCAGTTCTCAGTAATGGCTGTACCAGTTTACATTCCCACCAACAGTGCAAGAGGGTTCCCTTTTCTCCATACCCTCTCCAGGATTTATTGTTTGCAGATTTTTTGATGATGGCCATTCTGACTGGTGTGAGGTGATACCTCACAGTAGTTTTGATTTACATTTCTCTGATAATTAGTGATGTTGAGAATCTTTTTATGTGATTTTTGACCAAATGTATGTTTTTGGAGAAATGTCTATTTAGATATCCTGCCCATTTTTGATAAGGTTGTTTGTTTTTATAGAGAGCTGCATGAGCTCTTTGTATATTGTGGAGATTAGTTCCTTGTCTGTCACTATGTTTGCAAATATTTTCTCCCATTCTGTGGGTTGTCTTTTCATATTGTTTACAGTTTCCTTTGTTGTTCAGAAGCTTTTAAATTTAATTATTTCCCATTTGTTTATTTTAATTTTTATTTTCTTTACTGTAAGAGGTGCATCAAAGAAGGTATTTTTGCAATTTATGTCAGAGTGTTCTGCCTATGTTTTCCTCTAAGAGTTTTATATTATCCAGCCTTACATTTAGGTCTTTAATCCATTTTGTGTTTATTTTTGTGTATGGTGTTATGGAGTGTTCTAATTTCATTCTTTTACATGTAGCTGTCCAGTTTCCCCAGTGCCATTTATTGAAGAGACTGTCTTCTCCATTGTATGTTCTTGCCTCCTTTGTCATGGATTCATTTACCATAGGTGCATGGGTTTCTTTCTGGGCTTTCTATCCTGTTCCATTGATCTATATTTCTGTCCTTTTGCCAGTACCATACTGTTTTGATTACTGTAACTTTGTAGTATAGTCTGAAATCAGGGCATGTGATTCCTCCAGCTCTGTTTTCCTTTCTAAGTATTGCTTTGGCTATTCAGGATCTTTTGTCTTTCCATACAAATTAAACTTTTTTTTGTTCTAGTTCTGTGAAAAATGCTGTTGGTAATTTAATAGGGAATGCATTGAATCTGATTCTTTGGGTAATATAGTCATTTTGACATTATTGATTCTTTCAGTATATATTTTCTTATTTCTTGTTATAGCTTCTTCTTTATTGGTTAAAGAAGATGCTTTAACATTTCTTGTAAGGTCCATTTACTGGTGGTGAAATCTTTTAGTTTTTACTCTCTAGGAAATGCATTACCTCTCCTTCAATTTTGAATGACAAACTTGCTATGTAGATTATCCTACTTTGTATATTTTTTCCTTACATCACTTAAATATATCACGTTACTCCGTTTTGGCCTGCAAAATCTCCTCTGAAAAATAAGCTGATAGCCTATGGGGCTTCCTTTGTCTGTGATTCTTTGTTCTTCTCTCACTGCCTTTAAAATTCCCTATTTATCTTTAACATTTGCTATTTCAATTATTATGTGTCTTGGTGTGGGTCTCTTTGTGTTTACCTTGTTTGGGATTCTCTTTGCTTCTTGGACCCAGATATCTATTCTTTCTTCAGGTTAAGGATAAGTCATAATTTTATCAAATATATTTTCTGCTCCTTTCTCTTCTCCTTCTGGGACACCCATAATGTCAAAGTTAGTATAATTAATACTGTTTCAGAGGTACCTTAAATTATCCTCATTTTTATAATTAATTAATTAATTGATTAATTAATTAATTAATTTTACTTTTTGCTATTTTTATTGGGTTCCTCCCACTATTCTGTCTTCCAGGTCACTTATGCATTCTTCTGTATCACTGAATCAGCTCTTAATTCCTTCTAGTGTATTTTTCATCTCAGTTATCATATTCTTCAGTTATAACTAGTTCTTTTTTATATCTTCTCATTTATTATTGAAGTTCTTATTGTATTCTTCTATTCTTTTCCTGTGTTCATTGACCATTTTTATTACTACCGCTTTGAGCTTTTTATCAGGGAAATTATCCCTATTTCATTAGCGTTTTCTTCTGTGATTTTATCTTGTTTCATTTGAAATATATTCCTCTGTTCTCATTTTGTTTGACTTTCTCTGTTTGTGTCTATAAAATTAGGTGAAACTGGTACCTATCTCAGTCATGAGGGAGTGTCTTTGCATAGGGAGCATCCCTGTGCAATCTGTGTGTTCCCAGTGGTTTTTGGAGGAAGAACTGGATCTGAAGTGAATGCATGTTGCCTCTTCCCTTGTTATACTGGCAGCCGTTTCCTTTGAGGGAAGTGGGGCTGGCACTGGGGTGACTAGAGCCAGAGTTGTTTGCAAGCTGAGACTTCTCGCAGGCTCAAAGATGGCTGCTATTCTATCAGAGGATGGTGCCAGAGACTGAGGAGTTAGAGCAGGAGCCTTGAGGGAGTTGGGCTTTTCCTCAGTGTGATGGCCGTTTCCACCTTGGATGAGACATGGCCAGGACCTGAGGGCTTGGACTTGCATTTCAGAGCTTGCTCTGCTTTTCCCCTGCTGTGTGCATGTGTAATGGTGATGATGGTTCCCATCTTCGTTAGAAATAGTGTTGGGTCTTGAAGGGATGGAGCTACACTTTTGAGCTGGCTTGCTTTTTTTTTGGTGTGCCTACATACACAAATTAGCAATGGCAGTCTCTGCCTTAGCAAGGAGCCGTGCCAAATCGTGTGCCTGGTGCAGGCTGGGTGTGTACTGGGGAAGTCCTGGAAGGCCAGCCATAGCACCAGGCACTTTTCTATCTGCTGTTTCTAAACTGGGACTGGGAGCAAGCAAGTCTGTGCATGTGCTCTTTAAGAATGGAAACTCAGTTTCTTACAGGCCTCTAGTAAGCCTCACTGGTTTTCAAACCAGCTAAGGAGACTCATCTTCTTGGTGTTGGAACTCAGGGGTGGGGTGCCTAATATGGAGCTTGAATCCCTCACTCCTTAGGGATGATCCCTGAGCTTGTGATAGCTCGTCTAGGTCACCCACTAAGAGTGTGAGTCCTGACTAGATTGCTCTCCTTCCCTCCTACCAGACTTCATGTGGTTCTTTCTTTACAGCTACTGTGGAAAAGCCATTCTGCTAGTCTTCAAGTTGTTCTCAGTTAGAGTGGCTGTGTATGCAGTTGCAGTTTCATATATTTGTGCTGGGTCCTCCTATTCCATTATCTTTTTTTTTAACATCTTTATTGGAGTATAACTGTTTTACAATAGTGTGTTAGTTTCTCCTTTACAACAAAGTGAATCAGTTATACATATACATATGTTCTCATATCTCTTCCCTCTTGCATCTCCCTTCCTCCCACCCTCCTTATCCCACGCCTCTTGGTGGTCACAAAGCACAGAGGTGATCTCCCTGTGCTATGCGGCAGCTTCCCACTAGCTATCTAATTTACATTTGGTAGTGCATATATGTCCCTGCCACTCTCTCACTTCGTCACAGCTTACCCTTCCCCCTCCCCATGTCCTCAAGTCCATGCTCTAGTAGGTCTGTGTTTTATTCCCGTCCTACCACTAATCTCTTCATAACATTTTTTTTCTTAGATTCCATATATATGTGTTAGCATACAGTATTTGTTTTTCTCCTTCTGACTTACTTCACTCTGTATGACAGACTCCAGGTCTATCCACCTCATTACAAATAACTCAGTTTCATTTCTTTTTATGGCTGAGTAATATTCCATTGTATATATGTGCCACATCTTCTTTATCCATTCATCTGTTGATGGACACTTAGGTTGCTTCCATGTCCTGCCTATTGTAAATAGAGCTGCAATGAACAGTTTGGTACATGACTCTTTTTGAATTATGGTTTTCTCAGGGTATATGCCCA
>NC_041232.1:54449230-54449390 GCF_002837175.3 Physeter macrocephalus | reverse complement strand
CCTCCATGTGTTTGTATTTTTTACAGATCTTTTCCTGTAATTGATATCTAGTCTCATAACGTTGTGGTCGGAGAAGATACTTGATATGATTTCAATTTTCTTAAATTTTCTAAGGCTAGATTTGTGACCCAATATATGATCTATCCTGGAGAATGTTCCA
>NC_041232.1:54448545-54448730 GCF_002837175.3 Physeter macrocephalus | reverse complement strand
CATGCTCTAGTAGGTCTGTGTTTTATTCCCGTGCTACCACTAATCTCTTCGTGACATGTTTTTTCCTTAGATTCCATATATATGTGTTAGCATACGGTTTTTTGTTTTTCTCCTTCTGACTTACTTCACTCTGTATGACAGACTCCAGGTCTATCCGCCTCATTACAAATAACTCAGTTTCATTT
>NC_041232.1:54446915-54448422 GCF_002837175.3 Physeter macrocephalus | reverse complement strand
GTTCCCTTTTCTCCACACCCTCTCCAGCATTTATTATTTCTAGAGTTTTTGATGATGGCCAATCTGACCGGTGTGAGATGATATCTCATTGTTGTTTTGATTTGCATTTCTCTAATGATTAATGATGTTGAGCATTCTTTCATGTGTTTGTTGGCGATCTGTATATCTTCTTTGGAGAAATGTCTATTTAGTTCTTCTGCCTATTTTTGGATTGGGTTTTTTGTTTTTCTGTTATTGAGCTGCATGATTTGATTATCAATTTTGGATATTAATCCTTTGTCAGTTGCTTCATTTGCAAATATTTTCTCCCATTCTGAGGGTTGTCTTTTGGTCTTGTTTATGGTATCCTTTGCTGTGCAAAAGCTTTTAAGTTTCATTAGGTCCCATTTGTTTATTTTTGTTTTTATTTCCATTTCTCTAGGAGATGGGTCAAAAAGGATCTTGCTGTGATTTATGTCATAGAGTGTTCTGCCTATGTTTTCCTCTAAGAGTTTGATAGTGTCTGGCCTTACATTTAGGTCTTTAACCCATTTTGAGTTTATTTTTGTGTGTGGTGTTAGGAAGTGTTCTAATTTCATACTTTTACATGTAGCTGTCCAGTTTTCCCAGTACCACTTATTGAAGAAGGTGTCTTTTCTCCACTGTATATCCTTCCCTCCTTTATCAAAGATAAGGTGACCATATGTGTGTGGGTTTATCTCTGGGCTTTCTATCCTGTTCCATTGATCTATATTTCTGTTTTTGTGCCAGTACCATACTGTCTTGATTACTGTAGCCTTGTAGTATAATCTGAAGTCAGGGAGCCTGATTCCTCCAGCTCCATTTTTCGTTCTCAAGATTGCTTTGGCCATTCGGGGTCTTTTGTGTTTCCATACAAATTGTGAAATTTTTTGTTCTACTTCTGTGAAAAATGCCAGTGGTAGTTTGATAGGGATTGCATTGAATCTGTAGATTGCTTTGGGTAGTAGAGTCATTTTCACAATGTTGATTCTTCCAATCCAAGAACATGGTATATCTCTCCACCTATTTGTATCATCTTTAATTTCTTTCATCAGTGTCTTATAATTTTCTGCATACAGGTCTTTTGTCTCCTTAAGTAGGTTTATTCCTAGATATTTTATTCTTTTTGTTGCAATGGTAAATGGGAGTGTTTTCTTAATTTCACTCTCAGATTTTTCATCATTAGTGTATAAGAATGCCAGAGATTTCTGTGCATTAATTTTGTATCCTGCTACTTTACCAAATTCATTGATTAGCTCTAGTAGTTTCCTGGTAGCCTCCTTAGGATTCTCTATGTATAGTATCATGTCATCTGCAAACAGTGACAGCTTTACTTCTTCTTTTCCTATTTGGATTCCTTTTATTTCTTTTTCTTCTCTGATTGCTGTGGCTAGAACTTCCAAAACTATGTTGAATAAGAGTGGTGAGAGTGGGCAACCTTGTCTTGTTCCTGATCTTAGTGGAAATGCTTTCAGTTTTTCACCATTGAGAACAATGCTGGCTGTAG
>NC_041232.1:54443619-54443883 GCF_002837175.3 Physeter macrocephalus | reverse complement strand
GTCTCTTGTGGACCAGTGTCCTGAGGTTGGTTCTCCCACCTCAGAGACACAGCCCTGACGCCTGGCTGGAGCGCCAAGAGCCTTTAATCCACACAGCTCAAAATAAAAGGGAGAAGAAATAGAAAGTAAAGAAAAGGAAAGAAGGAAGTTAGGGAGGGAGAGAAGGAAGGAAGGGAGGAAGGAAGGAAGAAAGGAAGCAAGAAATGAAGGAAGGAAGAAAGCAAGAAAGGAAGGAAGGAAGGAGGAGAGGAAGAAAGGGAGGAA
>NC_041232.1:54354651-54443368 GCF_002837175.3 Physeter macrocephalus | reverse complement strand
ATAAAATATAGTTATTAAAATAAAAAATTATTATTAAGAAGAAAAATTTCTATTAGAAAAACAAAAAACGGGTCGGTCTAACCCTAGGACAAATGGTGGAAACAAAGCTATACAGACAAAATCTCACACAGCAGCACACACGTACACACTCACAAAAAGAAAAAAGGGGAAAATAATAGTATATCTTGCTCCCAAAGTCCACCTCCTCAACTTGGGATATTTCGCTGTCTATTCAGGTTTTCCACAGATGCAGGGCACTTCAAGTTGATTGTGGAGCTTTAATCCGCTGCTTCTGAGGCTGCTGGGAGAGACCTCCCCCTCTCCTCTTTGTTCACACAGCTCCTGGGGTTCAGCTTTGGACTTGGCCCCGCCTCTGCGTGTAGGTCGTCCGAGGGCGTCTGCCCTTCGCTCAGACAGGACGGGGTTAAAGGAGCAGCTGATTCGGGGGCTCTGGCACAGGCCGGGGGAGGGAGGGGCACAGATGCGGGGCGAGCTTGCAGCGGCAGAGGCCAATGTGACGCTGCACCGGCCCGAGGCGTGCCACGCGTTCTCCCGGGGAAGCTGTCCCTGGATCCCGGGACCCCGGCAGTGTCAGGCTGCATGAGCTCCTGGGAGGGGCAGTGTAGAGAGTGACCTGTGCTCCCACACAGGCCTCTTGGTGGCGGCAGCAATAACCCTAGCGTCCCACGCCCGTCTCTGCTGTCTGCGCCGACAGCCGCGGCTCGCGCCCGTATCTGGAGCTCCTTTATGCGGTGCCCTTAATCCCCTCTCCTCTTGCACCAGGAAGCAAAGAGGCAAGAAAAAGTCTCCTGTCTCTTCGGCAGCTCCGCGCCCATTTCTGGAGCTCCTTTACGAGGTGTGCTTAATCCCCTCTCCTCTTGCACCAGGAGACAAAGAGGCAAGAAAAAGTCTCTTCTCTCTTCAGTAGCTCCGCGCCCGTTTCTGGAGCTCCTTTAAGGGGCGCGCTTAAACCCCTCTCCTCACGCACCAGGAATCAAAGAGGGAAGAAAAGTCTCTTGTCTCTTAGGCAGCTCCAGACTTCAACCGGACTCCCTCCCGGCTAGCCGTGGTGCACTAACCCCTTCAGGCTGTTTTCACTCTGCCAAATCCAGACCTTTCCCTGGGATCCGACCGAAGCCCAAGCTTCAGCTCCCAGCCCTCGCCTGCCCCGGCAGGTGAGCAGACAAGCCTCTCGGGCTGGTGAGTGCCGTTCGGCACCGGTCCTCTGGGCGGAAATCTCTCTGCTTTGCCCTCCCCACCCCGCTGCTGTGCTCTCTTCCAAGGCTCTGGAGCTTCCCCCTCCGCCACCCGCAGTCTCCGCCCACGAAGGGGCTTCTCGTGTGTGGGAACCTTTCCCCTTCACGGCTCCGTCCCACTGGTGCAGGTCCCGTCCCTATTCTTTGTCTCTGTTTATTCTTTTTTCTTTTACCCTACCCAGGTACGTTGGGAGTTGCTTGCCTTTTGTGAGGTCTGAGGTCTTCTGCCAGCATTCGGTGGGTGTTCTATAGGAGAAGTTCCACGTGTAGCTGTATTTCTGATGTATCTGTGAGGAGGAAGGTGATCTCCGCATCTTACTCTTCCTCCATCTTGCCTCGATTTCTACTCCATTATCTTGATCCCTCCTCTCTCTCTCTTTTATCTTTCTTTCTTTCTTTTTTCTTTCTTTCTTTCTTTCTTTCTTTCTTTCTTTCTTCCTTTCTTTCTTTTTTCTTGGTATGGGTCAGGCCCTGTGCTAAATATCATAGGAGTATACTGAATAAACAAAGCAGTTGCTTGTCTTTTTATAATTGACAATTATTTGGAAATTTTAGTTTCCTTAAGCCTATTGATTCCTATCAAATCACAGTATGCAAAGATCTACTATTTATGCTTATGGCTAGTTATACTCAATATTACTACACAGGTGAAACAATGATCAGATCATTGTAAAGAAACTTTGTGGAAATAATACTACCCTTTATCACTTTTGTGCTTTAAAGTTTTTAAAATGATTTTATATGCATTTTTTTTCCAAAAACCCAACACTCTGAGAAGACAGGATGTTGTGATGGCTTTGCATTGTCATCTTACCTAAGTTGAGTCTACATTTCCTTGAGTTTCTTCTTTGTGCAGTTCTGGGTTAATGTGTCTGCATTTCCTTGACCTTCCCTCCTTGTGCAGTTCTGGATTAATGTGAGATCCAAGAGACAGTTTGCATTAGAGTTAAAAGGTTGAAGTGAATGTCCCTATTCCTTTAACAACCACATGGTTGATGCAGGGCTCTTGTACTACTTGAGCTCACAAATGTTGCTTATCTGCTGGCTCATCTCACTGGCATGGAACATCAGCCAGCTCTGCAGCTCCTTTAACTACGGTAAGGTCTTGCTTCAACATGTCTAACTAACTCCTAAATCTGGTGCATATTAAGGTCCATGAAAAAGGGTACCAGCTTCTGTACATACCCTGCATCATCAATGTTGGAGGCTTGGAGGTGGTGGTGAGACATCAACATGAGTTCCATTATACCCTGTGGTCCCAGTTTGTCCTTGCTCTTCCCCATTTTGTGTCCTTCCTTTCCAACTGCTGACATCAAGCCCCAGAACCATAAGCAAAGATAACACTCTTACATAGACTGTATAACCTGCTCCCAAGTTGTGCAAGGTTACATTCTTATAATACATCCTTTATTCTATATCAGTTATGGTAGTTCTTCTTTTCTGACTGAAACTAAGAGATAGATATGACTAGTCTACATTTGTAGATGAGAAAATGAAATATCATAAAAAATTACATAGTTAGTAAGTGACAGACATTGACACAACCAAGGCTGATGTAAGACAATGCACAATAATAACTTAATGAATTAAGAGATTATGGTGAAATGGAATGGTTTGGGAAATTTCCTGAGGTACTGGAATCATTACTTATATTATCAAAAATAGAATGAGAATATATACATGAAGAAGAATTTGATCATGAATACAATCTAAACTTTAGGGCTTCCAAGATTAATATCTCCAATGAATTCTCTTTTCTTCTCTTAGATTGCTGTTACCATTCTTGCTTTACTAAGCCATATTTCAGGTTACTTCTAGAATCTATCAGCCTTTGAATTTGAATTTGAATTTCTACTTTGAACAGCAATTCTTTCTTGCAATATCTTCTCAGAAACAACACTCTCCTTTATAACTCTATAAATATAGATTTATTGCTGAGATCTATACTTATATAGGCAATATATAAATATAAATATAAGATATATATATTCTTGTTTTAATTTTATATCATAGTTTTGGACATGACATTCAAGGTTAAGAAGTTTCATTAAATAAGAAGAACTAAGAGATTAACAAAGCAATTCTTGTATTGCATGTTGGTAGACAAGAGTTTCCAATGGAACATCTCATCTTCATTTCAAGTAGTTCACATAGAGACAAAAGCAATTTCTTGAAAAAAGAGAGAGAAAACTGAATATATTTCTTTGAAGACAGTATGTTAACTTTTCAATATAATTCCTGTTTAAGTTAATCCCAAATTATTAGTCTTGGATAATAAATATTTCTAAATACATTTTTATAGTTTGACATAAAATTTATATAACTGGTTCAATTTCTCATTTTATTCTAGTTGTTAAATTGAATATATAAATATTAAAAGTACTGAATAATAACCAATGTCCACCACAGGGTGAAAAATTAACAAATGCATTAATCAGAGTTTGGTAACATAATTTTATAATGGGTAATCTGTTACCTTTAATATAATACAGAAGTATATGAAATGTAAGTTTAAGATTAGGACATATATTTTTCTTAAATAAGCAAATATGCCTTTCTGAAAACAATTTTTGCAAGCAAATGATAAGCTTGGGAAAGACAAATAAATACAAGGTCTACATTCATTCACTTGGCAAACATTTCTGAAACCATGTTCTGTGTCAGGAATTGTTCTAGGTCATAGAGATACAATGATAGGTCAAACATAGTCCCTGCTCCTCACTCCTTAAGTAGGAGAGGGCTACCGAAACACTTGCATTGTTCAGTGTGTACAGATTATGATTGATAGAAGAGTCCTCAGATAAGGTGAAGAACTCAAGGAGAGACCAATTCACAACTCTTAAATGAACCAGAAAAGGTGAATAGAGAGAAGTTTGTTCTGGGCCTTGAAGCATAGAGGTCACTTGTGCATTCAGCCAAATGGGATTACAACATGAGAAAAGTCAATCTATGAAGAAAAAGAAAGATGGAAAGCCGTATGTCCTTCCACGTGCCTAGAACACAGAAGAGCATAAGGAAGAAAAGCAGAATGTATCTTTAGAGAAAAGGGTGAGGGTCAAAACATGGTTTATCTTTTCAAATAATTATTTTACATTAAATTGTTAGAAAAGTAAATTGCAGAGAATTAGTCTTATCAATTAATTCATATTTTCACCTTAACTTTTTTTTAGTATTAAATAAACCAGAATATAGGCCTGAAGATGATATTAGTGTATGCATGAAATGCATTTGCTTTCTTGAAAAGAAAACCATGTTTTTTAAATTATCATTATTAAGTCAAACCACCAGATTAATTTTGTCCTTTGGTGTTGAAACTAAAATAGTAAGTTTTGCAAAAAGTGTAGCTTTCCAATATTTAAGCAAAGGTTACATTTTTATAAGTAAAAACTTAGTTTCTCAGAATCTAATATTACATGTACTAAGGTGGAATATAAATTCTAATAGTGGGTGATGGTTCCTGAACTGGAAACCTGACAAGATGCTCTTGGTGAATATTAGCTCACATTCCTAGTTCTTTCACGTCCCACCCACTAAAAGCAGAATGCCACAAATCTGTGCTAATTGAGATCCAAGTTACATGAGCAGATCATAGGGGAGTTGGTATACTCATCAAAAGAGAAGAAATGAAGCCTATATCCCAAAGGACTCTGCCATTCTGGTGGTATGGGCTGTAGGGAAGCGTACTGAATACTAAGGCTCTCTGGTAGACATTGTTAATTGCAAAAAAAAAAAAAAAATTAAAAACAAACAAAAAAATGAGTTTGAAAATTCCATCAGTGGCAGTAGAGCCAATGCACAGCAAATCCTTTGGGATTCATTTTTCATCAGTGAGGATATAGTCAACAGACAGCACATATCTTTTCAAACAAGTGCTCATGCTCACCTTCTCCCACCCCAACACACATGCTCGTAACAATGAACCATATATAAATCCTGTGAATTTCACGGTAGAAATAACAGTAAAAAGGCATGCAAATCTTTGCCAATAAAAACTGTGGTTAGATACAGGAGTTTCTTTAAAGAAATCAAATGTGTCTTTTAGATAGTCCCTCAGTTTCCTAGCTTTGCCACAGTATAAACCTCTGAGAGAGAGAGAGAGATTCTCTCCTTGCTGTTTGACGTTGTCGAGTTGCAGAAGTTAAATGGAGCATAGGTTGGGAACATCCATTGTTCTCATCCCAGCTGCTCTGAACTCAAAGAACACATTGTCAGTGAAATGGAAAAGAAATTAGCAGCTTATTTTGTGCAACATGAACTTTCTCTCTCTGTCTCACTCATGCTTGATAGATGCACTCTCTTTTATAAATCAGTCCTTATGTCTTATTGCCATGCAAGAACTGGAAGTATGAAATGTCAACAGCACTCCCCTGCTTCCATTAGAACTAATCAAGTTTTTCATCTGCCAAGGTAGTAGTTAACTTTTATTCAGATGCCCCCTGTTTTGGGGGGAGGATCAGGTTTAGAGGGCAATTACAAACACAATGGAGGACAGATCACTCAGATGCCCCAAACTCTGAGTCATTGAAATAGTTATTTGCTCTGTATGTTAGCAGCAACTGTCGTAAAGGGCTGATTCTGCACGTTGTTGTGAGGGAACTGTATCTCACTGCACATCTCTGGCCTCCTTGCACACAGAGTTCAATTATCAGTTAAGGATGAGTGCAAATAGATTTAAAGAATTAGTCCTTTTTGAGACCTTTATTGGGAAATTTAACTTGGCTGTCTTTTCAGCCAGCCAAAATAAGAAAAAAAATGAAAGTCATCAGGAGTTATGTGCATATGTGGCATCATCGGAACATCTAGAGATGAGGGCAGGCTGAGTATCTGCTGAGTAGCCAGCAGTTCCAGGACAGTAAAGTCTGTTTCAAGGTCATAAGAATCACTGTCGAAATGCAGTGCCTTGGCAATAACAAATATTCAGGG
The DNA here is from genome assembly GCF_002837175.3 of Physeter macrocephalus. Lineage (NCBI taxonomy): Eukaryota > Metazoa > Chordata > Mammalia > Artiodactyla > Physeteridae > Physeter > Physeter macrocephalus. The sequence continues at coordinate 54,437,189 of NC_041232.1, read as the reverse complement.
AAAATTCGCACTCAATAAAGACTGAAGGTCAGCATATCTAGGAAATGTTTTAAGTGACTATGTTTCTTTATAAATTTTCATTCCATGAATAATGCCTTGGAAAAGGTAACCTCCTCTGGCAATCCTATATAAGGCCACTAATCTTAATCACTCACTTCTGGGTCTCCAAGTGCACAGCCTTTAAATGATAAAAAATATAAGTTTTCTACAGCTATGTCAGAATCTGTTCTGAGCCCGCTAACAAGAGAGTGAGTGTTTGGAGAGAAATAAATAGACCACTGGTTTGGGTGATTCCAGAAACTGAGAGATCTGGGATATTACATATTTCACTTCTTTTGTACTGGGTATCAGTTTAGGTAGACCTGGACAGGAGCTTGTTCATCAGCAGCAGCATCATAGCCGTCATCTGTATCAGTTAAAAATTGGGTGTGGGTTCATGATACAGAGACCTCAATAGAAAATCAGAAGTTAGGTCTTAGCATAAAGACATAAAGAATCCAAGTTCCTTATACCTTTATGCCTCACATCCTTTGCCATCCATATTTTTCCATTTGCAGACTCAAAAGAAAATAATCACATTCATATTCCAGGCAGAAAATAGGAAATACCCTTTTATGGAGCCTAAGTTAGAATTCAACCTGGCAACTTATGATTACATCTCATTAGCGAGAATTTTGTCACATGGCCACACTTAGCTATAAGGGAGGCTAGAAAGTGTGATATTTTACCAAAACTCATAGTTAACTCAATAAAACAAGTGTTGCTGGGACATTGGATATTAGTTAATCAAGTCAAAGTTTCTGATATATCATCATTCATTAAAAAATAGTGAAACTTAAACCAAACAGCAAAGAACTTAAAATATTATGGAATGTTATGGAGATAAGCACCATAGTAAATAAATCCACATAGAACAGCACTTGTACATAAATAAAGGCATAAAATATCAGTAACAAGGCCAGTATTGAATAATAGTAAATATTCTAGTGCCTAGAATATTTCCTGACATGGAGTAAGTGATAAATAATTATTAAATAAGTGCATCAACACATTTATTTATTTACTGTTTATAGAATGTCTACTAAATGTCAGGAGCAATGCTAAGGCCTTTTTTGAGATAAAGACTCAAAGATTATTATGAGAGGGAGGGTTATTCATAATGAAGAAATTGCTCATTCATAAGGAAGATAAAACAATTATAAATTGATGTAATTCAAAACAGAGGCCCCAAATATACAGAGGAAAATCTGGTAGAATTAAAAAGAGAAATAAACCATTAAATAATAGTAGTTGGAGAATTCAATATATTGTTTTTAATGATTGATGGAACAAAAATTAAGAAAATTAACAAAGACATAAATATTTGAACAGTATTGTCAATCAACTAGACATACCTGTCATCTATAAAATACTCCATCAACAGGAGCAAAATATACATACTTTTCAAGTGCAGGTGGTATATTCTCCATGTCTTAGACCATATAACCAGTCTCAACAAATATATGAGTTGAAATCATGCAAATTAAGTTCTACTACCAAATTATAATCAAATTAGAAATCAATAACAAAGAAATTGAGAAGTTCCCGAACATTTGGAAAAATAAACAAAGTACCTCTATGTAGCCAATGGGTAAAATAAAAAATCACAGAGGAAATTAGAAAATATTTGGAAGTGAATGTATATGAAGTCATTATATGTATATATACATTATATATACATTACATGTATATTATAATTTCTGGGATGCAGTCAAATAGTTATTAGAAGAAAATTTAAAACTTTAAAGGTTGACAATAGAAAAAAATGTCAAATCAATTCAGAAGTTTTCATCTTATTAAACCAGAAAAAGAAGAAAGAATTAAGCCCAATGAAAGAAGGACAGAAATGATAACTATTAGAAGATAAATCAATTAAATAGAAAATAGAAAAACAATAGAGAAAATTTGTGAAATCATAAGTTGGTTCTTTGTAAAAAAAAAAAACTACAAAATTTTTATTAGAATGAATAAGAAAAAAAGGAAAAGGAACAAATACAAAAATTAGTAATGAAAAGGGATCCTTGTTAAGGATCCTACAGAAATTAAAATAATTTTTAGGAAATAACATGAACAACTTTATGTCAACAAATTAAACAATTTGGGTAAAAAGATAATTGCCTAGAGACACATTATAGAATTGACTCAAGAAGAAATAGAAAACTGGAATAGACCAATAGCAAAGCAATTTGATTGAAATTAAACATTTCCCCACAGAGAGAAGCCTAGACCAAAATGCATAATAAATTCTACCAAATATTAAAGAACAAATAATATCAATTATTCACAAATTCTTCCAGAAGATAGAGAAGGATGGAAGATTTCCCAACACATTCTAAAAGGTCAGTATTACCCCCCAAAAAAGCTATTTAAAGACTTTAAAAGGAAATAATAGATAAATATACCTAATGAATTTAAACACAAAAGGCTTCAACAAAATATTAGCAAACATATAAAAGACTATATACCATTGACCAACTACGATTTATACCAGAAATGTAAGACTGATTTAATATCTAAAAATCAATGTGATATATCATATTAGTAAACACAGCTCAAAAAATACTTTATCACCTCAGTAGATACATAAAAAGGCATTTGAGAAAAATCCAATATCCATTCATGATTAAAGCTCTCAAAAAATTAGAAATAAAAAAGAACATCCTCAACAGTTGAAAGACACTTATGAAAAACCCACAGCTAAGTTTATAGTTAATGGTAAAAAAAAATATATTGTTGCATCTAAGATTAGGAAAAAAATGCAAGAATGTACACTCTTGCCACATCTACTTAACATATTATTGGCTGTTCTTGCCTGTGCTAGAAAATAAGTAAATAATTATAGATTAACAGGACTTTGCAAAAATAGCACAAAAAGGTACTACTTGTTACTCAATGGTAACATCTTATATGTCTATAGTACAATATTAAAACAAAGGAAATTGATACTAGTATAACCTACAGAACTTATTCAGATTTTGCCATTTGTACTTGCACTCATTTGTGTGTGTGTGTTTCTATGAAATTTCGTCAGGTGTGGATTTGTTTAATCATGACCACCATTAAGACACAAAACTGTTTCCTTACCATACAGATTTCCCTTGTGCTATACTTTTATAGTCAATAGTCTCACCCCACTGTCCCAACATCCTTAACCTCTTGTGACCACTAATCCATTCTCCATTTCTATAATGTTATCATTTGGATAATTTATATAAATGGAATCATGGATTATGTAATTTTTGAGATTGGTCTTTTTGCTTTTTTTCTCAAATGAATTCCCTTAAAACATATTTGTTGTGTATACTAGCCATCTGTTCCTTTTTTTATTGCTGAGTCTCATTCCATGATATGGATGTAACAGTTTGTTTAATCATTCCCCCATTGAATGACATTTGGGTCATTTCCAATGTTTGGCTATTACAGATGAAGCAGTTATGAACATTCATGTATAGGTTTTTATGTGGACATAAGCTTTCATTTCCCTGTGATAAATGTCCAGGAGTGCAATTGCAGGGTCATATAGTGAACAGTGAACATATGTTTGGTGTGAACATGCTAAACTATTTATAATCTACATATGAGTCATTTGCCAGTTATGAAGTTTGAAAATATTTTTCCCAATCTGCATCTTGACTTTTTATCCCCTTAACCAGAGCTTTTGCAAAATTTTTAATTTTGATGAAGTCCAATTTATTATATTTTATGGCTCATAATTTTTATGTTGTGTCTAAGAACTCTTTACCTAGCCCTAAGGCCCAAGGATTTTTTTCTATGTTTTATTTTCTAAAAGTTTATAATTTTATATTTACATATAAACCTATTATCCATTCTGAGTTAAATTATGTATAAGGTGTGAGGTTTAGGTGAAGGTTCAATTTTATTTTATTTTTTATTTATTTTTTAATCTATTTTTGCTTGTGGATATCTGATTTTCTAAGCTCGATTTATTGAAAATATTTTATTTTCTATTTCATTGAGCTTTCTGTCATCTCTCCACTAACACCACCCTGCCTGGAACACTGCAGCTTACACTGTAAGTCTTAAAAATTTGGTTGAGTTATTCCTTCATTTTATTCTTTTTTTCTTATTTAATCAAAATTGTTTTAGCTATTGTAGTTCCTTTGTCTTTACATACAACTATTACAATATGCTTATCTACATGAAAAATCTTGCTGGGATTTTGATAAGAATTGCAGTAAACTTATAGGTTAAGTTGTCAAGAATTGTCATATTTACTGTTTAGTTTTCCAATCATAGTACATCTCCATCTACTTGATTTCTTTCGTCAGGGTTTTTTAGTTTTAAGCATAAGTACTGATTACATTTTGTTAAATCTGTGTTTTATTTGGAGTAATTAAAATGGAATTTTATTTTATTTTGGTTTCCACATTTTCATTGCTAGTTTATAGAAATACAATAGATTTTTCTATGTTAACCTAGTATCCTATGAGCTTGAAGCACTGTTTACTAGTTCTAGAGTTGATATTTATTTTAAAAAATATTTTGGGTTATTCTATACAAACCGTCATGTCAACTGTAAATAGTGCAGTTTATTTCTTCTTCTACAATCTATATGATTTTATTTGTTTTTCTTGCTTCATTGCAATAGCTAGGGCTTCTGGTATATATATATATATATATATATATATATATATATATATATATATATTTTAATTTAGCTTATTGATAAGCTAAATTGTCTTTTGAATATTGACTCAGTCTTGCATCCCTGAAGCAAACCCCACTTGGTTCTGATATTCACTGCATTAAATATAATAATATTTTGTTAAGGATTTTTGTACCTATGTTCATGAGGAATAATAAGCCATAGTTCTCCTATTTTTTAATTTTATTTTTTTCATTTTGGTATCAGAATGATAAAATTCTGTTTTACAATCCTAGAATTAAGTTTGGTAGTCTCCCCTCTATTCCTTTTTCTGGAAGAGACTGTGTACAATTACTGTTGATTCTTCCTTAAAAGTTTGGTAGAATTCTCCAGTGAAAAACTCTGGGCCTTGAGATTTCCCTTTTAAGAGTGGTTAAATTGTAATTTCTACTTCCTCAATAGTTATAGAATTACCTATTTTATATTAAATGAGTTCTGGTAGTTTGTGCTTTTCATGGAATTGGTCTACTTCATTTAAATTGTTAAATTTACGTGATTAGCCTTATTCATAATATTCTTTTTTTAACTTTTTTATGCCTTTGTGTTCTATAGAGATGACCATTACTTAATTCATGATATTGGTAATTTGTATTTACTCTCTTTTGTTAGTCTTGCTAGAGGTTTGTCAATTTTATTGATTTTTCCAAAGAATGAGCTTTTAATTTTATTTATTTTCTCTATTGTTTTTGTTTTTAATGTCATTGATTTGTGTTCTTTATTATTTCTTTTTCTTTTGCTTGCTCTGGGTTCATATTGTTCTTCTTTTTAAAAATTATTAATGTGGGAGCTTATATTATTAATTTAAGCACTGATTTATAAAGCACTGCATCGTGTTTGTTTTAGCTGCATTCTACATGTTTTGATTCTACATAATATATTTTCATTTTTAATCTGTTTCATGTATTTTTAAAAATTTCACCTATGACTGCTATTCTCCACTGTGTGTAATTTAATTAGCTTTATTTTTCTTAATCTGTAGTTTAATAAAAGAACAGTACAGAGACTAAGTTTTAGTCATCTTGCCAGATAATTTGAATCCCAAGAAAAATCATGGAAAGTTTGGGGAATGACTCAAAGTAATTCATGTCTGAAGGATCTTTAGTTGATGATTTCTTACCAACCTATTCTGGTAGTTAAACAATTGTCCTAATTGTGTGATGTTGTTGTTTTTTGTTTGTTTGTTTGTTTGTTTTTGGTTCCAGTTCTTGCTTAGTGTTCTTTCAGAATTTTTTTTATTCTTAATCATTTCAAAGAATGGACATTCAACTTCCCACTTATTTTGTGGAACTGTACTCCCACACCAATCATCTCTCATCAAAGTCCATGTTTAGAGAGTAATGATTTATAGTTATCACAAACAAAACCTGATTGTGATGATAAAAGGATTTTTCTTATTTAGAGTGTGGAGTTGCTAGAAAAATAGTGTATTCTAGTGTTTAAAAGTTCAGGCTGTCACATACTACCTGTGAAACCTTGGGAAAGGTACTTAGTCTTCTCATTTTTCAACTGGAATTATTAATACTCCCTACTTCAATGAGCTATATTGTGAGGATGAAATGAGCTAATACTGCTAAAGAGCTTGGAACATTGTATAACTCTTATTAAACATTCAGAAAATACCAGAAACCCATTTCTATCAGTTACTTATGAAAAGTTTCACAAAAGATACAAATTTTAGAAAAATTTTGAATATAGGAGAGGGTAAAAACTTTTAATTATTATCTTGGTAGATGTTTTGAGTAAGAAAAGATGAAAAATATCAAAGCATTAAGAAATTAAATTTCTTAGACAGACATTTAAGAAACTGAGTTAAATTTGAAGACAATCAGCAAGACTCTTCAGGTAATGAGAAGACAAGGTCAGTGAAAATAGGGAAAAACAAACTTTATTTCTGGTGCCAAGGAAATATTGAGGAAGATCATAAAAGATCCCACACATCTGCCTTAGACATCATTCAAAACCAAGCTTAAGTCTGACTTCATTCCAGACCTTTCCCAACAACTCTACCTTCTTCTTGACCTTATGAAGCACAATTTACCTGGCAATTCATTATTGCCTGAAGGAAATCTTTGGTGAATTTTGGTTCTCTTTGTCCTCTCTCTTCACATTTATTTACCTCTGAATTATCTGTCCATTCATTAGTTTTTCTTTAATCCTGTTACTACTCCTATAATTTAGGCTCCCTTCATTCTCATCTTGACTTTACAATAGCTTCTTAACTCGTCTTCCCACACCAGACTTGACACCCCTTCCCCAAAGACTTATCTTTATTTCTATTCCTTTGTCTATCTATCTGTAGTTTGTCACCAGAATTATGTCACAAAGTCCACTATTGCCACCTTTTCTCCAAAACCTTTTCAGATGTCTGTCTCTTACTAAACAGAGATGTTACATTTTATGTGCCATCTTTAGCATTTAAATAAGAAGATCTATTACAAACTGAAAAAATATTCCAGTTTTCCTACTATTTTTTGGCACATTTTGAGTACTTCTAAGCAAAGAATCTATCCTAGCACTATTTATTTCATAGAGTAGTATTGCCTAAGTTTACCCTAAATTAAAATAAATTGCTGTCTAATTGTTACTTATCTGTGTATCTTACCTTCTTACTTTTTCTTCCTTGAGGTAGGAGATCAGACCATATTTTCTCATTCCTTCCACAGCACCTAACAAAATACTATGTCTAAAGACTCATTACATTGTTAAATTAAGTTGAATTGGAAATTTTAGGAGCTGGACGAAGAGATAGTCAAGTTCTTTTTCTTTGATTTTGTTTCTTACTTAGAGTAAATTTTTGGATCATTCACCTAAATACACAGAACTTCATTTTCCTCAACTCTTAAATGTCAGTGATTTTATTTTCTTTCCTTCCTGGGTTCTTTTGGAAATAATTAATGTATTTTGTAAGGGTTTGGAAAATGCTGGAGAAGAACACTATTAATCATCATCAGTAGCAACAGGAGAAAAGACTCGATAAGTACTAATATATGAATGATTCTCTGCAGAGCAAGATAAGTAGGCAAGCTTCTTGTCTTCTGTGAGCCCCAAATTAAAAAATGCACAACAAATCCAGGTGTAATATATTCAAAGAAAAATGTACTCAAGGGCACCCAAAGACAAATGCCAAAACCAGACTGTGAACTTCCTGAAGCCAGGAATTAATACACATGCATTAAGAAAATTATTAAACTAACCAGATCTTGAGATAATAATTTCATCATTGGCATATATTAGATAGACTTGGAACCAACTCATACAGACACCTTAGCAATGAAGTTTAAATGAAGTTAGAATCAAGGCAGGGAAAGAAGCTTCAGATTCATAAACAATCCTGAATTGACTAGGCTGCTGGAGTGGAACCAGAATGGGGTGTGTTTATATGTGTATGTGTGTGTGCCCTGAGGAGTGATGGTGGTGAGGGTGGTGAAGAAGAGGGCAAGGATTTAGAACAAACATCAGGAGTAAGCAGGTTCTCTATATAAATGTGGACCATTAATGATTCTTTAAACACAATAAACTTGTTTAAGGAAAGAGGAATGCCCACATGGGTTAAATCTTGGCAGAAGAAGTTCTTTGGCAATAGTGATGTCATAAAGGATTTGGGTTTGAACAAGACTGTAGAGTTGGGGTAATAGGTATTAGATCCTAACCTCTTATTAGCTAAACAGTGAGTCTGTCATTCTAGTTCCATGCCTTGGACAGATTTCTGGCACATTTAGGAGAATAAGGAATAATCAAGAAAGGGAATCTTTTACTGAAATTATCACATAATTAATTAGTTGCATAAAAGGAAAACAGTAAAGAAAGGCCAGACCGAATAGTTTGATAGAACCTTCAGTTTCTGACCAATCATGCTAGCCATGTGTCAACATGTGGCCACTGCACTGTTTCCTATTAATCCTGGGTTTAAAATGGTTCATAACGGTGTTAGTCCCAGAAAAATTGAGTAGGACTACTTAGCCCCTGGCTACAATGGGCAGCTCAGGTCCAAAGTGACAGCTTTTTGAGTCTATTCCAGGGGGCTGGCAGGACCCCAGGCATTTAACAACTGAATCACTTTGACCCAAAGTCATTTGTTCAATCATGGTTGACAAAAGGTAACAGAGACTTTCTACTGTTCAGAAAACAAATGGATCTCTTGGCTGTTTCCATAAAGATCGACGGGGACTTAAAGTAGCCTGAGGTTAATATTATAAATCTTTCTAAAAGAAATTTTCAGAACATATTCTTTATCCAAGCATTGGATCAATCTCACAAAATGACATATTTTCAAACTACAGTGAAGCAAAACAAGTTATTCTTGAAGAAGTTGAAAATATTGAGAAAGCTTTTCCTTCCCTGTTTTTTTTTTTGTTTATTTAACCTTTTATTCTTGAACATCAACTAAAGCAAGAACTCAAACAGAAATTCATGTTGAATATGGATTGACCTTTTCAATAGCTTTGTGCCTATTCTTCTAATCTCTATTGGTGTCCATAGATTCCTTGGATGCTCACAGTGGGTATAACTCTATGGTATCTGGCATGAAGTGTAGGCTTTTAAAACTGTATGGGATAAGAAAAACAAAACCAAAACATGATAAAAGAATCGAATCCTAATTCATGTAATCATAAGTACCTACTGTAAAATTAAAATTCACTGGGAATGTTGACAAGTAAATATTTTGGCAGTATCCTATACATGTCAATTAAATGAGGAGAGTTAATAATAAAAATTAACTTTGAGCTTTGGATTAAAGGATATTTTGGGAGACATGAGGAAATCTAAATTAAAATTGAAAGAGTTAGCATAAGGACAAGACTTCAGGAAAGAATAAACACTGTAGACAAACAGAGCAGACTATATCATATTTATACCACTTCCTGTTAGGTCTTACAGTTTTATTTTGTAAAATACTAAATATTTGCCCCGTTTTTCCTCTTGTATTTTTTATTCAAACTTGTTGGCATCTCCTCTTACACTGGAAAGTTTTTGGAAGCAGAATGATCTGACTTTCAGCTGTAGCAGCAGCACTTACTGGTATAACCAAAATGAGTGGACGTTCAAATTGTCCTCTGAATAATACAAAGCCATGTTTACAGCCCTGACTCTGTTCCCCTCCTTACATGGCTCACAGTCTCAGTTTGCTCGTTACTCCTGACTATGTCCTTGTGTGTTCAGAGATATGTGAGAATTGTTCCTATCCCACCTTAAATCTAATTTAGGGCTGAAAGCAAGTTTCAATTTCATTCCCTTTGAGGTTGGAGGACACCATAGTAGCTACAATCATCAGTTGTTTCAGAATGTTTTGTCTTTTAACCAGACTGTCTGGCTGGGGAACTGTACCATGAAAGAAGTCTGGAGAGTATCTTCATCAGCCACTATCGTCTGGCCATAAGAACTTTGTTAGGAAGATGATCCTTCAATTCTTCTTATTTTGAAAAAGAAAACTTGGTCAAGAAAGCTGTCTATGAAACAGATAGATTAAATAAAGCTGTTTTTAGTGATAGTGACAAAATAAAAAGCCAGTGAAGAGGTCTACTAAGAAGGTGGTTTTTATACAGAAAATATAAATTTTAGAAATTTTTTAAAAACTGGGATCAATTTGATGGTATTTTGGATTTTTGATACAAAATGAGTCCTCTGTATATGTGCGTGTATATGTAAGTGTGTATGTGTTTATGCACACACATACTTATGTGTGTGCACATGAGTCAAAAATAACCTGACCAGTATAAAAATTCTTATCAAATAAGAGGTAAAGGTTGATGAAATTTGGAGAGTCAATCTATCTATAGTATAAAGACATGCATAGGAAATTATTGTATCTCAATGAAAATGTAATTCAAGAGAAATTTATTTTATTGTCTTTAGTTTTGTATTTATAGAGTCACTAAGGGTGTGAAGGGGTCCCTTAAATATGTAGTATACAGATGGGGGAATTTCCATGACAATAATATTATCTAATTTGGAAATTAAAGAATGATTCTCCTTTCCAAATATCTATAAGGGATGGTCTTTCTTTTCTGCAAACCTGCTGCATTTCTATAGTGTCTATTATAGGATGAAAAGAATGAGTTTTTTTAATCAAAATGTTATTGACTCTAACAGAGCCTGAAGAGAAAGTGCTCTGGCCCTCCTCCAATACTTTGAGATCAAAGTTGTCTTTATGTTTTGGTTTCCAATCTGGCTCTCTTCTGCCACTTCCTAGCCATTCTGAGTCTCAATTTTCTCATCTGCAAAATGAGGTAATTGAGTGTAATCATCTCTAAAATCATTCCTAATATCAAAAAAGAAAAATAAAAAAGAGAATAAGAAGGAGAAAGAGGACACTTGGAAATACTTGGATACTTTTTCTTCATGGTCTGGTAGAGAGAGACACCATTTGTCATCCACAGATCGTGCACTGCAGTAAATGTGGCGAGGTAACAAGTGCAACTTATAGCTCTGAGGCTGAATGCATGCTCATTGTTATGTAATTTTTCTTTGGGGCCAGGTGGGTGCACTGCTTGCCAGGAATTAATACTTCAGGAATACAACAGTGCATACCCAGACAAAGAGCTTGGTTGGGATGTCTTTGCTGAGGAAACAATTAAAATGTATTTGTACTGAGTGATAAAAACCTTCCCCAAATATTAGGCACTGCAGCAAAGTACAATGTTTGGTTGTACTTTTCAGGTAACAATGTAAATGCTATTCCCTTTCACATGTCAGTTATTATAGGACTAAGTTATTTACATTAAAAAAAAGGAAAAGTTTTAGAAGGACAATTAATCAAGTGCCCAAATGTCCAAATGTTTAATATATTGCGGTTTTTAACTACACATAGAATTAGAGACTTATGAAACTATATGAGATAAAAGTAAGGGACATAGGATTGATCATTTGAGAAGTGTTCTTGATCCTAGAAGTTGTCAATTGGAATATCACTCTCCTTTGACAGAATAGGAACTCTTAGTCCATTTCAAAAGGGCTTTTGCAAAAGCAAATGTCTTGCAAAACCCAGGGGCCAAGATGGTCCTTTGACCATGTGTCTTGTTTCCTTTGGCAACTTTACTACTGAGACACAGGAATGCTTAGCCCCAGATCCTAGACCTAGTGAGAACAGAGAAAAGAACTGCACCTCCTACAGATGAGTCATCCTGTTAGCAGTAAGGTAGGTTTTCTTCACTGTAGACTTCAGTCACCATTTTCAATGTTGGCTTATGTTGTTCTAAAGTTTTCTAGGGCTTTCTTGACTATTGCAGACTGAAAACAAAAGAGTTTTGGAAAAACTTTCTTGGATCTACAAAGCAAACCCTTCCAACATGATTAGTTTGTCAGAGGTTGTACACTTTGTACAATGCTTGACAAACTGCCTCAGTCATAGCCACCCTTTGTTTTCTTCAGAGCAAATTTTGCAGCATCACTTGTGATAGGAGCCACTGTGTGCTCACCTAAGCCAGATAGTCTCTCATCCAGGAGAAAAGCAATTTTAATTCTTCAAAGAAGAGCAGTAAGTGGTATTTGTTATTTATATTTAAAGAAGAGTTATTAATATTTTTTCTCTCCACCTAGGGTCTTAAAGGGGGAATTTACAGGAAACAAATAGATGTGGGTTAGATTAAATGTAAGACCAATTTAGATATAAAGGCCAAGTATCAGACAGATGACTTTGACATTCTGAGAATAATCTTAAACTCAGGGTAGAGTATAAAGGGAGAGTTTATCTGAATATCTACTGTTATTTTAGTGGCAAATTCAGTAGGTCAGACCGCTAAACTCAGATCTGGATTGTAGTTTATATTTTTATGTGACAAAGTTTAGCTTTCACACAGATGAAAATTTTGTTCACGATGGAATGCCACTTTCAGCAATGAAAATTCACGTATGTTACAACTTAGTTACGTTCAGTTACAGAAAATAGTAAGGAGTAGGCACTCAATATTTGTTTGAATGAATGCTTACACAATGCATGTTCTAGGGCATGTGGAATCTCAGGTGCCTTATTTTATGCTGAAGACAGTATATGTTATTTTCAGCTTTAGTTAACGTTCCATTCTTGATCTTAATTATTTTTTTCTTGGAGAGGCTAGTTAATTCATCATCTAATGAACATGTGATAATACATAAAATATGAAAACGTACTTATAGGCCGAAAAGTACTAACAGAGTTATGCCTTCATTCTGGGACAAGGCATTCCATGAACATATCCCAGAAATATGATGAGAGTTTCAGATAAATATGTCCTCTTGGTGTCAAGAAGTAAAATCCATGAAAAACAAGCAGTATAACAACACAGAGAATAATATAAACATAACTATAGGTGACAGAGAGCAAGATGAGTGGATCAATAATTAGGCAGATGTTTATGTTGAACACTTAGAATATAGTTGGCTTGTAGTAGGAATATACTTAATATTTTTAAAGAATGAATAGGTATTTCAGTAAATACATTGATGACTGTCATATAGCATAGCACAATGCATGAGAACACAATTTAGTGTCAGACCTAAAAATTGAGTCTGAGCTCAGGTATTTCATACTTTTGCAATCTAGGGCAAGTGACATTGAACTTTAGCAGTTCATTAACTATTTCTCTAAATATACATTCAGCATCTCTTTTGAACAGAGTTCTTACCTATATGTTCACTGGGTTTCTGAAGAAATGTCCCAGTTTAGTTAAGGAGATAAAAACTAAGCACATTAAACCTGTGAGATTCAACCTGGAGTCCAAAAACCTCCTAAAAGATTCATGTGTAAATTTCAGTGGGTTATGAATTTGGATGGGGAAAAAATTGCACCTTTCTCTTCATTAACTTCTAAATAAAATTTAGTGTTTACTTCAATTGTGAATGTAGGCTACAAACCACAGTACTATTAACAGTTCCTCAGGCTGTTAACAATAGGTACCACAGATATTTTCACATTGCATTACTGTTGCCACAGATACCTTGAGATTTCACTCAAAATTACAGTAGTTATTTGAATTGTTGTTTAATTTTGTTCTATGTGAGACAATCATACACAGAACTCATCACAAATTTAGACTTTATAATATATTGTAACTGAACTTTAATGTAATTGGTTTCTTGTATAATCTTATATATTTTATTTTATCACTTAAAATTATTATTCTGGGAATGAGTCATAGCCTTCACCCAGCTGTTAATGGAATTCATGGCATAAAAGGGTTAAAAATCTCAGGAATAAAGAGATGAGTTGGAGGAGAAAGAAACATGATTATTGTCTAATGATTGAATTATACTATACAAATAAATTAGTATGCTAGGTAGCTCCAGAAGAAAAGCAGATTTCCTGAATGTTGAAAAACAATGGTTACCTATGAGTGTTAGGGTGACTTAAAAGCGATGGAATAAACAGCATAACTGGTAATGTGTTCTGTCAAAGGGATGTTCACATTAATTTGGTTATGTACTCCTTAAAATAATACTTTAAGTTGGCTTCTAAATTTTTTATTATAAGTATAGTTAAAATGAGTATAAATTCTGGTGCACTGTAAGTAATAATACTTTTAAATAAAACTATTAAAGATTTCCAATGAAATACAATGACAAAGTAGTTTAATACCCACCAGTGTTTATTTAACATTGTTTACAAATTAGTTATGATTCTATAGTTGGAAACTTTATATCCATTCTTTAACTTTTTAAAAATCACATTTCCATTCCTCTTCACTTGCAGAATTGTATTTAAAAAAAATAGTACATATGTTATTATTGATTGATATTTTATTGATCAAGTTAACATATTTTTGAAACAAATTATGTATATAAATTGAATTTTAAAAATATTTATTTAACCAAAGAGCTCTAAGTGTTAAAATACTACTTACAGAACATGTTACAATGATTATTATTAGACACTATCAAAGCATAAATGTAATATAATTTTATTTTCTTATGAAGATGTATTGTTATTTACATTGTATGCTGGAGTAATAGAACTTTCTAAAAATACATTTACACAAACTTTTTAAACTTTTTCTTTTTTTGGTAATTACCGCTGTTGCTATCATTCAAAGTGTCTGATGTATTAGTTTCTTATGGTTGTTGTAACAAGTTTACACAAAACTTTGGTTTAAAACACACATTTATTCTCTTGTAGCTCTGGAGGCCAGAAGCCAAAAATCAGTATCACTGAGCTGAAATCAAGGCATCAATAGGGTTGCAGTCTCTCTGGAAGTCTTATTGGAGAACCTGTTCCTTGACTGTTCCAATTTCTGGTGGCTGCCAGCATTCACTTTGCTGTACAAATGTAACATAATTTTTATAAATAAATTTTCATTTAAAAAGTAATGCACTATTTGAAATACATCGTTTAATGAGATGGTTGGAGGCATGTGGTAAATTGTTTGAAATGATGATCACAATCTTCCCTCCCATCCTGCAGCCCCTCTGCAGTGTGACTTTGTATCTCATCCAATTAAAAGGTAGAGTTTAATTTCCTCCCCTTGGGTATATGCTGGCTCAGTGACTTGCATTGACCATGAAATGCAGGTGAAGTGTAGGCAACTTCCAGGACTAAATCTTGAAAGGACTTAGATCTTCTATCATTGCCTTTTTCAAACACTTCCATCACCAAGTTAGGAAGCCCCAATTAGACTACTAATTTCTTAGGATAATATGGGGAAAGAAACTCTGAAACTACATGAGAGGGTGAGCCTAGCCCTCCTAGGATATACACTGACCACCACCCTTGACAACCCATCAGCTGATTATAGCACCATGAGTGAACTCAACCAAGACAGGCAGAAAGACAATATATAAATGATCATAAGAAGTAAAAAAAAAAATATTGTTGGTTTAAACCACTAGGTTTAGGGATAATATGTTACATGGCATTAGACAACTAAAATAAAAGAGCAATTACAGTTTCAATTACATTACTTGTGATAGGTCAGTTTATATTTTCTAATTCTTCCTGGTTCAGTCTTGGAAAATTGTACCTTTCCAAGAATTTGTCCATTTCTTCTTGGTTGTCCATTTTATTGGCATATAATTGTTTGTAGTAGTCTCTTATAATCTTTTGTATTTCTGCAGTGTCAGTTATGATTTCTCCTATTTAATTTCTAATTTTACTGATTTATGTCCACTATTTCCTGATGAGTCCAGCTAAATATTTATCAAAATTGTTTATCTTCTCAAAGAACCAACTTTAAGTTTTATTGATCTTTGCCATTGTTTTCTTCATTTCTATTTCATTTATTTCTCCTCTTATCTTTATGATTTCTTTCCTTCTACCATCTTTGGGTTTTCTTTGTTCTTCTTCTAGTTGTTTGAGGTGTAAGGTTGGATTGTGTACTTGAGACTTTTCTTGATGTGAGACTGAATTGCTATAAACTTTTCTCATGCATCCCACAGGTTTTGGGTCATCATGTTTTCATTGTGACGTGTTTCTATGGAATTTTTTTTTTATTTCTTCAGTGATCTCTTGATTATTTAGTAGTGCACTGTTTAGTCTCCATGTATTTCTGTTTTTTACAGTTTTTTTTACTGTAATTGTTTTCCAATCTCATAGTGTTGTGGTCAGAAAAGATGCTTGAAAAGATTTCAATTTTCTTAAATTTTCAGAGGCTTGATTTGTGACCTAACATGTGATCTATTCTGGAGAATGTTCCATGTGCACTTGAGAAGAAAGTGTATTCTGCCACTTTCTGCTGGAATGTCCTAAAAATATCAATTAAATCTATCTGGTCTATTGTGTAATTTAAAGCTTGTGTTTCAGGAGAGAACTTCAAGATGGTGGAGGAGTAAGACGTGGAGATCACCTTCCTCCCCACAAATACATCAGAAATACTTCTGCATGTGGAACAACTCTTACAGAACACCTACTGAACGCTGGGCAGAAGATCTCAGACTTCCCAAAAGGCAAGAAACACCCCAAGTACCTGGGTAGGGCAGAAGAAAAAAGAAAAAACAGAAACAAAAAAATAGGGACAGGACCTGCACCTCTGGGAGGGACCTGTGAAGGGGGAAAAGTTTCCACACACTAGGAAGCCCCTTCACTGGTGGAGACGGGGTGGTGGGGAGGAAGGTTCAGAGCCATGGAGGAGAGGGCAGTAATGGGTGCAGAGGGCAAAGCAGAGATATTCCCACACAGAGGATCACTGCTGACCAGTATTCACCAGCCTGAGAGGCTTGTCTGCTCACCCACTGGGGTGGGTGAGGGCCAGGAGCTGAGGCTCCGACTTCGAAGGTCAGATCCCAGGGAGAGGACTGGGGTTGGCTGTGTGAACACAGTCTGAAGGGTGCTAGTGCACCAAAACTAGCTGGGAGGGAGTCTGGGGAAAAGTCTGGAACTGCTTAAAAGCAATAGACCATTGTTTCCGGATGCATGAGGAGAGGGGATTCAGAGCACCACCTAAATGAGTTCCAGAGACTGGCATGAGCCATGGCTATCAGTGCAGACACCAGAGATGGGTATGAGATGTTAAGGCTGCTTCTGCAGCCACCAAGAAGCCTGTGTGCAAGCACAGGTAACTATCCACACCACTCTTCCCGAGAGCCTATGCAGCCTGCCACTGCAAGGGTCCCGTGATTCAGGGACAACTTCACTGGGAGAACACACAGCACACCTCAGGTCTTTGCAATGTCATGAGGGCCTCTGCCACTGCAGGCTTGCCCCACATTCCATACCCTTCCCTCCCACCTGCCTGAGTGAGCCAGAGCCCCCTAATAAGCTGTTACTTTAACCCCGTCCTGTCTGAATGAAGAACAGACACCATCAGGTGACCTACACGCACAGGCCAGGCCAAATCCAAACCTGAACCCCAGGAGCTGTGCAAACAAAGAAGAGAAAGGGAAATTTCTCCCAGCAGACTCAGGAGCAGAGGATTAAATTTCCACAATCAACTTGATGTATCCAGCGTCTATGGAATCTATGCAATACCTGACTAGACAACGAATCATCCCAAAATTGAGGCAGTGGACTTTGGGAGCATCTGTAGACTTGGGGTTTGCTTTCTGCATCTAATTTGTTTCTGGTTTTATCATTATCTTAGCTTAGTGTTTAGAGTTTATTGTCGTTGATAGATTTGCATATTGATTTGGTTGCTCTCTTCCTTTACATATATATATATTCATTTCCTTTTTCTCTTTCTGTGAGTGTGTGTGTGTATGTTTCTTTGTGTAATTTTGCCTGTATAGCTTTGTTTTTACCAATTGTCCTAGGGTTCTGTCTGTGCGTTTTTTTCTTTTTTTTTTCCAGTAGTTTTTAGTGCTTGTTATTATTGGTGGGTTTGTTTTTTGTTTGGTTCCTCTCTTCTTTCTTTCTTTCTTTTTGTTTTTGTTTTTGACTACTTTATTATTTTTTTAATTTTTAATAATATTTTTTATTTTTTATATTAATAACTTTATTATGTTTTTCTTTCCTTCTTCTTTCTTTCTTTCTTTCTTTCTTTCTTTCTTTCTTTCTTTCTTTCTTTCTTTCTTTCTTTCTTTCTTTCTTTCTTTCTTTCTTTCTTTCTTTCTTTCTTTCTTTCTTTCTTTCTTTCTTTCTTTCTTTCTTTCTTTCTTTCTTTCTTTCTTTCTTTCTTTTTCTCCCTTTTCTTCTGAGCCCTGTTGCTGACAGGGTCTTGGTGCTCCATCCGTGTGTCAGGCCTGAGACTCTGAGGTGGGAGAACAGGGTTCAGGACATTGGTCCACCTGAGACCTCCCAGCCCCACATAATATCAAAAAGCAGAAGCTCTCCCACAAATCTCCATCTCAACTCTAAGAACCAGCTCCACTCAACAAATATCAAGCTACTGTGCTAGACACCCTATGCCAAACAACTAATAAGACAAGAACACAACCTCACTCATTAGCAAAGAAGCTGCCTAAAATCATAATAAGTTCACAGACATGCAAAAACACACCACTGGACATAGTCATGCCCACCAGAAAGACATGATCCAGCCTCATCCAACCAGAACACACGCACCAATCCTGTCCACCAGGAAGCTTACACAACTCACTGAGCCGAACTGTAAGAAACTGATGAAAGAAATTAAAGATGACACAAACAGTTGGAGAGATATACCATGTTCTTGGATTGGAAAAATCAATATTGTGAAAATGACTATACTACCCAAAGCAATCTACAGATTCAATGCAATCACAATGAAACTACTAATAGCATTTTTCACAGAATTAGAACAAAAAGTTTCAAAATTGGTATGGAAACACAAAAGACTCCGAATACCCAAAGCAACCTTGAGAAAGAAAAACAGAGCTGGAGGAATCAGACACCCTGAATTCAGACTATACTACAAAGCTACAGTAACCAAGACAGTATGGTGGTGGCACAAAAACAGAAATATAGATTAATGGAACAGATAGTAAGCCCAGAGGTAAACCCATGCATATATGGGCACCTTGTTTTTGATAAAGGAGGCCAGAATATACAATGGAGAAAAGACAACCTCTTCAGTATGTGGTGCTGGGAATACTGGACAGCTACATATAAAAGAATGAAATTAGAACACTCCTTAACACCATACACAAACATAAACTCAAAATGGATTAAAGACCTAAATATAAGGCCAGACACTGTAAAACTCTTAGCAGAAAACATAGGCAGAACACTCTATGACATAAATCACAACAAGATCCATTTTGGCCCACCTCCTAGAGAAATGGAAATAAAAACAAAAATTAACAAATGGGACCAAATGAAACTTAAAATCTTTTGCACAGCAAAGGAAACCATAAACAAGATGAAAAGACAACCCTCAGAATGGGAGAAAATATTTGCAAATGAAGCAACTGACAAAGGATTAATCTCTAAAATATAAAAGCAGCTCAATATCTAAAAGAACAAACAACCCAATCCAAAAATGGGCAGAGGACCTAAATAGACATTTCTCCATAGAAGATATACAGATTGCCAACAAACACATGAAAGGATGCTCAACATCACTAATCATTAGAGAAATGCAAATCAAAACTACAGTGAGGTATCACCTCACACCAGTCAGAAGGCCATCATCAAAAAATCTACAAACCAATGCTGGAGAGGGTGTGGAGAAAAGACAACTCTCTTGCCTGTTGGTGGTACTGTAATTTCATACAGCCACTATGGAGAACAGTATGGCGGTTCCTTAAAAAGACTAAAAATAGAACTACCATATGACCCAGCAATCCCACTACTGGGCATATAACCTGAGAAAAATCATAATTCAAAACGAGTCATTTACTACAATGTTCATTGCAGCAATATAGCCAGGACATGGAGGCAACCTAATTATCCATCAACAGATGAATGGATATTGAAGATGTGGCACATATATACAATGGAATATTACTCAGCCATAGAAAGAAATGAAACTGAGTTTTTTATAGTGAGGTGGATGAGCCTAGAGACTGTCATATAGAGTTAAGTAAGTCAGAAAGAGAAAAATAAATATTGTATGCTAACATATATATATGGAATCTAAAAAAAAAAAAAGTTTCTGAAAAACCTAGGGGGAAGACAGGAATAAAAATGCAGACTATAGAATGGACTTGAGGACACGGGGAGGGGGAATGGTAAGCTGGGATGAAGTGAGAGAGTGCCATGGACTCATATATACTACCAAATGTAAAATAGATATCTAGTGAGAAGCAGCCACATAGCATAGGGAGATCATCTCAGTGCTTTGTGACCACCTAGATGGGTGGGATAAGGAGTGTGGGAGGGAGATACAAGATGGAGGAGATATGGGGATATATGAATATGTATAGCAGATTCACTTTGTTATAAAGCAGAAACTAACATACTATTGTAAAACAATTGTACTCCAATAAAGATGTTAACATAAATAAATAAATAAATAAATAAATAAATAAATAAATAAATAAATAAATAAATAAAGGTTGTGTTTCCTTATTTACTTTCTGTTTGGATGATCTGTCCACTGGTGTAATTGGGGCGTTAAATCCCCACTGGTATTGTGTTACTGTCAATTTTCCATTTTATGGCTGTGAGCATTTTCCTTATGTACTGAGATGTTACTATGTTGGGTGCATAAATATTTATAATTGTTATAACTTCTTCTTGTATTGATCCCTTGATCTAATGATGATGATCTAATCTAATGTAATGTCCTTCCTTATCTCTTCTAACAGGCTTTATATTTTAAAGTCTATTTTATCTGATATAAGAATTGCTACTCCAGCTTTCTTTGGATTTCCTTTTGCATGGAATATCTTTTTCTATCCCTTCACTTTCAGTCTGTATGTGTCCCTAGGTCTGAAGTGGGTCTCTTATAGACAGCATATATATGAGCCTTGTTTTTGTATCCATTCAGCCAGTATGTGTCTTTTGATTGGAGCACTTAATCAATTTACATTCAAAGTTATTATTAATATGTATGTTACTATTACCATTTTCTTAATTGTTTTAGGTTTGTTTTTTGTGGTTCTTTTTCTTCTCTTGTGTTTCCCGCCTAGAGAAGTTCCTTTAGCATTTGCTATGAAGCTGGTTTTGTGGTGTTGAATTCTCTTAGTTTTTGCCTGCCTGAAAAGCTTTTGATTTCTCCCTCAAATCTGAATGAGATCCTTGCTGGGTAGAATAATCTTGGTTGTAGTTTTTCTCTTTCATCACTTTAAGTATATCCTGCCACTCCCTTCTGGCCTGCAGAATTTCTGCTTAAAAATCAGCTGGTAACCTTATGGGGATTCCTTTGTAAGTTGTTTCTTGATTTTTCCCTTGCTGCTTTTAATATTTTGCCTTTGAATTTAATTTTTGTTAGTTTGATTAATATGTGTCTTAGTGTGTTTCTCCTAGGGTTTATCCTGTGTGGGGCTCTCTGTGCTTCCTGGACTTGGGTGAGTATTTCCTTTCCCGCATTAGGAAAGTTTTCCACTATAATCACTTCAAATATTTTCTCAGACACTTTCTGTTTCTCTTCTTCTGAGACCCCTATAATTAAAATGTTAGTGCATTTAGTGTTGTCCCAGAGGTCTCTGATATTGCCTTCAATTATTTTCATTCTTTTTTCTTTATTGTGCTCCTAGGCAGTTATTTCCAGCTTTTGGTCTTCCAGCTCACTTATTTGTTCTTCTGCCTCAGTTATTCTGTTATTGATTGCTTCTGGTGTATTTTTCATATGTTGTTGATCTCTGTTTGTTCTCTAGTTCTTCTATATCTTTGTTCAACATATCTTTTATTACCAACAAACAAAAGTCCAGGACCAGACGGCTTCACTGGCAAATTATATCAAAGACTTAGAGAAAACACTGATCCTTCTGAAACTCTTCCAACAAATTGCAGATGGAGGAATACTCCCAAATTCTCTGAAACAACCATCACCCTGATAACAAAACCAAACAAAGATGTCACTAAAAAAGAAAATTACAGACCAATATCACTGATGAACATAGATGCAAAAATCCTCAAAAAATACTAGCAAACAGAATCCAACAACACATTAAAAGGATCATAAACTGTGATCAACTGGGATTTATTCCAGAAATGCAAGGATTCTTCAATATGAGCCAATCAATCAATGTGATACAACAAATTAAATTATTAAGGGAATTAAAAGCATAAGATGATCTCAATAAATGCAGAAAAGGCTTTTGACAAAATTCAACACTCATTTATGATAAACACTCTTCAGAAAATGGGCATAGAGGGAACCTACCTCAACATAATAAAGGCCATATATGACAAATGCACAGCAAACGTCATACTCAATATCGAAAAACTGAAAACATTTCCACTAATATCAGGAACAAGACATGGATGTCCACTCTCAGCACTCTTATGCAACATAGTTTTGGAAGTCCTAGCCATGGAAAACAGAGAAAAAAAAGAAATAGAAGGAATGCAAATTAGAAAAGAAGGAGTAAAACTGTCACTCTTTTCAGATGACTTGATGCTATACATAGAAAATCCTAAAGATGCTACCAGAAAACTACTAGAGCTAATCAATGAATTTGGTAAGGTTGCAGGATAAAAATTAGTGCACAGAAATCTCTGGCATTCCTATACACTAACAATGAAAAATCAGATAGAGAAATCAAGGAAACCATCCCATTTACCATCACAACTAAAGAATAAAATACATAAGAATAAACCTACCTAAGTAAGCAAAAGACTTATACTTAGAAAACTATAAAACACTGATGAAAGAAATCAATGGTGACATAAAAAGATTGAGAAATATACCTATTCTTGGATTGGAAATATCAGTATTGTGAAAATGACTACACCACTCAAAGCAATCTACTGATTCAATGCAATCTCTACCAAATTACCAATGGCTTTCTTCACAAAATTAGAACAAAATTTTACAATTGGTATAGAAACACATAAGACTCCGAATAACCAAAGCAATCTTGAGAAAGAAAAACAGAACTGGAAGAATCAGGCTCCCTGACTTCAGACTATAATACAAAGCTATAGTAATCAAGACAGTATGGTACTGGCACAAAAACAGAAGTATAGATCAATGGAACAGGATAGAAAGCCCAGAGATAAACCCACACACATATGGTCACCTTATGTTTGATAAATGATTAAATAATATACAATGGAGAAAAGACAGCCTCTTCAGTACGTGGTGCTGGGAAAACTGGACAGCTACATGTAAAAGATGAAATTAGTACACTTCCTAACACCCACATAAAAATAAACTCAATATGGATTAAAGACCTAAATGTAAGGCCAGACACTATAAAACCATTAGCAGAAAACATAGGCAGAACACTCTATGACATAAATCACAGCAAGATCCTTTTTGACCCACCTCCTAGAGAAATGGAAATAAAAACAAAAATTAACAAATGGGACTGAATGAAACTTAAAAGCTTTTGCACAGGAAAGGAATACAGATTGCCAACAAACACATGAAAGGATGCTCAACATCACTAATCATTAGAGAAATGCAAATCAAAACTACAGTGAGGTATCACCTCACACCAGTCAGAATGGCCATCATCAAAAAATCTACAAACAATAAATGCTGGAGAGGGTGTGCAGAAAAGGGAACGCTTTTGCACTGTTGGTGGGAATATAAATTGATACAACAACTATGGAGAACAGTATGGAGGTTCCTCAAAGAACTAAAAATAGAACTACCATAGGACCCAGAAATCCCACTACTAGGCATATACTCTGAGAAAACCATAATACAAAAGGACACATGTACCCCAATGTTCACTGCAGCACTATTTACAATAGCCAGGACATGGACACAACCCAAATATCCAAGGATAGATGAATGGATAAAGAAGTTGTGGTACATCTATACAATGGAATATTACTCAGCCATAAACAGGAATGAAATTGGGTCATTTGTAGAGATGTGGATGGGCCTATAGACTGTCATGCAGAGTGAAGTAAGCCAGAAAGAGGAAAACAAATATGATGAATTAATGCATATATGTGGAATTTAGAAAAATGGTACAGATGAACCTATTTGTAGGGCAGGAGTAGAGACATAGGCATAGAGAATGGACATGTGGACACATGAGGAGGGACAAATTGGGAGATTAGGTTTTATATATATACGCTACCATGGGTAAAATAGGTAGCTAGTGGGAACATGCTGTATCAACAGGGAGTTCAGCTCCATGTTCTATGATGACCTAGATGGGGTGGGAGTTGGGATGGGGTGAGGAGGTCCATGAAGAAGGGGATATATATATGCATATAGCTGATTCACTTCATTGTACAGCCGAAACTAACACAACATTATAAAGCACTTTTACTCCAATAAAAATATAGAATAATAAATAAATAAAATTGTAAAATATCATTTAATAGGTGATGGTTAAACAAATTGCAGTACATCCATACTATGGAATATAAAACAATACAAAAAGAATGAAGTATTCATACATGCAACAACTTGGATGGAACTTATACATTATTATACTGAAATGGCAAAATTTTTGAAATAAAAATCAGATTAGTAGTGGTGAAGGGGTTAGGGATGGTTGAGCAGGAGGTGAGTATAAAAAGGTAGCATGTGGGAGATCTTTGTGTTAATGGAAAAGTTCTGTATCTTTGTTTCAGAGGTGGTTTTAAGAATCTACACCTGTGACAAATTGGTAAAGAACTGTACACACATTGTACCAAAAGAAAAAAAAAGCAATTACAGTACCCGATTAAAGACATGATCTAATTGCCCCTTTTTTGGTGCTCTGCTGGTTTTCCTTTTGTCAATGAACCAGATTATGACTGTGAAATGGAGATAGGAAAGGAGTAGCTACATCACAAGGAGTTGAGGTTCTGGATACCACAGTGAGGATCTGGAAATTAATTCTCTTAAATCTATCCATGTCTTTTACCTCTTAGAAATTCTTTATATATCTCCAAGTTGAGGAAAACTCTTTGAGCCTGATGGGCTAGGTAAAACAGGCTGTATAATAGTGATAAGGCATTTCTGTTGGAAGTGTAATAGAAAAGCAGCAGGGTCTGAACAGTTTGTTCCATTGAGGAGATACCCTGAATTTTTCAAGAGAAAATTCAGAAGCATGAACTACATTTGGGCAAAGTATAAGAAACAGAGGGGTAGAAGCAACAGAGTATTTTATTTTAACCAAAGATTTAGTCTGTATTGGCTAGCTTATATCAGACAACACCATGAGTACAATGGATACCTTTCTTAGGGTAATGCTGCAGACACCCTGGGACCTCAAATTGCAAGTATATTGATATAAAGCATTGTCATTTCTTGATCAACTACTTGAGCACAAAACATATATTATTTCTATATTTCAAGACAATTCTGTCTTATGGTGTTATTACCATTCCATAAGTGAGAAGAATCAGAAAATTTTAAATAATTTATCCAAGAAAACACAGTCAGTGGCTGAGATGGACTCAATTCCAATTTTTTATGATGCCAATGTCATGCTTATGCTACTGTGAGTAGGAGATTGGATTCACTCACTTCTAGCTTCTTATCAGATAGAAAACCTATCTTTATGCCAAAGCAGATAACATGCCAGTGTAAGGGAATCATCATGAGCATATGGTGCTGTGTGAGGTCAGTCAAGAACAAGTAACTGTAGGCTGGCTGTCCTGGAGAATGTTTCCTAGAAGCTGTGTGACCTGAAGTACAGTGTATAAAATGTGTAAGAGTGGGTAAATGGAAAGCCATAAGGACAATTCAGAAAAAAAGTAATACAGTAAGGATAGGCATAAAACATAAATTAACCTTGCTTTCTAGAGGATTCATTGAGAATACTGGCCTGACGAAAAAAGAAGGAATGCATAAGGGAAAGAGTGAGGTTACTTATGACAAACTAAGATTACAGAGGATCTCGACAGCTAGGTACTTATAGTCACATAAATGAAGGGGGGAATTTGACTATTGAAATATTAATGATATTAGTTCAGCAGACAGATTTTTATTTTTTATTTTTTAATTTTTGCCAAAGACCTCAAGGAATACTTCATTCCAAAATTTTGTTTTCACATCGAATCTAAGGATAATGCATAGTGTATAACACCATCAATTTCCAACATTTTATACATACACACACACACACACATACATATATTTGATTTCTGTTCTTGGAGCAGTGGGTTTGCTCCTGTACCTTTAAGCCATTGAGCAAATGAAATCAGTTAAGGGAATTTAAGGTAAAATAAACATAGAATATCTGCAGTCCAAAATAAATCAGGGATTGAAGAGAAAGAAGCTAAGTAAGATTGTGGGAGGTCTCAGACAAATGCCAGGATATGGAGAAGAAAGAACTGCAACAAAAGGCAAGAAAGAGCCAACAGATAGCAGTGCTGGGAGCAGCTAAGGAGAGCTCAGGAGAAGGCCAAAATGATTACTACTCTAAAGCAGAGCAATATATTGATGATTTTTTTTCTTTTTTTAGTTTTTTTTTTTTTTTAAATCTGAATCTTCCAAGATTAATACGAGAAAAAAATCATGCTTGTTTGACTTTTGTGGGTAAAGCTTTAGGTCTTAAATGATGAAGATATTTTCTTTTGTTTTTCTCTGTTTTGAAAGCCCTAAAAAATCCTATTTTAAAGTATGCATTACTTTGTCTTTGTAAAGGGAAAAATAGGTTCCTTTTGGCCTGCCTTTCTGAAAAACAGAGGATCACAGAGCTGAAAGTAACCTCAGGAAGTTATTCTGTCTCCTGCAGAAACAACATGGAAGGCCCTAAAATTTGTCTTTCTGCACACATGTTCATTATTTCACACTATGTATTAGCTTCCATTAACTGAACAACTGATTTTTCTAGATACTTTGCTTATCCTTTAATTCTCACCATTGCACTGCAATGGGTATATCATTCCCATTTAAGGTATATCATACCTTAAATTCCCTTAGCTGATTTCACTTGTTCAATGGCTTAAAGGTACAGGAGCAAACCCACTGCTCCAAGAATAGAAATCAAATATATGTACGTGTGTGTGTGTATGTATAAAATGTTGGAAATTGATGGTGTTATACACTATGCACTACCCTTAGATTTGATGTGAAAACAAAATTTTGGAATGAAATATTCCTTGGGGTCTTTGGCAAAAATTAAAAAAATAATTAACTTCAGAGAATTAATAAGGCAAAATAAATAGCTACAGTGTGTAGCAGAGCTGAGATTGGATTCAATGACAGCATACTTTCCACCTTTCATGTTGATACCACACGGGGTGACCCATCTTTGTGGTCCCTTGAAATTTCCTCTGCCCTCATGTTCTGGTATTCCTATCCTCCTCAACTCTCCTCTCCTCTCTTGCAGGGATGAAAGATCCATTTTGCATACATTTCAGTGAATGTGGTTACCTCTATGAATGTTGCCTGTTGTTTCAATACTGTGTAATGCAAGACTTGACTCTATGCTTTAATCTTAAAATTTTCTAAATCATCCCTGTTTTGAAAGATCCTCAGGGATGGGATTGCTATATACTCCCTCGGTTACCTTTCCAGTCTTTAATTACTCTTCAGACCAAAGCTAACAAAGCTGTTTTAAGCCACATTCATTTGGACCTAGGATTGTTCCTGCAGGCATAAGCCTGTCCTTGAAGTGCTATTGTCAGCCCATCCATCTGGCTGACAGCATCTTCAAGCTGGTATAATTCCTGGGTCTGCCTTCTTTTCTATCAAAATTTCTTTCTATTGTCAAAGTTGATCTAGGGAAAGGGGGTGGGTATTCTTGTTAGTATTTGGGCCCCCTTCTGTTCAGCAGTATGTAGAACTTACTACATTCTGCCTTGTTTGGAAGTTAGCAGTTAGTTGTTTATTAGTTGATCAGGTGTTTTCTTGCCTGGCAATAATCTCAACACTCTTAAGATGCCTGAGCCCTGCCTGAATAATTTAGGTAATAGCTATCTGGGTATACAGCAATCTTTCAATCCCATCCTATGAACTATGGAAATCGCTATGATTTCTTTAACTCCCAGGGGACTGTGGTCCTAAGGTCTTCTTTCATTCATATCTCTGTTTCTGATGAACTCTCCTCACTCAAGTCACCATCTCCCATAACAGTGTATTCTCTTTGTGTCTACACTTCTCTAAGATGAACCCAAACCATCCTTGGCACAAGATACTTATTGTATTCAGGCAAATACTTCTGCAAGCATGTACACAGAGAAAGAGAATTCAATCCATGAATAACAGGACATATTGCAGGACATTTTGTAACACAAATTCTGCTTCATAAGCCTCATTGCCTCCCACCACCACAGGCCTCGTCCTTGGTCTTCATCTGTGGGGATGCTTTTTCTGCCATATTGCTCAGGCTTCAAACGCTTCCTTCCTTCCTCTCAAGTTTTTCAGGTGTTCCTTCTTAACCTTCCTTCCAAGGCATAATCACTCTTCTCTCCCAGGGCATCTTAAGGATATGTCTAATTTTAAAAAGTTGCAATAATAAATAAATACACACATACATAATAAAACTTTGCAAAAATAATTGTTTAGAACAGTTTTCTTTCCCTACACTTCACTTTTCTGCCTTTTCTACCCCTTCTCTGACTGGCTTCCCACAAACAAAACAATCCTTCAAGGTCTTTTATTCTTTCCTTGATAGCATTATGCTGATGATGGAATTTTGGAATCATACTAAAATGGACAACAAAATAATTGTGGTTACATATATTCTATCGATAATATACCCATACTATAAAATATTTTGTAGCTATTAAAATTTGTTCTCTCAAGTAATAGTCAATTATATTGAAAAATATTATGTATATTATATATATATAAGCCATACATATGTATTCCACAAAGATATAGGTATATAGTTTTTTAAAATTTTTCAAATTTAATATTCTATTAAAGAAACATTTAAACTATTAATAAAAGGAAATGTGCAAGTAAGAAAATATATCATTATTCACCAGAACATACCTACCAATTTATATGTCTATCTGTATCTTTTAATAGTACAATTTGCCTAAGCACTTACCACAATTGTTTTTGTAACTTGGAAATGTAAATATTTGCCAGACTGATTGCTGGAACTGATTTGTTCTCATAACTTAATTCTTTGATTACCAGTGAGAATCCTGAAGATTGAATAATCCTTCAAGAATATTAAAATTTTATATTCCTTCTTTTGTGTTTCATCTACTCTTTTCCTTGAATCTTTCAAGTGGATATTCAAAATTTTTAATTGATTACTAAGTTTTCTATACTGAAGAATGTTAACTCACTGGCAGCCATGTATATTTACTCATTGCTTGCAAGTTAGTTTTCTCTGTGTGGGCATATAGTCAAATGTATCCAGTGTTTCACTTATAAATGTAATGGTAATGATATTTACAAGGGTTTTTTGTTAGTCAAACACTCTGTGAAGTGCTTTACAGTCATTGTCTCCTAAGAAATTTATGATGGAAGTCCTATTATTCCCAGGTAGCAGCAGGTAGATGGTTTAGAAAGGTTAAGTAGTTTGTCCAAAGTTATATAGTTTGTCAGTAATAGAGACAAAATTAGAATGAATTAGAATGGTTTGACCTCTGAGAGTATTTTTCTTTTGAGAGTATTTTTTAAATACTATACAACCTATCTTTACAGTATCTATTTTTGTGTCATTGCTTAAATAAGTTCTTCTTCATCCTAAGATTGTATACACAGATATATTCATTTCTTTCTAGCTTTCTATGGTTTGTGTTTTGTATTTCAATATTAAAAATATTTTGTTTAATGTTGGTATAAGCTGTAAAGTGTAATTCAAGTTTATTCAAAAAATTATTTTGGGGCTTCCCTGGTGGAGCAGCGGTTGCGCGTCCGCCTGCCGTTGCAGGAGAACCGGGTTCGCGCCCCGGTCTGGGAGGATCCCACATGCCGTGGAGCGGCTGGGCCCGTGAGCCATGGCCGCTGAGCCTGCGCGTCCGGAGCCTGTGCTCTGCAACGGGAGAGGCCACAGCAGAGGAAGGCCCGCAAACCACAAAAAAAAAAAAAAAAAAAAAAATTATTTTGGGCAAACCAACTGACCTTTTAGAAGAAAAAATATCTATCGTTTTTGCATTGAAAAAAATGGGAATTCAGTAGCGACAATGCATTAAAGTAGAGATAGACATATGTGATAGGATACTTTGCAGTTAAGGCTTTGTGTAAGCTGAAGCACACGATAAATATGATACTAAGAAATTGAGAAAACTGTAGAAGCCAGCTTAAGTGACATACAGGATTGCACATTAATATTGGAGAGTTAAATTGTAGCCTGGTGTTAAATGCAGCCTTTTCTATGGCATTCTGATTAACTGAGCATGCTACTTGGAATCGATGAATTAACAATTATTCCATGTGTATGCCTAGATCCCTAAAG
The DNA here is from genome assembly GCF_002837175.3 of Physeter macrocephalus. NCBI lineage: Eukaryota > Metazoa > Chordata > Mammalia > Artiodactyla > Physeteridae > Physeter > Physeter macrocephalus. The sequence continues at coordinate 54,406,798 of NC_041232.1, read as the reverse complement.
CAAATTTAGAGGTACATGTATAATGTTTTCGATATCTCGTCTCTCAATAACTCTGGGAAATGGCTGTTCCTATATGACTAGTCTCAGGCAGAAAATAGGGTAAAGATTGACCTCCCAAGAGAAACAATTTCTTTGGTAACATGAAACAAAAACAGAACTATAGATTGAATGAAAACATTGGCCTAATATCATTTATTCAGGGAAATAAATATGTAATTTTAATGTATAATCATGGCTTATATTTAACATTGATTTTTGGGTTATTTTTTTCTTGAGAGCTCTACCAGCATAGTGAAATATGGTAAAAACCTTTTCTAGTTCTCTATTCCCTTCCTCCTCTTCTTTCCTAGACAAATAAATACAGGTAATTTTGCTTCTGTGATCCTGAAAAGTTTGGTTGCTGCTTTAAGTCCTGAGCTTACCTCTCTGTCAGAACCTAAAATACACCTCACTAATTCTTGAGGAATTCTTGCCTCTGGTTATATTTTTAAATATGGTCCTGCAAAGTCACAACTGGCCCTCCCAGATGCAGTGACAGCTTCCAAATTCATGGCAACCATAAGAAACACAAATCTGCATTCATGGCTTTATAGACCGAGAAAAGGAAAGTATTTCAAGTCAAAAATGACTCAGTAAGGCAATTTTTGTTGGGCTGGCTTAAAGGAGGACATAATTTCTATTAGTCACCATTTCTTGAGGAACTTTTCGTTTCACTTAATGCTCTACTTCTTTTATAAGTGAATTGTTTGTTTTTAATTGACTGAGGATATAAAGACATTTAATTAACACATCAGAATATCTCTGAACAACTTACCTACTATGATGTACGATTTTAGGAAACCTGTGTTGTCATCTTAGGCAGTCCATGCACTATTGCCACATCATCAGTGAGAACAAGTTTTACAATGAGTTATCTCTTGTAGCTATTTAGGAGCATTGTGACAGGACAACAGAAAGACAAAATCTTTTTATTGAGAGAAAAGGGATTAAATGAAAGAAAAAGAAAAAAAAATGAGGAAAATATTTACTCTATTTTAGTGGGCTGATTCTCACTCAAGAAAAATTCTTGGTTGAAATGTTTAAACCAGAATTTGACATGACAATAAAGCAGAAAACTCAAATCTTATTTATTTCTGTTTGGGTTAACGTTAACTATGTTTGTATAGAAAGGGGCAATACAAAGCAGAATGTGGATCTTAACCTCAAGTGTTTGTTAATGTAATTGGCCAATACAGAGATGGCAGATAATCCCAAATAAACTCTGTGAAGCTACAGAGGCAGTTTCTTTAGAGAAATATGCCATTTGCATGTCATTTTTTTTTAGATTATAATTGATTTACAGTGTTGTATTAGTTTCTGCTGTACAGTGAAGTGAATCAGCTGTATGTATTTGGCTTCAAGAACAATATTATTTTTTTAAGAATAAAAATTTTTCTAAGAAGAAAAAAACCCTTTCTAAACTTCCTCCTCTGTAACCCAAATTAGACTTATTAGAAGTTTTAGACTCTGAGTTGGCTTTCAGTAAATATGTGAGATTGAATCGACTGTGCTGAATCCCCAGTTTTCTAGAACTGGAATGGAGGATGCTCTTATCTCTAACTTTCACTTAGTTCTTTGTTTCCTTAAATTTTTTTTTCCTAGTTTACTTTATCATGTGAAGACACGCTAATTTCCAGCAAAAGGGTTAATATTTGTCACCCATATGCAGGTAATCAACAGGAAGGGAAACAGACACATTTCTAACTGCTGCCTGCCTGCCTGCGGCTCCTGATTCTGTTCTTAAATCAAATTCTAAGAACTCCTTGGGTGTGGTTTATTCTCATGATAGGTCACTTCATTTTATTTTCATCTTTGCCTGGCAATCTTCAACTGGTAATTGAGATCACAAATGTGCCACTTTTATAAAGCAGAATATATAAATAATTTTAGCTAAATTGATATCCTATAATAGACATTCCTTTTGTGCTGCTAATTTTTATCCAAAACAAAGCATTATCATTCTCCATCTAATCTTTTGCTTACATTGCCCCAACTACCTGAAATAATTCTCTTTTAACTCCCTTTATATAACTTCTTTGTCTTCTCTTTTTATCTCTTCTCCCCCGGCCTTCCTACCTTCCTTACTCCATTCTCCTCCACCACTTTTGGCGATTTACTATTTCATGCCCTTATTACCTCACTCTACCTTGATTGCAGATGTACTACCAGGAGCTATAATGATATCGAGTAAACGAGAAGTAGTAGTTATGGAGCAGAAGCCAACACACTTAGAATGCGACTACTGATAAAAATGATCTGTGTCCTTGATGGCATAGCTAGACCTACAATTTGTTCTTATTATGGGAGAATAACAACAGCAACAGCGAAAATTATTTATTTTAGCCAATCTTACATTTTCCATTAATTTCAGACAAATATATTTCTAACCGATAAAATAAAACATTGTTGAGCAGATGAATAAATGAATGAATGTAGGCTTGTCCATTGTTCTCTTTAACTCTCAATGATGTTTCTTCCATAAACTCCGGTGTATTTTGTTTGATACCACTCTATATAGAATCATTACTGGGTCTTCTATGCATATGTGCTATCCCTTCAAAATGACTTTTCAGAGTCAGAGGATGTGACTTAACTCTTCTTTCTATCTCTACTAGCTCAGTGTGTAGCAAGAACTTGACGATTATGATGAGAATGATGGCAATGAGGCTGATAAAGATAATACTAATAAAACATCTGCAGTGAAAATAATTCTACTGTCAACTGCTTCAAACCATGATTGACTCTATTCTATTATTTCCAAACAAAGCCATTATGATACACATTGGAGTTTGTTGTAACTATAACTACAGCAGTTGACCTTAAATTTGCTTCTTCAGTCCCATGTTGAAGAGATCTTAAAACAAGGTCTCTGATGGAAAACAGCTTTGGCATGACCCTCAAGCCTGCAAATGTGCCTGTACAGGCTTACAGATAGTCTGGTGATCTTCAGGCAGAACAACAGTTAGTCTGACTAAATTTATTACCAGCACAGCCTATTCTTTTAATTAAAGGGTTTTTACTCTCAGTTTTGCTAGCAAAAATATGGTACTTTTTTCACTCTATTTAGGGTCATTCTACCTTGCATAGAATAAAAATGAATAATGATGGATCCAGAAATATAGAAAAATGAGAAGACTTCTTCACTGAAATATGCCAGAGAAATTAGAACTTTTTTTACAGTCATTATCTGTTGAAAATTATTCTATACTTTCCTCATCTCTCAGTCTACCACACATTATGTCACAGTTCCATTACCCACAAATAGTTCTTAATTAGGTTAGGTTAAAGAGCACAGCTTTCAGTGGACATTCTTAAGTCTGAGCCTTTTCATGAAACCTACTCTACAACTACCAATTTAGAAAAATATGGAACCTTCTAAAGTCACTACTTAAAGTCATTTAGAGGGAAAGGTTGTGGGTTATTGATTCCCTTTCACCTTTTCTGTTAGTTGTTTTTGTAAAGTATACATTAGGCCTTATTAACTTTAGACCAGACATAGTTATCATAAGTTCTGTTCTTGACCAGATAATTTTACCCCAAGTGACTATTAAACTCTAGAAATAAAGCTATTTAAGGACAAGAGGTTGTTGGGTTGCTTAGAAAAGACTGAGGATGAGGTTTTGAAAGTTTGTCAATTTGGAGCAAGATTTAATCTTGCTAATCAACTCAAACTGTTATCTTAAGCATGAAGCAGATGTTTCTCTTTGCATTTACTGGTTTACCGCATTCACAAAGTACAAATACAGGCAGTTTTTCTTCAGCTGCCAGAAGAGCTTGGCCACCTCCTATTCTACCCCATCAAATGTCTATTTTCTTGTGACTTCTAAGAGTTATGCCTTTTCTAGTTCATGAAAATAAGCAATTTCTGAGCCATTGTAAATGGCTCAATATACATTTTGAACATTTAAGAGACCAAAAGACAAACAAATGAATCTAAGATATTATGAAGCAAAGCACATGTGCATTGAGGATGATAATGCCTTACTCTAGTCTGTCTTTTAATAAGCCCCCCACAAAAAAGTTTCTTTTTTTTTTTTTATCCCCAAAACAACTCTGGGTGATAGGTAAAGAAGAAAAGCTATTCTGAGACTCTAGATGAGGAAGTTGAGATTCATAGAGGGCCTTTTCAAAGCCTCACAAATATTAAGTGGTGCAGCTGGAACATCACCTTGGTCCTTCTGATGCTGAAACTGCTGCCTGTGCCACAACCTGTGCTGCCACTCAACCTCCATGAGACACTGGGGTGTTTGTTCCCAAACATCTTGAAAAACCAACTGCATTTAACTACTCTTCCATGATTCATAAAAGCCAATAGTGGTTCTTTTCAGTCCTTCACAAATAGCAGGTGTTGAGAGTATACAACCGTCCCAAATACTTAGTAAGACACTTACATTAAAGTAGTTTGAATATGCAAAATTGTGCACCACAGAATTCAAATTCATCAGCATGCTTTTTTTGCCAGATCATAGCAGGTTCCTGATGCCCCCTTTTCTGTTTCTTCTTATTTTTTTCCAGGCAGAAAACAAGGCCACACCAATTCTGAGTTGTCAATATGGTCATTTCCATAGTGACAAACCAGTTGGAAAAATGGCCCTTAATAAAAACTGTAACAGTCAATCTCTCTTCTACTATGTGTATGTGGGGATACGTGTGTATAATTATTACTATTTATGTAGGTGATGTGAATGATAATTAATGTTCCATTACATTAACTTAAAATTTTTAATTGTTTAATAAATGAAGATAGAGATCAATTTTTTTAAAGAAGAAAAGAGTATTAACTCAGTCAATGCAATTTCTATAAATGTAAAAATAGTTTATTTGATGAATAATTACATAAAATCAATTAGCATTACCTATAGAAAGGTTATTTTCTTTAAGTCAGTTTATCACACTGTGTTAGAAAGAGTATATAAATGGTGGGACAAAAATACTGAAGGCAGAGGGCAATTTTCCATTTTTCCTGATATCTGGGGTACTTCTTCAGCACCTGTTCACAACAAGCATATACTATTTATGTTCAATGCATAGGTAGAATGATATATTTTTGAACTAAAAAGGACCATGTAAGTCTTCTCATACAGCTCTTCACCAGAGCAACATTCCTTCATAACTCTTTCCACACACACACACACACACACACACACATAGTTTATTTGATGAATAATTACATAAAATCAATTAGCATTACCTATAGAAAGGTTATTTTCTTTAAGTCAGTTTATCACACTGTGTTAGAAAGAGTATATAAATGGTGGGACAAAAATACTGAAGGCAGAGGGCAATTTTCCATTTTTCCTGATATCTGGGGTACTTCTTCAGCACCTGTTCACAACAAGCATATACTATTTATGTTCAATGCATAGGTAGAATGATATATTTTTGAACTAAAAAGGACCATGTAAGTCTTCTCATACAGCTCTTCACCAGAGCAACATTCCTTCATAACTCTTTCCACACACACACACACACACACACACACACATATATATACATATATATGTATATATATTTCTATCTTTGCTTGAATATCTCAGTAAGAGTAGTTCTGTGCTGCATCATACAGAGGACAAACTCTTCAATTGTTGAAAACTCATTCGAGTCAAATCCAGAATCCTTGTAACTTCCTTGCAATGGTTTAAGTTAAGTTGTTTGGAAGAGAAGAAATAAAACATTTTGCCTTTCTTTTTTTTTTTTTTTGCGGTACGCGGGCCTCTCACTGTTGTGGCCTCTCCTATTGCAGAGCACAGGCTCCGGACGCGCAGGCTCAGCAGCCATGGCTCACGGGCCCAGCTGCTCCGCAGCATGTGGGATCTTCCCGGACCAGGGCACGAACCTCTGTCCCCTGCATCGGAAGGCAGATTCTCAACTACTGTGCCACCAGGGAAGCCCTTGCTTTTCTTTTTGTCAGTGTTTTTTTAATATTAATGACCCTTAGTTTAATCTTCAGACTGAATATACCCAGTGTCTTTGATAGTAATTAGAGCAATATAATTTCTAGACAGTTTGCAATATTGAGCAACTTCCTCTGACAACGACTCTTCATTTTGCCAGTGCTTCCCTAAAATGCAGAACCACTAGTGAGGCATGAGCTTCAGAGGTGATATGATCTATGCAAAATGCAGCAGAACAGTGACTTCTCATTACGTCAACAAAATCCATACATTAATGAAGTCTAAATTCAATTGCATTACAATATGGCTTCTTATTAGTTGGCCGTGAGCTAAAAATCTCAGATCTTTCTGCATGACAGCTTTTAAACCAGTTTTTCACTACCCAAAACTTTAAAAATTAATCTTTTTGGAGTTAAATTTAAAACTATGAAATTTATTCCAGTTTTATGGCATCCTATTGATGCATTAATATCTCAGTCAGGAGAAAAATTTTGAATCTAAAATCACTTATGGTATTATTTATTTTTCTTATAGTTTGTATAACCACAATTTTGATAAATAAACCTTTGATATTTTTATTTAAATTTTTAATTTATCTCTGTTTTGCAAGGCCAAGGGCAGAATTGTAGTAACTCTTAGGTTGGTAAAGACCTATTTATGACATTTTAAATGGCAGAGCAGCTGGAGTAAATTTTTCACTAATTATGAATCTACGTATTGGCACTATCATATAACTCACATTTTCACACTTAACAATAAGGATGTTACCTGAGACATTGGGAGAAGTTATACAAAAGCAATACAACCTAGATCTAAGGAATTCACTGTTTCTAACAATGTACCTTAGAAATGTATGCAAGGACAGTTTGCCATAACAGATCCAAATGATTTCATCAATTATCTATTTAATAATATACTATAGGGCTTCCCTGGTGGCGCAGTGGTTGAGAGTCCTCCTGCCGATGCAGGGGACGCGGGTTCGTGCCCTGGTCCGGGAGGATCTCGCATGCCGCGGAGCAGCTGGGGCCGTGAGCCATGGACGCTGGGCCTGTGCGTCTGGAGCCTGTGCTCTGCAACGGGAGAGGCCACAACAGTGAGAGGGCCGCGTACCACAAACAAAACAAAACAAAACAAAAAAATAATATACTATAGAATTTCACTATAATAAAACAACAATATAGCCTTTCTAATTCCCAATATCCACTTTTTTTTGTTTCTTTATATTTTGTTTCGACAGGGAATAAATTTGTATAAAGTGGAAGTGATATGTTTGTTGTTTGATATTTTCTGTTCTTCAGTTATTAATCTTTTTTAAGAAAAATATATTTCACTTCAGGATTTAAAAATTTTTTGTCAATGATCCTATAATATAGTATTGTCAACGTTTATTTTTTATGTTTATTTTTTAATTTGGAGAGTTTAAGCTGATTAGATGCTGAACAACTTTCCATTTCCTGGTCTCAATTTTTTCCTACAGCATAAAATGTGAATAAAAATTTCATTGTGGGAGAGATCCATATGACTCTGCTTTCTCTCTAACATGTTTTGAAGTTATCTTGTTTTCTTCAAGTATTAGAAGAGGTTTTCTTCTTCTTCCCTCTAGTATAGGCTTGTTTGGCTTTAACTAACTAACCAACCATAAAAACAACACCACCTCAGCATTACCACACTTATTAAATCTTGCTCAAAATAGTCAAAAATAGTCCCTTAATCTTCATATATATGTATATGTAAATATACATATATAGATTCATATCAGATTACTTGAGCATGATATATGAAACAGGGAAAAAAATATCCTCTGCACCTTTAAAGTTCATTTTTGTATCCATAAAGATAAGAGTAGAAGTAAAGGAGAAAAAGCATGTATACCTACATGCACAGATTAGGTGACCAGGTTAGGAATATAAAACTGCTTAGAAAATGTGAATGATGGGTGTGGACAGCATTACTAGAAAGTACAGGTGAGAGGTCTCTTTTGGATATGTATTGGCAGGTAAGAATTTCCTCTCCATTTTATGCCCTGGTATTGTGATGAAATGTGGTTTTGCAGAAAAGGCAGCAGGGCCATGGAGGAAAGTAACAGAAGAGGAGAATCAGAAATGTGTCCATGTGTCTTTGTGTCTCAACTTCCAACCATTATTAGGCCCAAGTTTATGTTGTGGGACAAATGGATAAGCCTTTAGAGTCCACACTCTAAACAAACTGCTGTGGTTTGGATGCAGAACTCTAGTTTTTCAATAATTAGGACAAGCATCCAAAGAGAATGTAAATGACTCATCCAGTAGTTTTACTAATATGCAGCAGGGAAAGGAGGCAAGCAAGGAGGCAATGGGCTGCAAAAACATTGAAAAAGACATGGTAAAGAGGAGGAAGAAAGATGACTGTATAGATTTAATTAAGAAGCAGAACTGACTGTCATCTACTGAAATACTACAAACCTATATAACACTTCAAATATTTTTGGACTAGATTTCTTTAGGGGTTAAACTTCTTGGCTTTGTGTAAAACTTGGTTACTTATACTGGCATTGCAAATGGACTTATCTGTGTTATAATCTTGATTTGAACTCACTCATTCTTCTCTTTCATTGTGCCCGCCCATTTTGCCAAGAAAATTCACTTTCAATTACACATATATCATAACACTTAAACATTAGTTTCACTTGCCTCTGGTTAATAACTCACCTTATATTCCAACATCCATCAATATAATATCAGCATAACAACTTTTATGAATCCCTTTATCATCAGCACATTCTAAATGCTTATACAATTCACTCTCTGGATTCATATAGGAACTTGCTTAATAGCCCTTAAAGTTACTATAAACCTTGGTTGCTTTCAATCATAGGAATATTATTCATGTTTTTAGAATGAGCACAGTTTTGGTAATTGTTAAAGTTTAAACCACTGGGATATAGACACAGTTATCCCTATAATACAACAGCAAAAAATATTTTTTTCAAATGATTATAGAGTCTCTAGAATTTTCAGGTGCCTTCCATCCACAAATAATTCTTCACATGCATTCTTGAATCTGGAGATATAGATATATATATGAGAGTTTTCAATGGAAGAAACTTCTGAATGTCTTACATTCTGGTTTGGGAAGACAGTGGAGCAGGAGGTTCTGTTTTGACTTGAGATTAACTCAGAGACTGCTGTGGAACCTTACCTCAGTGGCTTCATGTTGGAAGGAACATGTTCAAGTGAATTGGTTTTCAGGTAGCCAATAAGCATTAAACAGGCATTAAGTGTGGACAAAGGGATATTTCTGGAAGGATTAAAGGAGCATGAAAAGGGAACACAGAAAGATAGCTAATGGCATACTTTTCTTTCTTCTTTTATACACGGGGCCATTCTTGAATGATACTAGCTGTTTTTCTTGAGTTTCAGCAATGATTCATATGGAAATGGTGTAAGCTATTTCAAAATAAGTACATTTATTGAAAATGGCAATAAATATGACAACAATAGATAGAAAATAAATTTTACATGTCATAATTTTTCTGCCTGCCACTAGCATTTTACTTTATCTAGATTGTAAAAGAGTAAGAAATAATTTACAAAGTATGATCCATATAATCCAGTTGTAATGTTTCATATTAAGCTCAGTCTATATTTTCAAGATGACATGTAGAAATTGCATGGGAAGAAATAGAACAACATATAAAAATTTCACATTTTCCTTCATTCTTTCAAGATAAACTTGTGAAATAACCCACTGTGTGTCCACTCTATACATACTTGGATTAACTACTATAGGAAAGTTAAGAGAAGTTGATGTCGAGGTCCTCCTCTTTGAGGTCTTCACAGTTTAGCAAAATAATATTTAAACTGGATATTATCATAATCAGTGAAATATGTTTACTCTATTGATACAAACTAGTGTGATGACCTTGGGCTAGTCATAGCTCAAGTCTGATTTCAAGTTTTCTGTCTCTAAGTTTCCTCCCATACCTAATTTTGATGCTTATATGCTTTTTTATCCTGATGAATATTATGTGCAAATGCAGTGCTAATTTCTGAAGATACAAAGAAGATACCTAAGATAATTGCCTTTAGTTAGGAAGAGAGGATATATGTTTTTCTTCTTTTGTTGTTTTTATTTGCCTGTTCTCTTTTAGCTTTTCTTTTTTTTAAATGAAATGGTTGTATGAATAATCAGATTTTTTTACTGTAAAATGGGTAGGCTTCCACTGTTTAAAGATAATCTTTTAAAAAAATATTTTGTGACTCGATCCAGTATTGCCACTCTCTGAGACTCATGGTAAATGAAATTGCTCTTGCAAAAAAGGTGAATAATTTTTCCCAAAGAGTTTCATTTTCCTAAAGGTGTTCTAGAAGTGAAGATTTTTGACTCCTAATGCCCAAGATTTGAAGAAGACCTAGTCACTGGACAGGGTGACTGCCCCCAAAGGTTTAGAAGGAAAAGACCATGGAACTCTTGTATAAATTGCCCTGAAAATCAAGAAGTTGATCCTAGACCTTGGCTTAAGATAAAAGTATAGGAGGCACTAGGAGGAAAGCTGGTTCCAGTCAGGGAAGTGGCTGAGACTGGAAGTTATTTCCTAGCCAGTCCTTCTGGCTAAACCAGGACAAATGTGGTAAAGAAGGGTAACTAAAACTAACCCCTTTATTTTGTGATTGTCTTGTAACAGAACAGAAAGGGGGTACACACGGGCCTGTAATACATAGGGAGTTTGACAATGGTGCATTGTTGATGAAACTTAGTCTGAAGGAACTGGATCCTTTTCCTTAAGGAATCCCACTGCCTACACAATAAAGTAAATGAGTCAGGGAGATATTGCTGCAAGACCCAGCTCTTTAAGGGTCACTCTACCTCCAGTCTTGGGTTATGGGGATGCAGGGTGGCTGTGACTCAAAAAAGAGAACACATTCTTGTTAGGAGCTCTTGAGAGAAATAAAATATTAATTAGAAATATTAAAGTGCTTGAACTGTATTCGTGGTCCATGTTGTGAAGCAGATTGTAACAATTATAAAGTTGGACAACCAGATGTATAAAAATAGAGTAAATGGTCTACCTTGAATTGTTGTTCAAGAACGCAATAAGGTATGGATGTTGAGTTCTAAAGCTGCCCAGGGAAAGATCAACTATGTGAGGGCAGAAGCAAGAAGGCCCCCTGATGAGACTGGAATTTGGAAATAAGTTTGTCCTCAAAGCCTGGAAGAGTTCAGAAGAGCAGAGAAGATGTGGAAGAATATACTGATCAGGAGAATGACATAAAGAAAGGTACAGAGAAAATAATATATATACATATATAACATATATTTAGAAATAATGAGAATATAGTAAAGCATAAAGCACAGAGGAGTAGTTTATGTGTAATTGCCAAAGAGATAGAACATAAAGAAAATTATGAAAAAAATTGACCAAAGTAGATATTTTATGCTAAAATACTATAGTACATAGCACTGATATTACATGTGGTGTATGATTTTACAATCTGGGCTTTATATATTATATACATAGTATCCAGTCATGTACCAGATTGATATTTATTCATATCACTAAACCAAGCCCCAATTCCATCATTTGAATGGAATAATGACTGTTGTTGATTTCAATAATTCAGAACCCAACAGACCCTATTCGGGTAATTACTTTCCCCAGTTTCAAAGGACATCACTCATCTTCTGTTCTATGTGTGCAGTGCCCCTGGATTGAACACCTCACACCATGTGTGTCAGTGGGTAGTGACCCTGAATGCAACACCTCTTTCATTACATGTTTATGTATGAGTGTGTGGGATACCAAAGAAATAGATCTGGCATTTCTTGGACAAAGCATTCTTATGGGCTTTTTACACATGTCATTCTATGTAATTTTCACAAAATCCTTATTGGGTAGATAGCATATCCCTCATCTAACAGATGAAAAAACTGAAGTTTGAGCCATCTCTTGGTCACAATCACAGTTTTGTGCTTTGTGAAACTTGGTTTCATAGCTAGATTCATCTTAATCCTTGATATATCAAGATATTTAGTGTGTGGGTTTTCTCAGGAGATGGGTTGCAATTATTATATACATAGTATTATTTTATGGTATGAATAAGATTACAAATGGCATAGAGTAGAATTTGTTCTCAAAAATCTTACCCAGAGAAAACAAACAGATATGATGTTTAAATTACAGTGTGAAAAATTGAAAAGAAAATGAAGAAATGAAATTATTAAGGAATGAACCTTAGTAACATTAACTATTATGAGGTTATGTCTTCAAAGAGAAAGGGATCATTTATTCATCTATCCAATCACTCATTTCTTGGGTATTATATTGTCATATAAAGATTAGCAAGGCATTAAGTAAAGAATTATTTTTTGCTGCTTGTAATACAGAAGTTAGGTTTTTCTTAAATTTTTGCATGAGGATATTACTTGAAGGCTAGAAGTCTCAATAGTAGAAGCAGCACTGCAAAATCCCTATTCTCCTGTTTTATCATTTTATTATCGTTGCTTATTTCTTGCAAACATAATGTCCACCTGTAGAGCAGATAAAACTAGCACAAAGTTTGTTTATAAATTGAATAATACATACAGAAATTTGTGCTTACAACCATGTAATGTATTGGGCACTGGATGCTTGTTACTTGTCCATCTCTCTCACTAAATTGTAAGCTCTTTAAGGAATGAGATTATGCTGTATTCATTTTGTAAATCTCCCACACTTTTTGCAGCAGTTACTGATAAATATTGTCTTAATACATAAATGAGTCAATTGCTTATATGTAATTGGTGGGGCTTTTATTCTACACCTCTCTGTTCTTTTCCAAGTCTTTGGATCAGGGACTTTTTGAGTTTCTGAAATAATAAGTCTATGTTACTAAATATAATATGCAGCTATGTATTATTTTTCAATTTTTTTTGACTTCATGTGCATACAATTGTCTTCTAATTAAAAAGCAAGTTCTGTGGAAGTTGAGTCTAAGTGATTAACTTTTCTACATCTCCTACCCCACTGACCCTTGTACAATGCTAGACATATGGTAATATATACATTGGTTGATTCTTTCTATCTCTGTCTCTCTGTCTCTCTCTCTCTCTCTATGTATATATATATATACATACACACACACACACACACACACACACACACCCATATATGTACATTTGTACTTGTATATATTTTATACAACCTGAACACAAACAATGCATTTTAACTCAATCATCTGATAATACTTTATCTTACAATGATTAGTGCTCTTTTTGAGTTAAAAAGAAGAGAGAAGGCAAATGAGCAATGCTCTTATTTCAGTGTGACCTTCACGGGTAACAATTCTCCTCAAACTGTTTGGGTTTTCATAAACTTGTCTACAATAAAGTAAAGTTCTTTGATCCTAAGGCTCCAGAATATAACAGAGAAAATAAGCAATTTGGTGCACAGGACTGCTGGCATAAATGTGAATTAGAGCTTTGTGATATGAGTAATATTGTGTCTTTTTACAGTTATCCCCATAATCGTGCGCTAAAATTGCCTTATCTGTTGACACACTCATCCAATCATTCTTTCAGTACACATCTTTTTAAATGTCCTCTGGCCTGAAACAGAGAAATACTGTCATGATCAAACCTTGTTCTCTAGTTTCCTTCAATGTAAACTTTTGCTACTTCAAAGAAAACTTTGTCAAATGAGTGTTACAGTAATTATTCAATTGGCCACAAGCATTGTTTCACCAAGAAAGTACTTTTCCAAACTGGTGGACAGTATTTTTATAGTTACTTATAGAAAAATGAAGTCACTTACTACAATTTGATTTTTCTGTTGTTATGGTTCAATAGAAGTTGGGGTCAGCCACCTTGCGCTCAGAATTGAGCTAATCTGAAACAGTTCACAAAAGCTGATGTTCTCACAAAGGAAACAACTAACTATAAACATGGGGTCTGATTATAGGGCAATCAAGACTCTAAAATATACAGCCTCAACATGAATACTGAAATCTGTTTTTATAAAGTTGAGCTTACTAAACATGTACCTAATTTGACTTTGAGATGCCATGTTTTTCAAAGCTATTGTCTTTTTTTAGTTGAAGTATAGTTGATTTACAATGTTGTGTTAAGTTTCAGGTGTACAGAAAAGTGATTCATATATATATATATATATACACACATATATATATTCTTTTTCAGATTGTTTTTCATTATAGGTTATTACAAGATATTGAATATATTTTCCTGTGCTATAGATTAGGTCCTTGTTGTTTATCTATTTTATATTTAGTAGTGTGCATCTGTTAATCCCAAACTCCTAATTTATCCCTTCCTCTCTTTCCCCTTTGATATCCATAAGTTTGTTTTCGATGTCTGTAAGTCTGTTTCTCTTTTGTAAATAAGTTCATTTAAATCATTTTTTTTAGATTCCTCATATAAATGATGTCATATGGTATTTGTCTTTCTCTGTCTGACTTACTTCACTTAGTATGATCATCTCTAGGTCCATCCATGTTGCTGCAAATGGCATTATTTCATTCTCAAAGCTATTGTCTTAAAACTTCCTTATCTGACCATGCAATGTTCATCCCTGCTATAAAGATAGTCACTTCTGGCAAAAGAGGTTTATTAAAATGAAGTGATATATAGATAATGATTCTGGAAATGGATAGGTTTACAGGAAAATGTTGGTGTCCAGGAACAGGGCTCATTGGGATAGATGGTATGGCTTTGGTTACTCCTCCAGTTTTTAAGATGAAAACCCTAAATTCTTCACTGCATACTTTCTATGCCACAGATTCACTAGTGAGTACCCCATCAAGTGTTATATATACTTGGAGTTTGGAATCAGAGTTTTAGCAACTGTATGTCCTTGTGCGAGTTACTTTCCCTCATTGTTGAGTCTTTATAATATATGGTTTTTGTGAGGATGAAATAAAATATTTATATTAAATATTCACAGTGCTTAGTTTATGATAGGTGTTCAAATACATGGTTTTTTTTCTTCTTTTTTTTTTTTTTAAACTTTAGCTCCTTCAGTGGCTGGTGGGGTGGTTGTGCAGCAGAGATTAAAAGCAAATTGGGTTCAATTCCAGCTTCTACTAATTATTAACTCTAAGACTTCAGGCTACACATCTCTGAACTTCAGTTTTTTCATCTATAAAATGGGGAACATAAGACTTTCTATCTTATAAGATTCTTATGGAAAGTCCATGAGGTTACAGGTCTTAAATTCTGATAATAGTTACTGGCACATAGTATACACCATAGAAAAGCTTACTATCTAAGAGAATGATTATGTGCCCCAGGGTCCCATGCTCAGAGTTTGTGATTGATGGGAACAGGAGAGTGGCCATGAATACGTGCCAGGATAAGTCATGAAGAAAACTTCAGGAACTGAATAGAGCCAGGATCCTGAACCAGGAAAGGCAAAGTATGTTAGTCACCTCTCTTTGCAAATTAGTTGAGAATTCAAGATTTTAGTAATGCAGAAAATTGGCCTTATGGAAAGGTGGATGAGAATGCAGATAGGAAGACTCAGAAGTTTTCTGATCACTGTAAAGAGTCTGTGTTGAAGATAGGCCACGGTTCAGATAAAACCTTCCACTGCGTTACTTCCTTTTTAGGAAAACTGAGCTACATCCAGCCTAGAAGTCCAGCTGAAGAAGCTGGACCTCAAAAAGGAACAAGCTTGTCTGGGACAATAATATTTGTGCAAATTATGCTCAAAATGTGCTTTTGGGTACATGAAATATTGAATCAAGGACAAAATAAGATTTCTAGATCCCAGACTCAGATACACAGAACTGAATAAAACAATACAAGAAAACTAATTACTTCATAATTTGGGGCCATGAGTTAGATGAAACTGAAGTTGCCTTGGGATTAAGCAAACACACACACACACACACACACACACACACAAAGCACTAGAACAGAAGTTCTGGAGCCAGTCACAAAACTGTCCAACTTGCCTTATCTAATGTAATGTTGAAATGAACCTGAAATGTATATTCTTTAAAGGATGATACCGAAGGTAATGTGTGAGATGCAAAGCATTTAATATGCAAGGTCTAAAAAGAGTGAAAAGAGATGAAAAATGAGATGACATCAGGATTCAGGTCAAAGTCAAGTTACTTAATCACTCTTTGCCTTATCTTCCACTGTAAGAAATAGAGCTTATCTTTTCCCTCTGCCCCTCCCATACTGACTGTGCCAAGGATGTCTTCCAAATAGATTGTGTGATAATCATACGATCAATGATCATATGTGATCTCTCCATGATGTGTGATGTTCACATTTCCACAGGAGACTCTGAGGAAAAGGGAAACTGTATAAAACACACAAGAATACCCTTGTAATGGACTTCAAAGCAGAGCATCGCCATTGGAGAGGAAGATGGTCCTTCTGGTCACATTCACTCTGCCTTCCCAAAAGACCAGCTACAACTCTGGCCACCTGCTCTCCCCTCTCACAGATCCCCTCTGAGTGAGAGAAGAACATTTAGGTCATTCAGCCTGGAACATTAAAACAAATGCTGATAGTTCAAGGTTAATAGATTCATAAAACAAAAGTAATTCCGTGTCAAAGCTGAGATGACAGGCGATTTGACTTGAGGCAGCCTTACAATCACTCTTTTACATGTGCTCCATGCTGAGACCAGGCAAAGGCGTTATGTTTCTGACATTTACTTGTCAGGAAGGTATGACAATAGAGATTGTTTCTATCTCTGCTGCTCCCAGATGTTAACCTTCCAGCTTTAGTTTGTAATTGGGGTTCTGTGGAGCTTTAACATTTTCTATTGATTCAATAGAAGTGATAACATTTCCAATCATAAGACAGCATTATAAAAATATCAGGCAATTCACATATCAGAATGTTTGATAGCTGGGCTCACCGCATTAATTTCTGTCACTTTTGCCAGGAACCCTTTATCCTCTTTTTAATTCTGAAGGACACCTGGGAGTAGTTGCTGCCACTTTTATTGTTCAATAAAGTAGACAAAAGTTTCAATTAACAACCAAGGGGCCTCTAGGAAATTGTGAATGAGAATATATTTTACTCATTTTACTATATTTCTTTTTTCTAATGGGCCAGCTGTGACTTGGAGGATGTACCTCACTTAGAAGACACACACACACACACACACACACACACTCTCACACACACACTCACAGTCCTCTTAATTCTGTTTATATTTTATTAAAACATTCAACCAAGGAAAGCCAAGTCAGGTCCAGTGAGGATATGGAAAGCATTTGGAAGTAAGTAAAAAGCTCAAGCAAGTACAGCCAGAACAATGGAGTCTCCACGTTTGCAGGACTGTGAGGCAAGAGGTTCCTGAAATCCACATCCTTGCCTTTGACCTCGAGACTAAGGTACCCAGGAATCCTCTTGCACTGAGTAACTGGTACCTCTTCAAAAATGAGAAAAAAAGTATCCTGTGTCATTTATTCACTTAGATTCCCATTCTTTTATTAAAGATTTGTATTATGGGTTTTTAGAAAATTATTAACTGCATTTTGAAAATAACTAATAAACAGGAAAAAGCTCTGAGATTTAAAAAATGAAATTAAACATGTGACAACGTTATAATTTTTCAGGTTGCATTGTTTTGACTCAGTTCAACACAATATTTGCAACTCCTCATTGGTAGACTCTTGCATGTTGCTACAGAAACCATGCACATTTTGATCCTACACCTTTCCTTGCTATATTCCTTTCAATTTTAACTAATCTAAACAAGCACTGTCACTTGTCCATTTGTCCATCAATTCCTGCAGATGGACAAATTCCAACCCCACCTCTTTGATGGAACACTTCTCAGCTCTCCCTTCTGTCTTCATATCTTGGACTATTTAAGAATGATTCTTAACTTTTAGAAGCTCCTCTGAGAGTCTGATAATTTTTTCCTCATAAAATTATACATTTGGTTATATTAGTTAATGTATTTAAACTTTGTTGTTGACTTCAAGATAAGAACTGTTAAATAAAAGCATAATTGCTGTTATTTATATATAGGTTTAATATATGACTTATTGTAACTATTAAAACATCAACTGTATGTATCAGTATATCCACAGTAACTGTTAATATCTTTGCTATCTCTCACAGCTCAATGCTATATAGAATTTTTGATGCCAATGTCTTTTTTATTATAATTATTATCAAATACATTAATAAAATGTTAAGTAAAAAGGAACATACATAACCCATTAGTCTAATCTAGAAACTTCTATCCAGTGTACCTCAACCAATTAATCACCCTCATTTTTATGATTTTTCAAATAATAATTGGTAAAAACAAATTTCCTGTGTTCTTAAATTTAATGAGAGAGACATTGTCGAATATCTTGTGGAAATCTAGACTTGTTGTGTCTACTGCCAAAGAAGCTAGGCTATTGGGATATGACTTGTGTTTAGTAAATTCTCAAGAAGTCCTCCTTTTGTGACTTAGGCATTTACAAGCCAGTCCTTCAATAATTATTCTAGAATTATGTCTGGAAGTTAGATCATTCTTACTGATCTATAGTCTGTAATAATTTCTTTGATCCCTCTTTAGAAAATAACAATGACATTTTTTCATCTCCTTTTTTTGTATGAATGAAAAAAGCCATGCCTAAAAGAAAGTAAAATAATAATGTCATTGTCCTTGAAGAAGAGGGATTTGATATTGTCATCAGTACACAGAGATGAACTTTGTGAACAGACATTGGAATTGTAGCAAAGAAAATGGAACATTGTTTTTACTTTGTCAAACTTACTTATTAACGCATTATTTTGCCCTACTCACTGTGCTGGTGAAGATACTGTACATGGATTTCAAGTTCTTTGCAACATCTTACTTTCTTCAAGTGTGCTGAATGGACCAGTACCACTAATAGCACATGAGAACAGGTTAGAAATGCAGATTCTTAGGTCCAACTCCTGAATCAGAGTTTGTATTTTATCAAGATTCCCCCAAAGAGTATCCACATTAAAGTTTGAGAATCACTGGTATAGGTGGTCTCTCTGTCTGTCTTCAAACTTGTTACATTCACTCTAAATATCCCTGCAACCAATCACCTTCCTGATCCATGTTTTATCTGACCAACAAATTTGTCTGCATTGTATAACATGTTCCATATATCGTCCAAACAATCCTCAACAAGAACAAGTCATTCTCCCCAATATAATCTTTACCGCATAATTAACTTGATGGTGGCCTCCCAGAAAATCTCTTTTAACCTCAGGTAAAGGCCAGAAGCTAAAGTCCTGGTTGTTCTTTTGAATTGCTTGACCAGTTTTCCATGAGATAATTCTCTCTTCAAAGGTCAGTTGTACTGATTTAGCCACCTAGAAATCCAGGTCCTACATCTTTAGGTTGAACCACATAAGAAAAATATTACTTAATATGATCAATGTTTGGGGATTATGTTAAAGGCAAATTAATCATGTCATTATAAATTTTGAGTGCTCAAAAGATCTTAACAATAATTATGTGCTCAATAAATGCTTATGGAAATAATTAGAAAACTTAGGGGGATTTGGGGATGTAGCAATATAGATAAGACACAGCATTTCAGATGGAAATACTGTGTGTGGACTTATTCCATTCAATAGTAAATACACAGATAAAGGCTCTTTTCCTTTATGGTCCATTCAGTTGGCCTTTTCCACCTCCACCAAAGAGAGCGCTCCTATATCTCAGAAGCTCTGTAATGCAGGAGACAGACATTTCCTTCCATCATACTATAGAAACCAGAAACCATTTTTTTCAAACCAAACAAATACACAATTTGTCAGTCTGCTGATAGATGTTTCTGCCTTCAGATTCAAAATAGATTTCATTTATTCATATAAAAAAGAAGAATTTCAATTATAGTTGTAATATTTACTTATCTGGTTTCCTCATGATGGATAACAAATGTATTCAGAACTTCCATGCCTCAGAAAGATGCCACTTCATAAAATGGCAATACAATTCCATACTACAATAAAAACAGATACAATTCAAAATGTCTCAAATAGTTCCAAAAGCAATTATGCCATTTCAGAAGTAAACATTACTTACAAATTCATAACCACCCATCAAAATTATTTCACTAGGGTAAGTTAAGGAAGCATCTGCCACAATTTATGCATTTGAGTCTTTCTTATTTTTCATAGCCAACTATGAAAAAAAAATGCTTCCAGCAAATACTGCAGTTCAGAGTGAAGTCAAACAGTTTTCCATTTACCTAGGAATACATACTCCTTTTAAAGCTCCAGTTCAATCCTTTTACTGTAGTAAAGGTATAAAATTCACATTTCATCCACAGGAACTAGATCTGACCAGTACCATCTGTAGGGGAACAGTGTCTAAGATTAGCAGTCTTATTTCTTTGCCTAAAAGAATAGCAGAATAAGTTCCTTTTATATGCTGAAAAGATTCATTCTTCATATCCTGTCTAGAATAATGCTGAATTATTTCTCATCTACAAGTAGTGTTTCATAAATCATAAAAAGAATAAATCTTATTAAATCAGTTGTAGATTACAAAAACCTAAAGGCAAGGTCCTTTCTCCAAAGGACAGTGCTGTTCTCACTGATATTTTATCCTTTTACTTATTTAAGAGGAGACAGTTTCTATGAGACATGCTCAACTGAAGTAAGAGTTTTTATTCCTTCTTTTTATATGGTGCAAGTGACAAATGACTATGGTAGAACAGTTCATCCATTAAATGTCTAAACATTGCAAATTTCAACAATTCAATAGATATGTATAATGGAGAGCATATATATAATGTATAAAGTCCAAATAGATAATTTTAAATTAAATTTTTGAAAAAATTAATTGCCATGTCTGCTACATTATTCAGAAGATTAACAGAACAAAAAACTTGATATACTCTAAGTATGTTGGGAAAAATCATCTTTACAATTAACACAAAATGCTATACTAATATCTATTCTTTAATAGTCAAGATATTTTGTAATCCAGCACTTAGTCATGCAGTGTTATATTCACAAAAGTCTAGTTTTTTTGTTTTTTGTTTTTTTTTTTGCGGTACGCTGGCCTCTCAGTGTTGTGGCCTCTCCCGTTGCGGAGCACAGGCTCCAGAAGCGCAGGCTCAGCGGCCATGGCTCACGGGCCCAGCCGTTCCGCGGCATGTGGGATCTTCCCGGACCGGGGCACGAACCCGTATGCCCTGCATCGGCAGGCGGACTCTCAACAACTGCGCCACCAGGGAAGCCCCACAAAAGTCTAGTTTTTATGTTTTAGGAAAAATAAACTCACTTTTACATGTCACAGAACAAAATATGAAGGCAAATGTTATGGTTCTTTTAGAAGTGTGAACTTTGCACATTACAAATAACACATTCAACAGGGTAGATATTTTATAGTCAGCTTAGTGATGAAAAATTCAATATGCATATATTTATGTATTGAGTAGATTTATAGCTAACATGCCCACTGCCACTTGGCCTCAGTTCACTTTCACGTCCTTGAAATGCAGAACATTTCACATATTTTAAAAAACATTTAGAAAATTTAAAAGCATTTTCCAATGTCACAAAGCAACAGCAAATGGTGTACGCATCTCTAATAACTTAGTCTAGGAATATGAAATATGAAATGTGTGATGAGGTGTTCTGTATTCTGAACTGAAAGTCTTTCTAACTTTATTGACTTGCATTTAGGGTGAGGACTGGCTTCACAATTTTAGGGATGTGTGGGTTTCATTTTGCTCCAACCTGGCACAAATATATCTGCAGTTGAGAAGTGAAGCTTTACTAAGGATACTCCTCTGTAATAGGAAATGGGTTGCAACCAGTTTAGGATCATTTTTCACGGCATACAGTATGCTTTTACTTGCCATTTTGAAATGCTGATATAGAATGTGACATAATAGAGATCTTTATTATAAGGTATACTCACCACATATGTAATTAATACTAACATATAGATAAATATAGTTGTGGGAAAAAGATTAACTTTGTCCTCCATTATCAATCCTATCAATGTTTTAATGCCACTTGTTTGCCCACAGTTTATTGTCCTGTTATGTTCCCTGGTTCCCTTTGTGATCCAGAGAAAATGTTTTCCTCATTAATGCATTCAATGAACATTTATTAAGCACTTACCATGTTTCAGTCCCTGTACTAGACTTTGGGGATGGAGTTATGAACAGGCCAGTCACAGTCCCACCCTTAAAGTTTACAGCATAATGAAGAAAACATACATATAAGCAGGCACTTAGAATATGGAGTGTGATGAATACTATATCAGGAGAAGTACGAGGTCTTATGAGGGCCAGTTGAAGGGCCACATAACAAGAACTTGGAGGATGAGAGTAAGATTTCTTGAGGAAATAATATTGAAGCTGAGAAGTAGGGATTGAGTAAGATTAGGAATCATCCAGATAAAAAAAGAAGAGAAAGAAGCATGTTCCTTAAAGAGTAGTTGGCATGTGCAAGAGACAGATGATTCAGAGAGAATGTAACCCAACTGAGATAACGAAAAACATTCCATAAGGCTGGTATTCAGCAGTCAAAGGGAAAAGTTAATAAGAAATTCACGGAGGAGGTGCAGAGAAGGGCCAGATTAAGAAGAAATATTGAATCTAGAATTTTAAAAGTATAGAAGATGTTATTAAGATAGAGAATAAAACAGTAATATGACATGATCACATGTATTTTAAATGGTTCTATCTTGCTGCAATGTGGGGATTAGATTGGTGTAAGCAGATGATGAAAGGCAATGGAGAGGTAATTTTTGTAACTCAGGAACATATTATGGTGGTCTAGAAAGAATAAAGGCAAAAAAATAAAAATGGAGGAAGGAAAAGAAGACTGTATCACACATGGTTGTTAAGGTTAAGGTTGGGGGAGGATTTGACTGTTAATGGGTAACTAGAGGACACTTCTTTGTCATGATGTAAGTGGAACACTATAGTATCATTTTAAAAAAAATTTATTGGAGCATAGTTGATTTACAATGTTGTGCTAGTTTCAGGTGTACAGCAAAGTGAATCAGTTATACATGTACATATATCTGCTCTTTTTTAGATTCTTTTCCCATATAGATCATTACAGAGTATTGAGTAAAGTTTCCTTTGCTATACAGTAGGTTCTTATTAGTTACCTATTTTATATATAGTATTTTTTAAATAAAAAGTGATTTTTTATAAAGGTAGAAGAGAGGAAGAGAAGAATTTTGCAAAAAAAGAAGTTTGTCATGAGCCTAGTACAGACAGCTAGCTCTAAGTTGCCTCTCCCAGATCTTTGTCAGCTGGACCAACACCTCTTGCCAGAAGAGATTGAGGTTCATTCCATGTTTGCCTGCTGTTGGACAGTTGAAGAGGGACCCAGAGGATGGAACCCTGAAAGAGAAGCAGACCATGACTTGATACCTTATCCCAATAAGTGACCTTGACCCTGATCCATTCTTGTTCGTGAACCTCCTCATTACATCTGAGCTGGTTAGGGTCAGGTGAAGAGGAACAGGCTGGAGCTTTCCCTAGTGACCTGAATAATGGAAGGAGACATAGACAGTTACTGAGGAACATTGCAGAGAGGTTTGTCAGTGTTTCTAATTCCTCCAAAACCAAACCAAAACAAAACAATGATGCCATGGAAATGAAGAACTGTCACATTCTTGATGCAAATTGTATCTATGCTGCATCACTCATACTAGGTTGGTTTATTCACAGAAACATACTTTTGTGAAAATTATTTAATTACAATAATAACCAGATTACCTGATGATTTTTTTAAACAACCCATTATTTTTCTAAATTTGAGATTTTTTTCTTTAAAATATTTCCTATGGAGAAGCCAGTAGAGAACTGGAAGTCTGACATTCTTCCTCCTACAAGTTCAGATTTGCTAGCAGTCTCAGTTTCTCCACAGGCCAGAAGCAAGAGCATGAGGTTGGTCCCAGGGGAATATGCTCCCAGGGGCCATTCTGAGGGGTTACTGACTGCCTACCCTATGGGTAGGACACCTAATAGCAAATTCATTTTGATACTTGAAAATCACTCACCTTTCATTTCTGTTTCTTTCTGTTTGTTTTTTGTTCTTCTGTAGGTCCAGTCCCGTGACCTCCTTAGTGAATTCCTTTCCATGGTTAGTAAATTTACACAAATTTCCAGGAATGTGGTAGAAATACTAGCTTTCATAACTATGAATCCTAATACATAGGAAATAATGTTCTAGTGTGTTGCCCCTGTAATAATATAAATGCTAATCACTTTTTTAAACGACTGAATTCCTTTATTTAGTGAAGAGTTCTATAGTGAGATTCCAAAGGAATGATAGAAATACTAATTATTTTGATTAACCCCAAAAAGAGAGTCTATTAAAATTTCCTGAAAATAGTTACTTCTTTAATTTTATATGTTTTTGTCTTCTTTTAAGGCCAAACTCAAACTATATGTCAGAATTTTATTTTTTATGTAAAGAGTTTCACTCAAAATGTCCTCCCAAGTTCTTATTTTAAAATGGTCTCTATGTGAGAGACTGAATCAATATCTATTGTGTATTTCAAATCTCCATAATTGTATTGAATAGAATGAACAGTTAAGTGGAGAAATTGATGAATATTACTTTGGGAGAAGGAGCTGGTATTATCTGAACATTTGTTTGGTGTATATGTGTGATATGTGATTGTTTAAAATGTTTCAAATGAAAACTTCAAAGTATTTAGGATTTTTTTTGCAAAGAAAATCTGCAGGCTAAGAGTATGACTATACAGAGATAAAAGTTCTGGGTCTAAATAAATCCAAAATGACACGTTAGTTTGGTATTTTCATTTTTAAAAAATGAGCTGTTCAATGAAAATATAATTCAAGTAGGACTGGGAAGAGGGGGATCAGGGCGGCGGGATAATTAATGGTTAATAGAATGAACTCTGGAATCAGACAGCCATGGACTGAATCCCAGCTTCACCACTTTCTGTGTGATTCTGAAAGGTGTTTTTTCTTTTAACTCTTTAAGTTTCAGTTACCTTACCTGTTAAGATCAAATGGGGTAATTCACGCACCCCCCCCCAAATTACACAATATCTGGTACATAGGAAGTGATTAGCATTTGTGTTACTATTGCTAGTTACACTATGACTACTGTTAGCATTTGATATTGCTAATATTGTTGTTGTTATCTTCACTGCAACTGCTTTACCATTAGCAAAGTACCCCCAATGGAGCAGTTCTTTGTCTACCTTTTTATTTCCAGTTTTCAAACACTTCTTTTGGTTTTACCAACTTCAATACAATTCATAAAGTATAAATTACTGAGCACTTACTACATGTCAGGTTTTTTGATAGGATGCACATTTACAAAGACACAGGAGATGGGGAACAGCCATTTAGACAAACAGCACACTTTGAGAAGTGTGGAATGGAAGTATCTGTGGGGATAAGGAAATAAAAGAGGGCTGGCTCTGTGGAGGATGACAAGGAAGGAAGCTGAGGGAAAATGACATCTAAATCCTAAATCGATCCTTGAAAAATGATAATGAGAAACTCCTTAAGGGAACAAGGGAGGGAGTGGGATTCTAGGCAGAGGGAACAGTATTTTGAAGGCCTTGAAGTTTAATAAAGCTGGCCTTGTTTAAAGCATTTACTGCCTTTAATTGTTATTAAAGAAAACATGCAAGATCAGAAAGCCATGGCACATGCATTTGCAGACTTAAGCTGGGACCTGGTTGTGGAAGGGGTCATGATGAAAGACTTAAATTTATGCAGTAAAAATACAAAGTAATTGAAAAGTTACAAGTGGGCCAGTTAATGACTGTGGATGACCCTGCAGAAAATGAGGTGAAAGATGTGTTTTGGGGGCAGTACTTAAAATGGAAGAGGAAAAAATTTATGAAACTATGATAAAAATCTTGGGGAAAAAAAAAAAAGAAGAGATTAACAGTGAAAGAAAGTAATAGAGAAAGATTCCAGAAAAAATTAGAGGTTGATATAAACAGGCCATGATGGCTGACTTCATCAGGGGTTTGGGAGTCTGAAAAATGGAGTGGAACTCTGGTACCAGTCACAGTTAGCAGAACAGGAGGGGTACTTTTAACTCTATGGCTGGTATGAAAGCCTGAGCCCTCCCTTTCCTCATGCTGAGTTGGGTTTTGACTATAGACTGTGAAGCCCAGAGAAGAGGTCTGAACCAAAGATTTAGCTCTGAGAAATACTAGAATAAAAGGAACTGCACTGGGAAAGAGTGGAGAGAAAGAAAGAAAAAAGGAATGAGGTTGATACTGTTAGTATCACTGAAGCCAGCAACGCAGAGAAAACTCAGGCAGCCATGAAAGATGGTCAACAAAGCCTAAAAAAGGAGTTTCTGAATGCCGGGAGTGGTCAGCAGAGTCCAGTCCCACAAGGTGAGATGAAGTTCGGTGCGAAAATTGTCCATTAGGCAGGTAGTCAGTGTGATTTTGGTGAAGGCAGTTTCAGTCTAAAAAAAAAAATGTTATTGATGAACCTAGTGGCAGGGCAGGAATAAAGACATAGACACAGAGAATGGACTTGAAGACACGGGTTGGGGGGAAGCTAGGGTGAAGTGAGAGGAGCATCGACATATATACACTACCAAATGTAAAATAGCTAGTGGGAAGCAGCAGCATAGTACAGGGGGATCAGCTCGGTGCTTTGTGACCACCTAGAGGGGTGGGATAGGGAGGGTGGGAGGAAGGCACAAGAGGGAAGGGATATGGGGACATGTGTATGCATATGGTTGATTCACTTTGTTGTACAACAGAAACTAACACAGTATTGTGAAGCAATTATACTCCAATAAAGATCTGTTTAAAAAAACAAGAGAGAAGGGTAGAGAGCAAAATCCAGATTGTCACATTTAGCAAATGAATGAAGGGGACTGAGAATGCTGATAACTCCTGGACATGAAGTTGTAATTCAGTGTCAAGAATGGCACTGACAGAGCTCACTCTGGCCAAAGCCACACATCTGATGTAGCAACTGCTGTGCTGAATTTCAGCTCACATTTTTATTGGTCACCATCTCAGCAGATTGTCAACAAGAGCACTGCTTTGCTGTGTCATCTGCTATTAAGGAGGGCTAGAGAATGGAGGTAAGTGTTCTGGCTTCCAATATCAATCAAAGATTTGAGTCTCTGGTTACTTACTATTAGCTGTCAACTTGAAAATGGCTGGTCTGGAAACGTTTAGATCTACAGCCATAATCCCAGTTGGAAGGTCCACACTGAACGAAGTGTGTCTTTCTAACTTTCCAAACTGTTTCGTTGGCCTAGAAGGGTAAAGTACATTATCTCCTGCTATTTCATTTTTATTAAAACTGTTTGAACTTGGAAATGAGGCCTGATGGTCCCATTTTCCGAAGGCTGAAGGTCACTGGGTGTTTCTGTTCAAAAAGAGACAACAATGTGTAACCCCTCTGGCTCCATAATCGAAAGAAATAGTGCAGTGATTACAGCCCTGCACTGAGCTGGTGGCTGCTACAAATAATGGAACCAAATTTGATAGGATCTGGTATTACCTTATAACAGAGTATCATTCTTTACAGTTCCAAGGTCAATGTCTCTTTCTCAAATAACATTTTGGACCTATAATTGTTCATATACATGCTACCAATTATGGGGAAATTGATCAGCCAGTAATTAATGCCATGCTATTACACTTTTTAATTTGTAGATTGTGCAGCTGCAAGCATTCTCACATTTTTAATTTGTATATTATATAGCCACAAATGTTTACAATGCCTTTTTTAATCTCCTTACACTACCACTGCCATTATTCACTATAGATTAATGATACCCCGGATGCTGGGGTTTATTTCATTTACCACTCTTACCAGGAGAGCAGTTAACATTACTGTGCTCTATTACTTAATGTCTTACTGTGGCTGCTAGTGAGCATTGGTTACCCTTTAAAATATTACCAGTCATTTATTTATTCCTTATTTTTTTAGCTCTCTTTTCACCAATACGACTGTGGTAATATTACCCTTTATTTCCAAATTTATTTCAACTGGTTCTATCGGAGATATTTAAATAATTCATTCTAAATAGCACAAATGACCTGGACCCCTCTTTATCTATCTTTGTCTGTCTTAGAGTCTATTGGGGGTTATGTGACCAATACACATTTTTTCTTCTTTCTTCCAACTCCTATTATCTCCCTGTACCAGAAGCCAAGTAAATATAAAGAAATATTCAAAAAGTACTTGACTTCTTTTCAACTAGCCAGAAATAGATATTCTCAATATTGACTGAGCATAAGTCTTAATAGTTGAAGTTAATGCTGCTGACTGAGGCTGGGGTTATTGTCAAGCATGTGTCTCCCTTAGTTTTCCTCAAGGTGATCCACAGTTTCATGGGGGTCATATCTGTCCCCTTGATAAGAAGTAGTGACAACTTTAACACTGGCACTACCCTTAGCCATCAGGACACACAATGTGCACATCACAGCACAATTCTATGAAACGGATCATGTACACAATATTCTATTAGTTACTGAGAAGGATGCACAGAAGTAAAAAATAGAGTATCTGTCAACAGAGTATTGATATGAAATAGAATCTCATATAATTATGAGATTATATGAGAGCACAGTAAGCAGGTGGTACTAAGGCATGTGATAAATGGACAGAAAGGCTTTATGACCAAGTAGAAGAATGACTTTTCAGAGGGAGGAGAGAGTGAACCCAGGATGGTCAGCTTGAGCTGGACTCTGAAGGAGGAGGTGAGGGGAGGCAGGCTGAGAGTGGAGAGGGGCTTTCCCTGAAAAGAATTCAAATTGAATTAAAACTTCAGGGGTTAAATGTTTGTTATACAGACAAGCAGTGCTAAAGAGATGAATATGGCTTGAAGAAAGTTCTTGCTGAGGAGTAATATGACTTGAAGCCAGACATTCTGACATTTAACAATGGGCCTAGACCACCAATATAAAGATTTGCAGCTTTATTCTGTACAGAGTTTCTGTGGGGCATTTTTGATTGGGTATTTTTTGTTTCTGTTTTTGCTTTTTTTGTTAATTTTTTGGTATGGGAGTTCCATCATCAAAGCAGTATTTTGAGGAAAATAAAAAGGTAAAGGCTGACATTAAGATCATTTAGGAGGCTGATGAGTTAATTTAGGTGTGTGGGGATAAAGGAATGAACGCTGATAGTGTTTACCCAGCAGGTCCCAGACACTTGGGATGCTCCTCCTGTCTCCTTCCTAACTCTGCACTCCTGACCCCTCAGCTCCTCTACAGCTCTATAAATCCTGTCTACTTTTAAAGCTTCAGAACTTGAATCCTGAATGACGTTTTAATCACTAAGAGATATATTGTTTTTGTATTTTAATGTAATATTACACATGTATATGTCTTGCTTCCTAAAATAAAGTAATATAATCATAATAATGATTATGGGTCAGGCACAATACTAAATATTTTATGTGCATTATTTTATTTCATTCGTACAATTGCCTCAGAGGTAAGTGCTTTTGTTTATTTATTTATTTATCTATTTATTTATTTATTTAGAAATTAACTGAGGTTTAGTAATTATCATTCAGTGATGTAAATGGCAGAGTCATAATTTAAACACTGTTCTACCAATTGTATTTATTTCTTTGCTTGTGGATTTGTTCTTTCAATTATTGATTCATTCACAGATATTCATTTCATTAAGTGACTAGCAGTCTTTGATACCAGCTTTGATCTATGTTAGGAATACTTCAGTGAACAATAATAGATTAGATCCCTGTTTCTTGGTGCTTACGGCTGAGTAGGAAGTAAGTGCAACCTGTACGTTGATCAAGTTCTAATAACAATGTAATTGGAAAATACATTTATTGTTTGTCTCCCTGTATCTCTTTAAATTTATTCTCATACTGCTGGTAAAAAATATGTAAATTCCCATAATTTGGGGGTGATTTTCAAGTAATAAAAGGTCCCCTTTTAGATAACTAAATTTTTTTTCAATTTTATTGAAGAATAATTGACATATAATTGTATGTATTTAGTGTAAAACATGATTTGATGTACATATACATTGTGGAATGATAACAAGATCAAGATAATTAACACACCCATCACCTCACATAATTAACTCTTTTTTATTTTACTTTTTTGGTGAGAATGCTTGGGGATTCTTCTCAGCAAATTTCAAGTATAGGACACTGTATTATTTACTATAGTCACCATGCTGTACATTAGAACCTCAGAACTTACTTAAACTGAAGTGTGTTCTCTTTGATCTACGTCTCTCCCTTCCCCACCCCAGCTCCTGGCAACCACCATTCTATTCTCTGTTTCTATAAAATTGACTTAAATTTTTTTAATATTCCACATATGTGATACCATACAGTATTTGTCTTTTTCTGTTTGACTTTCACTCACCATAATGCCCTCCATTTTCATCCATGTTGTTGCAAATGGCAGAATTTCAGTAGCTTTTATGACTGAATAATATTCCAGTGAATGTGTGTGTCTGTATGTGTGTGTCTGTGTATCACATTTTCATCCACTCATCCATTGAAGGACATTTAAGTTGTTCCCATATCTTGCATATTGTGAATAATGCTGAACGCTGCAATGAACGTGGGAGTATAGATATCTCTTTGAGATACTGATTTTATTTATTTTTATATACACCCTGACAGGAACACTACATAAAAGAAAACTACCAGCCAATACCTCTGATGAACATAGATGCAAAAATCTTCAAAAAAATACTAGCAAACTAAACTCAGGAGCACATTAGAAGGATGCTACAACTTGATCAAGTGGGATTTATTCCTGGGATTCAAAGATGCTTCCATATATGCAAATGAATAAACGTTATATACCACATTAACAGAATAAAGGTCGAAAATCATGTGATCATTTCTATTGATGTTGAAAAAACATTCAACATTTGCATTTCTCTAATGATTAATTATGTTGAGCATTCTTTCATGTGTTTGTTGGCAATCTGTATATCTTCTTTGGAGAAATGTCTATTTAGGTCTTCTGCCCATTTTTGGATTGGGTTGTTTGTTTTTTTCACATTCAACTGCATGAGCTTCTTGTAAATTTTGGACATTAATCCTTTGTAAGTTGCTTCATTTGCAAATATTTTCTCCCATTCTGAGGGTTGTCTTTTGGTCTTGTTTATGGTATCCTTTGCTGTGCAAAAGCTTTTAAGTTTCATTAGGTCCCATTTGTTTATTTTTGTTTTTATTTCCATTTCTCTAGGAGATGGGTCAAAAAGGATCTTGCTGTGATTTATGTCATAGAGTGTTCTGCCTGTGTTTTCCTCTAAGAGTTTGATAGTGTCTGGCCTTACATTTAGGTCTTTAATCCATATTGAGCTTATTTTTGTGTACGGCGTTAGGAAGTGTTCTAATTTCATTCTTTTACATGTAGCTGTCCAGTTTTCCCAGCACCACTTATTGAAGAGGCTGTCTTTTCTCCACTGTATATTCTTGCCTCTTTTATCAAAGATAAGGTGACCATAGGTGTGTGGGTTATCTCTGTGCTTTCTAACCTGTTCCATTAATCTATATTTCTGTTTTCGTGCCAGTACCATACTGTCTTTATTACGGTAGCTTTGTAGTATAGTCTGAAGTCAGGGACCCTGATTCCAAAATGACAATGAGATATCATCTCACACCGGTCAGAATGGTCATCGTCAAAAAATCTACAAACAATAAATGCTGGAGAGGGTGTGGAGAAAAAGGAACACTCTTGCACTGTTGGTGGGAATGTAAATTGATACAGCCACTATGGAGAACAGTATTGATGTTCTTGAAAAAAATAAAAATAGAACTACCATATGACCCAACAATCCCACTACTGGGCATATACCCTGAGAAAAACCATAATTCAAAAAGAGTCATGTACCAAAATGTTCATTGCAGGTCTATTTACAATGGCCAGGACATGGAAGCAACCTAAGTATCCATCAACAGATGAATGGATAAAGAAAATGTGGCACATATATACATGGACTATTACTCAGCCATAAAAAGGAATGAAACTGAGTTATTTGTAGTGAGGTGGATGGACCTAGAGACTCTCATACAGAGTGAAGTAAGTCAGAAAGAGAAAAACAAACACTGTATGCTAACACATATATATGGAATCTAAAAAAGAAAGAAAATAAAGAAAATGGTCAGAAGAACCTAAGGGCAAGATGGGAATAAAGATGCAGACCTAGTAGAGAGTGGACTTGAGGATACATGGAGGGGGAAGGGTAAGGTGGGACAAAGTGAGAGAGTGGCATGGACATATATACACTACCAAATGTAAAATAGATAGCTAGTGGGAAGCAGCCGCGTAGCACACGGAGATCAGCTCAGTGGTTTGTGACCACCTAGAGGGGTGGGGTAGGGAGGGTGGGAGGGAGGGAGATGAAAGAGGGAAGAGATATGGGGACATATGTATATGTATAACTGAGTCTCTTTGTTATAAAACAGAAACTGACACACCATTGTAAAGCAATTATACTCTAATAAAGATGTTAAAAAAATAAATAAGGGGCTTCCCTGGTGGCGCAGTGGTTGACAATCCGCCTTCCGATGGAGGGGACAGGTGTTTGTGCCCCAGTCCGGGAAGATCCCACATGCTGCGGAGCGGCTGGGCCCGTGAGCCATGGCTGCTGAGCCTGTGCATCCGGAGCCTGTGCTCTGCAATGGGAGAGGCCACAATAGTGAGAGGCCCACATACCACAAAAATAAATAAATAAATAAATAAATAAATAAAATAACAATAAAAATGTGTTTGACAAAGTTAAATTTCCTTTTTATGATAAAACTCTCTCAAATTAGGTATAGGAGGACTGTACCTTAACATAATAAAGGCTATATATGACAAAATCACAACTAATGTCATACTCAGCAGTGAAAGTTAAAAGCCTTTCCTTTAAGAACAAGACCAAGATACTCACTCTCACCATGTCTATTCAGTGTAGTACTAGAAGTCCTAGCCAGAGCAATTAGTCAAGAAAAAGAACTACAAGAACTACTAAAATTTTCTGTTTGCAAACAGCATGATCACATATTTAGAAAACATATATAAACAATTAATAAGTCCATATACAGTAAGAATCAAAACCTTACATTTTATTCAGTGTTATAGTTACTCCTCTTTCCTAGCCCAGCAGGCTATAGACAAAACCTTTGCAATGCATGAAGAGTAGCATGGCTGGCATCTGCATGTCCCTGGCTTACAAATAGCTTATTCATTTTCCAGTTTGTTAACTTTGACTTATGCTGATCCTTCCAGGCTCAGAGCTAAGAAAGGAGGAGCAGATAGGTGAGTGGAGTCCTTACTTGACTAATAATGTGAGATAGGTCCACTCTCTGTGGCTGGGCAGGTTGGTAAAACTGATTTGCTCAAGTGGGCTCCTGGGACACCTGTCATTCCATTTATGTGGTTGATTCTCTCTCCTACAGCTGGTTGCTCAGAACACCCTCTTTAGCCTAAGGCCATCCACAAGGACCTTCTACTTCTTTCTATGAAGTTATTTTGCCTTTCTGGAAGAACTTTAGGGTGGGATTTAAGTGTACACCATGCGGCCTAAGGGAGATGCTTGCCATACCTGTTTTTCCTCTTCAAGTCTAGGAGCACAGATCACCCAAGCTATCCAACTACTTTTCCACCCTTTCACTGCCAGAACAGGTAACTAACCCATCTCTCACACTTGAGATTCTCTCAGACACGAATCCAGTGTTCTACACATGGTAATTCTCAATTCTTTGAGGTCTTCTGTTGTCATTTGAGATGATAAGGAAAACATGTCCATCCTTACCTAAGGAAGAGGGTGAGACCCAGAGCACATCAGCCACCTCCTCACTTAATCTTTCTATTATACAGTGCTTTTCCAGGCCTCTGAAACTTCTTTTATACACTCTAGTTGAATGATTCTGCAAGGGTACCAAATAGTTTTTGTTTTTGTTTTTGTTTTTTTTTCTGTCCTCCTTTTACCAGTCCTGTGGCCAGCCTTGCACCCTGCTTTAGCATAAGGCATTTATTGTCTTAGGACTTCAGTTTCAGTCTATTACCATGATAGATACACAAACAAATAAGTTAAATAGTAATGATCACCATTAGGAAAATTAAATTTAACGTGGAAGAAAAGGATGAGGAGGACAACTTTGAGTGGTGTGGTCAGGGGAACATCTCTGAAGGTATAGTATTTTACAGGACCCTGACTGACTAGGAGAAAGCCATGCAAAGATCAAGAATAGGTACCTTCCAGGCAGTTAAAGGGTTAAAGGTCCTGACAATAGAATTGTATTCCCAGGTTCAAAGATCAGAAATAAATTATGTAGGGTTGGGACAAACACAGCAAGGAAAAAAAAGGGCTGTGGGTCAATAAGCCCAAATTCTAGCATGCATCAGAATCACTTGGGAGGGATTGTTAATATGCCAGTTCCTGGGTTCCATCCCAGTGATTCTGACCTAGAGTGATGCTGATCCCAGGTGACACTGCCTTAACTGACTGGTAGTGTTATGAGAAAAAGCAAGAAAACAGATAAATGATTTGGGATTTTATTTTAATTCATTGGGGAAATTTAAGGCAGTAGGGGGCCATGATCTAATTTGAAATTTCTAAAAAGGAATCTGGCTGCTTTTGGACAAATGTACTACAAGGATTGGTAGGCAGGTATTGGGGGAAGAAGGACATTCACAAGGCTATTTCTTTTGTCCAGGTAAAGAATGATAGTGGTTTGAATGAATATGGCAGTGGTGGAGCTGTAGAGAAGTAACAGAACTAGAAATATATTCTGGAGGGTGTGACGACAGGAATGGATTATGGATTGGTGTGAGTAGAACATGGGAATGAGGAATCTTCTCTAAAACCTAGACTCATGACCACGTCTAGTTTGCTTGTTTGGTTTTTTTAGGAATAATCATTACATTTAACATTGCCTTTACCTCTGCACAGTACCTGGCAGATGGTTTGAACATAGTGAACACTCAGTAAATGAGAAGATTGAATCAAACAAAACTCAAATGATTTCTACATTAACAGTTTATTATATATAGTGTTTGCAGTATTTTTTAAAAAAATAAATTAAATTAAATAAGAATTAATTCAGAAAACTTGGTGGAGTTAATCCAAGTGGAATTTGAGGACAGATTATTAATGTTAGTAATTTGGGAAAAGTAAATACAGTGGAGTTTGGGAATGGATTAATTTCAGGAATTGTTAAAGGTTACCTATTTCTAAGGAAACCACAGTGATAACAATTTATTCCACTGGATGGAGAAAGAAAAGGCTTTGGACAAACCTGAAGCATTTGGCCCACCGCATATAGCACAGTGGGCTCAGCCTTTCCATCCTTCTCTTTTCCAGTCATATTTGTTCTTATACTTCATGTAAGGGGAATATCAAGATCAATGTTAAGACTTAAACCATGAATAAAAGAAAAAAATAGATTGTAAATAGTATATCTAAAAGTTTTTATTTATGATGAGAGGTATGACACCAGAAATAGAAATCTGAAGAAAAAGGTTATGGGTAAAGCATCTCAATCTCTAGGGTAGTGTGGCAGCTTCATACATCTTTTCTCAATCTCTTCCATTTTGTACTTCCCAGCCTAATGAGTTCTGGTGAAGTGTTACCTTCACTGTGCTCAGCTATTTAGAGTTCTCAGTAAAATATTTTAGAACTGATCTCATTAAGGAATAAGACTATATTAACATTAAACTCTAGGAAAAGTTTTGGACCTTATTTTTTCAAGTTTGTTTACAAAATGCTAGGTAACTACTTTATCCAAGAGAGATTGAAAAATAATACAGTTCTTTAAGGACATCACTGCAATGGTAACAAAATTGTATCCCATTGCCAGTATGTCTTCTTAAGGACTTAAATTTCTAAATCAAGGCTATAAGTTTTATATAGATAGTGTTATTTATTTTAGCATATAAACCTCAAAATTATGATTCTGAGTAAAAAGGCACAAGTCGCCCCAATCACCCAGATTTTCATCTTTAAAACTGTATCTCATTAACAAACATAGAAAAATGGTCTATATATATTTTCTATTGGCCTATAATTTTCCTTTTAAAGGAACGATGTTTATTCTCTCAATTAGATCTTGACCTGGGAAATACTGAGAACAAAAATAAAAGTTGTAAAATTAAAGAACTAAGTAATTAACCTCACACCTACTGAAGTAGTCACTACAGGTGAGTCCTAAGTGTCTTTGAAAGTACCAAAGTTCCCAAATCAATGTGACAAAACAGAAACAGGAAATCAGAGTTAATATAAAGTGTTGAATATTATAAAAGAGAGTATGTGTAGGTCAAAAGAAAAGAGTTAATTCAAGTAGAGGATAGAATACAAGTAACTGAGTTTAAAATTCAGATCTTACAAAGATAAAGATGTAGAGCACACTTAGACCCAGTCCCTGCAACCCAGCGACGTGAGAAAGAATAGCCAGAGTGCAGGGCTGAAGAGTCCTGTTGTGCCCTGATAGTCCCTGTTTTATCCCTGGGTGAACAAAGTAGACATGCATTTTAATCTAAAGTGTTCTTGATGTTTCATGTGCTTTGGCCATCAGCTGGTCAAAGAGAATTTCAGAGTGATTCCTTGTCTTATCCCATCCTTAGAGATAAACAAAAGAGAGTTCTCTTTCAGAGGGGAACCTCAACAAGGGGCTTGAAATACTTGAGGAAGCATTTAAGGAGGCACATAACTAGAAGTGAAGTAGTACATTCCATGCAGCAGTGTCCTGCTAAGCGAAGATGGAAAAAGGCTTTGCATGTTTAGGAGAAAGTGAGTACTCCAGCTTGTTTCTAACAGAGTTTGTGGAAGAGAGAAATGGGAAATAACATGGAAAGATTAGATAATGCCAAATCATGCATGACCTTGAATGTCAGAACAAGGATTCTGAACTTTATTTTGTTAACAGTAGTTGTTTTTAAAGACTTGCATTTCTGGGTTGCAAGTCTATAGCAAAACTGGCAGAGGAGGAAAAAGGGAACTTCTTTCTTCCTTCCCTCCTTTACTTTCTTTGCATAAAGTTGTCTAATGTTACACAAATAAGATGACTTGTGTCTCAGCCAACTGAGCTTTGAATCTTGCTTAGAAAGGCAGTTTCATCTCCTTAAACTTACAGCATGAATTGAGTTGATGTCTAGAGGGTCCCCAACAACAAAGAAAGTACCAAATGGGATGGGCAAAAATAGGTTCTTAAAGAGCACTGTGCTGTCACTAAAAGTAAGACTATTTGATAAAAAGTCTCATTTGAGAGATAATCTATACTTTGGAGTTAAGTTGTATAAATTTTATCCCCCAAATTGCATTTATTTCAGGATGTCTCTTTATTAACACCACCCTCATCTACTTTCATCCTCCTACTATTTCTTATCTCTATCAGATTTATCCAAAATTTGTGACTCCAAACTTTGTTGGCTCCTTCTTGTGACAGGAAAAGGAGATTAGCCCTTGGTGATGCCAAATATCAGGGACCCTCATTCAATTCAGCTTGAAAAATCACAAGTCACCATTTTTTCACTGCAATAAGTTTATGGAGAAGTGTTTCTATCCACTCATCTTTTAGCTTTTCAGGATTGAACATATGAAGTTTTCAATTATGATTCATACCAGTAGTGGGATTTTTAGAACATCCCTAAGCACCTTAAATTGGTTTCCTTCTCACCCTCTCCCATCACCTCTTTGCCTACTGAGATTAAGGAATTTATAAAATACAACCTGTTACTGCCAGGAGGGATTACTACTATATATTATCACTCACAGCTCATTAACCTCGAAGCCCTGCTAACTAAGAAAATCCTCTCTAATGAGGTTTCCCTTGACTGCACTAAAGAACAAAAGGTCTAAAAGTTTTCCCTATTACCAATGTTTCTCAAATTATTGCACTGTAATTAAAATGTAACTTTGAGGCCAAAGGAGAAAAAATATGTTTTAAATTTGATTTAAACTCTAAAAAAGACCTTGTAAAAAAACTTCTGCCTTGTCCTTTGATAGCAACTAAACCATATAGGAAACCATTCAGTTTGGGGCAGATGATTTTTCGCAGTATACTTGGATTGTACGTACATCACTCAAGAGAGGTAGACATGGATCCATATCATTCAGACAGAAATACTTTTGTAATATAGAAGGTAAAAGTAAATTTCTCACCTCAGTGATCTAAACAGACTTCTTCTTTTGGTAAAGTAATCCCCTAGATAATAACACAAGTCTACTATCCTTTACAGAGAAAGACCTAGAAACCAGAATTGGGATTAGTAAATTGATGGGTCTTAATGTATTTCTTATTCATATCCCTAGAGTCATGTTATCTTAATGGTTGTATCACTAGAATCTTAAGGAGTAGAGATGTAGATGAAACAAACAGAAGGAGCTGTGTTCCCAGGAGAAATTTATAATCTGGTGAAGTAGCTAGAATTAAGTATCCTCACTTCTGAGCTTTGAGTTTTTAAATGCCCAAAATGCAAATAATAATTA
This sequence comes from Physeter macrocephalus, assembly GCF_002837175.3. Taxonomy (NCBI): domain Eukaryota; kingdom Metazoa; phylum Chordata; class Mammalia; order Artiodactyla; family Physeteridae; genus Physeter; species Physeter macrocephalus. The sequence goes on along the minus strand of NC_041232.1, from coordinate 54,368,520 downwards.
CCTCCTTTAGCTTTCTTGGAAGCCTGATTTATGTGTGTAGCATATCCTCAGAGGAAGAGACTGAAGAGTTAGGGACTCTTAGTCTGGAAAATGAAGGCTGAGAGGAGAATAAAACTACTGCTTCTAATATGGTGAAGGGACCAGCTTGAGGGAATACAACCTTGACCACTGAATCCTGGAAGACTAATTAATAAGCTGAGACTCTCTTGAAACTCAAACAATTTAAATTTAAAACATTAAATATGTCTTACTCCACAAAGGAATAGTAAATACATGACCCTCATTAAGCAAAAATCCTTGCAATTTGAAAAAAGAGAAAACTTCCAAATTTGGGCCATACTCTCATAACAAGGTTCTAAAGGGTACTAAAATATTTAGGACACATCCCTGATCTTAGCATTCAGGTCAAGAAGAAAAACCTATGGACCATCCTATGGTGCAGCAAGAAAATTCTGGGTTATACCCTTGGAACGGCAGAAATGGTCTGTCAAGAGATAGTGCTAAAGCAATACAATGAGAGATGTCTTCACCATGTGCTCATGAGGGGAAAAGGTAAAAATTGAATAAGCAGAAGCCATGCTAAATTCTAATCACTTATACCACTAGCTTCATGCACACAGGTTCTTTAATTAAAATATTTTTTTTCAAAGTACAAATAGGTAATGAAAATTGAAAGTGAAACTTGCCTCCTGTCAAAGAGCTTGCGATTTGTTTCATTTTGTTAAAAAGTGGATTGTGAAACCCAAAACATTCATTCGAGTCCTCGTGTTAGCTCTAATTTATACTAATACAAGAAACTGCTTTGTCTACATTGGGCTAAAATTTCTTTATGCTTTTTTGGAGATAATAATACCTATCTTCCCATATCACCAGATAAATTTAAAACTAAATATAATTAAATATAATTAATCTATACATAATCAAATAAATTTTAAAAGAAAATGCAGTTGATGTAAAACTGACATAGAAATTTTAAAAAACGAAACTAAAACTAAATATAATAAACACTATGGAAGTGCTTTGAAAAGTAAAAGACGCTCTACAAACACTATACAAATGCAAAGTATACCTGTTAGTAACATTATTATCGTATTTCAGAAATTTTCCTTTTGCTCTACTTATGCAGGTATTTTATTAAAAGACAAAAGAAAACAAAACCACAACTACAGCAAGCACAGAGACTTTGTGTGCTCTTCCTATACTTTTAAAAAATTAAGCAAATGTTTATGACTAATTCAGTCTTGGAATTCTAGGAACTGTGAATACCTGAAGCCTACCCTGGGTAAACCTAAGGTTTATGAGGAGAGTCCAAGTAACCCTTTAATTAGAATGAATAGAATAACTTGTTAGCCATAATGTATTCAGAGCTGCCATTTTGCCATTGAGCCCTGGTGCATGATGTAAATACTAGGGATTTGATAGGATGGGGTTTCTCCATCAGAAATGGAACGTGCCTTCACCAAGCCCAGGACTGTATTAGGTACCTAGAGTGATTCTGTAACAGTAATCATGGTCCTTGCCTCATAGCTGTTTCTAATTTTCTATAGAAACAGCCAACCACCCCCAAATGATTAGAATCTGATATAAGAAAGTGTGCAATTGCGTATTAGTCTTTGTAAGATAAATTTTAATGAGTTAGAGAGGAATAAATTTTGAGAAATTATAGACAGCTAAGTAAACTCCAAATGTTTATATTTCCAACTCCTTATTTTCCCTTTTATAGTGAGTTGTGGCAGGAGGCATATGCCCAGCTGGGGTATTTCCAGGCCTCCTTGCATTCAGGGGTAGCCGTGTGACTAGGAGCGGAACGCAGGCATGCCTTCTTCCCAGTCTCTCACACCTACCACCAACTGGCGTTCAGCACGGAGCCCATGAGTCAATAGGAGAAGGTGGAGACAAAAGGTACAAGACTCCTTGGCCTCTGGATCACAGCCCAGAGGAAAGCCACCTGTAGACAAGAAACACCTGCACCAGTCTCCTGCCTAAGTCAGAGATTATCTTTTACCATGTTAATATAGCATATTTTGGAAGTTTATTTGTATAGCAGCAAGATTCCCCTATTTCATTGGTTGTTAAAAACAAAATAAGTTGGACATAATTGTTCATTAAATAGAATTCCCAAGATAAATTATTCCAAAGAGTTAATTTTCACAGAGCAACAAAATATGAGCCAATTTACCAAAATTCAGAGTTTGAGGGAACTATTTCTTCCATAAAATGAAGGTATAACTACAGGGATTAAGAAGATTCAGACAGAAATTAAGAAATGGAGGTCTAGTCCAGAATTTAATTACTTTAACAACTTTTTGAGTAGGGTGTAAAGTAGAAAATTCTCAGTCAGCACAATGGCCCTTGTTCTAAGTACCAGCCAAGGCTCCTTCTGAAGTAAGACTCCAGTGCCCCTCTGAAAGGCTCCTGATTCCTGGAGAGAGGGGTAAGACTGACACTGAATGAAGAGATTAGGGCAAGATCCAATGTTAGCACAGATGTAGGGAAAAAAAAAAAAAGCAAAGCACAAAATCTGAATGATACATTATACAATATCAGGCACAAGGGGTGGGAAGGTAGATTTTGTTTTAGGAACAGTTTTTCCAAGACAATGAGTGCTGCTTCCCCTGAGGAAAAACACTGAAGGGAATAATGATGGTAGGTTTGAGCCCTTTTAGTGCAGGACCCAAGAAGTACCTCACATCTGCCTGTGTCTCACAAAACCAGCTCCATGCTAGCACTGACCCTGAATATCGTATACTTATGGAGCCCTTGCTAGCTCCGGAGAGCTTCTCACTTCTTGATCATAATCAGCCCCAGGAATAGTGTCTGGATTAACAAACTATTGATTAAAAAACAAGCTAGATATACATACATATTTTTACATAATCATACATATGTATGTACATACATTCATATACAGATATGTTGCTTATAATATTTCTTTCAGTTTTAAAACATTTTCTGGCATTTCTCATAAATACAAGGTCATGCTCTTTTGTTGACCAAGTGTACGATACAACACACACATTATTAACTGAGCATATTTAGTCTCCAGAAAGCTGCTATAACTTGGTATTACGTGTTTACCAGTTAGAACAGATTGTTGTTATTTTTCTCTGTGGTAAATATTTGCTCCATGGCACAAAAACTGTGAAAGCAAATGCTGGGGAAAACCACAAAGTACTCTATGAATTTGTACAGTTGCCCAAGGAGGACGCAGGTATTTCAGGCTTTATGTGTAACGATGCTGAGCTAGTCTCAGGAGAACAAATTATTCATGGGGATCTCAAATTCACCCAGCCTAGATGCCATAAATGGTTTGATTCTTTCAGCTCCCTGGAAAGTGGAGGATGGGGTGCTTTCACCGAGGGGGGAATACAATATTCTCAAACAAAATGGTATTGATGCTCTTTCTGATACACACACACACACACACACACACACACACACACACAAACAAACATACAATTACAGTCTCTTTTCTTTTCGTAATTTTTCCATTAAAAAGGCAGGAGAAATCATAAACATCTGTGAAGGAGGCAACTGCTCAATGACGTGAAAACCTTAAAATATAATTTTACTTTCATTTTAATCGACACATGCTCCATTCTTTTCTACACATCTTAACCTTTTTTAGTGTTGGTATCTTCTAAAATGGCAATAATATAGACATCTGCCCCCACCCCTATCAGTGTACCTCACAGCATTGTTGTAACTTTGAAATGAGATAAGACAGGTACAAACCTTTGTCAGTTTTTACTCTTAGAATTGGGTTACATGACTGACTACTCTTGCTCAGGCAGAGAATATGGACTGCAACAAATCAAGATGTAAAGTCTCAGTTATTGATTTTATGGAAATGAAACCATGTAAATGTACATGAAGGAAATAAAATTATTTAATGAATAAAATATCTCAAAACTTAATGGCTTAAAAGAACATTACATGTATTACTTCTATTATTGTGGGGCAGGAGTCCAGGAAATGATTAGTTGAATCCTTTGCTTCAGGGTCTTTCACAAAACTGTTATCGGGGGTTGGGGTCTCATCTGCAGATCACCTGCAGAAAGATCTACTCCCAAGCTCACTGACCTGGTTGTTAGGAAGATTCAGGTCTTTGTAGACTATTGGACTCAGGGCTGCAGTTCATTGCTGGCTATTGGCTAGAGGTTGCCCTCAGTTCCTTGCCATGTGGGCCTTTACAACATGACAGCTTGTTTTATCAAAGCCAGCAAGACAGAAAGTCTACCAGCAGAATGGAAGTCCCAATCTTATATAGCTGAATCACATAAGTAGCATCACATCACTTTTACCACATTCTATTCATTAGAAGCAAGTAACCATGTCTATCCCACACTCAAGGGTGGAGAATTGCACAGGACATAAATACCCAGAATCAGGGATCATTTGAACCATCTCAGAAGCCACCTGTGACAAATAGCATAATAATATGATAAAATCACAATCATAATACCATGTTTTTCTTTCTAAAATTCACTTACTGCTAGAATTAAGCAAATTTAATGTTACATTTCTTGTCTAACCAATGCAAATTTGGAACTATGATTTTTTTTCTATGTTCAAATTATGAACTCATAGTCTATACATAAAATTAAATCAGCAAATCATTATAATGCATTCACTAGCAAAGAGCCACAGTGCTAGAGGCTATAGAGAAGTCTAGCATGTAAGGCAGTGTTCCCACCCTCATCAAATTATAACTGAGAAGGAAATGGAATTTTATATATTTTAAAAATTAAATAATACTATAATATGTTTATAAATCCTAAGCCTCTTCAAGGTAAGTTGAACAAAAAAGCAACAGAGATATTAAATGCTGTGATTTCCGGGGGTAGAATAATAGGGTAGAATAGTCTATGAAACTCCTTGGAAGGGAGAGGATTATATGGCTAGATTATCAGACTATTTTGTATTTTAAAACAAGAAGACAGAGAATATACCAAATGAGATATGATATGTATACAAAAGCAGCCAGGATGAAAATGTGCACAGTACCTTATGGAAAAAAGTGGAAGGACCATTTTAACTCCATCAGAGGGGCAATGCAATGGGGTAGTGGAGAGTAAGAGAAAGTTAGCACAAGTCCAGATTGTGGAATATCTTAGAAATAAAACTACAGAATTTGGCCTTAGGTCTTTCAACATTGTGGAACTACTAAATGTGTTGAGATATTAGATGTCAAGGTAAATTTTAGGTAGCTTGAATAGATAGTACTCTGAAGGATGAATAGTTATTTGCATCAGAATAAAGAAGATTTATCTGTAAGTACAGGCATAGCGTAGTGTTAAGAAAGATGATTTTTGGTGTCAGGTTGACTTGAGCGTAAAATGTGGCTATGCCGTTTAGTGGCTGTGTGATCTTGAAAGTATATATAATCTGTATAATAAGCCTTACTTTTCTCTTCTGCAAAATGGGGAACAATAGTTGTATCTACCTTTTATTATATCATATAGTAAACAAAAAGATGGATTCGAGGATCTTAGTAAAATATGTGAACTAAGTAAGTTCTTAATAATTGTCACTACTTATCACCGTCCTCCTCCTCATTATTATTAATATCATTTTAAAGAGTTAAGCAGAATTAAACACTAAGGAGGTAGACAACTAAAGAATTATACATTAGGCAGACAAAATTCAGTTTTCTATATGTGAGAACTCAAGCATTAATAACCTAAATAGAAACTAAAAGATGACACTCACACCTGACTTTTTTAAGTGGAAAGAATGTGTACACAGTGCCAGGTGGAACTTGGTTTAAGTTCTAGCTCTGCTGATTATCAGCTGTGTGACCCTGGTCAGGCTGTCTCGCCCATCTCAGTTCCTTCTAGGGCATTATTTTGTTTTCCCCAGTTCACAGGAGTTAAAGAGGCCTCACTACACTAAGTAAAATGTTGTTAGTAGAAATTAGGAGAGTGAACTATTTGAATTTGAGATAAATCTGAATCTTTCTCAAAATCAGTGGAAGCGTATATCTCTTGATGAATTCAGATGCTGTTACATAAGTAAATATTCATTGTTTATGGATTGAGATTGTGACCATATCTTGTTTTGTTTACTTACATATGTTTTGTTTTGTTTTCTTTCTCTTTTCCTTTTCCTAGTAGTGTGGTTTAACCCAAAGCTCAAAGTGTTTCAAGCCAGATAGATCATGTTATTTCTCTGACAGTTTTCTTCTTGCTCTTATGTACTTTGAAATGTACCTTTAGGAATAGGAGCTAAGAAGAGGCAGTTTGTTGAGAATGAAAGTGGGTAAGAAGAGCAAATAGGATGGTTTCCCTTGATTATAAAGTTACCATCTCAGGATGCTTGGTGTAAGTAGATTTTGGCTTTAGGTGTGCTTTTGTAAACCAGTGTAGTTGACTGGGTTTCAAATTTTGAAGTGCACTGTTAGCCAGAAATATAATAAAAAAGTGTTAACCATGGTCAGCAGCATTATTGAAAATATAGCCACCCTTGTGGCACTTCCTTCAGCCTATATGTCGTAGAAACAAGGGTCAGACTTTGAAAGCTTTATGGAATGTGGAATTGCTTTTACTATAATTTGACACAAAAAGGAGGTTTTCAAATGGCATTTCTGTTATAGTTAATTTGGGTAGATATTAAAGAACAGACAATAAAATGCTTTTGCTTCACCATCTTTGATACGTGATTGAATTTCTAAATCACTATACTGGATCCATTAAATAATAATTATGATGTTCAATACAGTAATTAATGAGAAATATTTTTATTTAAGTTTAATATTCCAATGGAAATAGTTTTCCAGATCCAAGTGACAAGGTTAGTCTTCCTTCAGCCCTATGTTCTTAGGAAAACTGAAAATAAGTTCCTGCATAAAGTTTATCCCGTCACTGTTTGTCAACCACCTGGAAGGTGAGAGTATCTTGTGACATATCAGGGGAAAGAAAGTTGCCAAGACTACTAGAAGAAAATATTTAAACTGAGTGTTTACCAAGTACCTCAGCATAAGTATGTGGCAGAAATCTCAATAAAACTTGTTAACTAGAATTTCACAGGCCCATACAGGGAAGTTAAATAGGGAAAATCTGTACTCTTTTTTTTCTTTTTTTAATTTAGTTTATTCAAGTATAATTGATTTACAATGTTGTATTAATTTCTGCTGTAAAGCAAAGTGATTCAGTTATTCATATATATATATAATATACATTTTTTTCATATTCTTTTCCATTATGGTTTATCACAGGATATTGAATATAGTTCCCTGTGGTAATCAGTAGGACTTTGTTGTTTATCCATCCTATATATACTTGTTTTCATCTGCTAATCCCAAACTCCCAATCCATCCTTCTCCCCCACCACCCTCCTCCTTAGCAACCACAAGTCTGTTCTCTATGTCTGTGAGTCTGTTTCATAGATAAGTTCATTTGTGTCATATTTTAGATTCCAAATATAAGTGGAGAATCTGTACTCTTGATGTGCGAACTTCAAGTCAGTTTGTCTCTGCTGTAGCTTTCTCCATCACTTTCTTGATTATGTTTCTGAACCGATTCTGTGAGCCTATCCAATTCCTTCTCATGTCTAAATTAGTCTTCTTACCTTTATTTCTATTTACTATAAAATTTTTACTCAAGATTATATTTACTGTGCTTTCTACTTGTGCCAGGAACCTGAACTAAACAATTGTCTATTTGGTTTACCATTTGGTACTGGTTTTTCTTATCCTTAACTGTTCCCCAATGTCTGAGAGTCATGTTGTTAGCTATTACAAGAAAGGAAAAAATGTGAATAATTCCAGGCACAAGAAACAACAGGAGGCAATACATGGATGGTTGGATAAGATGATGTAACCGAGAGGTAAATTCACTTGGTTTGAGATGAATAAGACAGAAATATGTTGAATGATTTGTATTACCCCTCACTATCTCCACATTATAATGATATATTGTGATGGTTTGATTTAGCTTAGAATAGTTGGGCTGACTTACTTTTCTTGAATTTGTTCAGAGGTTGGAAGTACATCACAATATTCTTTTCATAAATGGTTAAGATACAAACTCATTGCACTACTTTTTTTTGTACTAAAAATGTCATGTTGATATTATCTGGGTCCTATTTTCCAACCTGTCCTTTTAAAATTGTTTGATACGATGTCAATTGAAAATTCCAAAGTGACTTTGGTGGCTATTTGCTATCTGGATATCCCATGGACATCTTTGCCAATAGGAAAAAATTTTTTCAGGAAGCTAAGGTTAGAACCTCAATCCTGTTGGAAATATTTGGAAATACCTTAAGATAATTCTAAAGATCAAGGATTGATGAATCAGGAACAATTTCAGGACAACCTACCTATGGAAATAGAAATTCTGAACTAAGAAGAAAGCATTCTGTTTACGCCACTGGATAAAAGTATGCTATCAAAAAAGGCGGACTTTTAAAACTTTTTAAAGAAATGTCTTGAAATCAGCAGATAAAAGGCTTTTTTAAAGAAGTAAGTATTATTGTTTTCCACCAACATTAATGTTTGTGGGAAATTTATTGCAAAACTAAGGACAATATCTCCTTTCCCTGAATTAACAAGTCTCATTGATTCCTTCCATTTCGTCAGTGTATACAGAATCAAATGGAAACGTTTACAGCAGTCTGCTCTATATTTTAAACCATTTTTTCACCTTTTTCATCTGATTGACAAATATATTGATTTCAAGTCACTGTCAGCAGATACTGTCCACAAAATGCAAGGATTAGTTCTATGCCTGAGAGCACCCTCAACCCAAGTCCAGAGAAGAATTCATCAAGGTCTTCCACTATTCCGGGTTTACAATACACATTAGTTTAAGAGAATTTTCAGTTCTTAAAGAATTGCTTGAACATGTATTAGAATGGTCAGCAAACTTTCCTGTAAAGGGCCAGATAGTAAATATGCAAATATGGCATTATGGACCATATAGCTTAGTCCCGACTACTCCACTCTGCTGTAGTAACACAAAGGCAGCCATCAACCACAGGTAAAAAATGAGCATGTTCTTGTTCCAAAAAACAAACAAAAAAAAAACTTTATAGACACTGAAATTTGAACTTCATAAAATTCTCAAGCATCATGAAATATTATTTTTCGTTTTTTTTTTAACCACCTAAGCATGTAAAAAATATTATTAGCCTGTGGTTGTTTAAAAACAATCAGGGGCTTCCCTGGTGGTGCAGTGGTTGAGAGTCCGCCTGCTGATGCAGGGGACGCGGGTTCGTGCCCCGGTCCGGGAAGATCCTACATGCTGCGGAGCGGCTAGGCCGCTGAGCCATGGACGCTGAGCCTGCATGTCCAGAGCCTGTGCTCCACAACGGGAGAGGACACAACAGTGAGAAGCCCCCATACCACAAAAAACAAAAATAAACAAAAAAAAACAAAACAGGTTTCACTTGTGGGCCATAGTTTGCCACTCCCTTATGTGTTCTAATGTGATATATTAAAATTTTCTTGCTCTAGCGCCTATGGCAGCTTTAAAAATTTAACCAGTTTGGGTACATTACATAATAAAAAACGAGAAGTATGACTGTGCACAAAAGTAATGTGTATAGGTAGAAATGAAGGTATGACTCAGAACCCTCAAGAGGCTGAATTTGTTACCTCACTCAGTCTTCCATCTCTAGACAAGTCCTGTTACCCAAGGATTATATAGTCTTCTTCCAAAGACCATTGTCTTAGTGGTTCACCAGAGAGAGAAGAACTCCCTTAGGTTCCAGAAGAAGGAAAATTTGTATGGTATAATGTGAAGAATATCTCTCTTGGCTTTAGTCTTGCTTCAAAAAGTAAGACATACCCTTTGCTCTCCATCAGGGTTCTTTTTTTGGGTTCAAACTAATGTCATTCCCTTCAGTTGAGTATTTTGTAAAATGAACATATTGCTTAGTTTTCTTCTTATAAAATCTGTATTTTATGAGTAAGTACTCATCAAGGTGACCTTCTTTTGAATTCCTATAGATTTTGTCATTTATAGTCTATATTATTTATTTGACAAACTGCCTGGTATTGCCACACTGTAATAAGGATAACACAAATGAACATGCCTAACACAAGGTTGGTCACTCAGCAAATGCTCAACAAATGTATCTTAATTTTTATCCTGACAGCAGTGTATCCCAAGTATTCAACAGTGTGTATTTAGCATACCTTAAGGTATTTCTAATGTTGATGACAATGAAAGAAACATTCCAAATTCTTTAATGTAAACAATTCAATTGTGTGCTTGTGTGTGTTGTGTGTATGTTTTGTTAGAGGAAAGACATAACATAAAACAGTCTGGTGGAGCAGTGACCCTTCCTTTCCATGCCTATTATTGTCCAATGAGAACAATCCTTAAAAGGGAATTTGACATATATTTATTTTAGGGTCAGTTTAGCCGTTTTTTTTTTTGTTTTTTTTTTTCTCTAGTCCCAATCTCATAGCCTGAATGAAATAAACATAAAACAGTTTATTCTGATCCTTGACAATGTTATACTATAGATTAAAATGGAGTAATCCATAGAAGACTAGAAAAAAATTAACAAAAAAAGATTTTCTGTATCAAATAGAGAATTTTTTTGAGTTGAGGTTTATTTCACAGGTTTTCTGTCAGTGTTTCTACATTTCTGTGGCTGCTCTTTGCTTTTATTCTACAAATAGGACAGAGTTCAGAGAAGGTCATAGTCTTGCTTTTTGCCCAGTCTAAGTATATTTCTGGATTATAGTGGGTCAAGAATCCTACACAGTTTCTAGATTTGATAAACTAAAGTTCAAGACAAAAAAGAAACAAATAACATCTGAAAATAAAGTTTTGGTCAGGCAAATTATTTTTTTACAAGGCAAAAAATATGATTCTCTGCTTTACAATTTTTTTCTTGGCTACATAGTTATCAGGCTCAAATATGAGAAGAAACAGAGAGTAAATGTTAATGGAGCCTTATTAGAAGACATTAGAAATGAAAAGATATATGCTTTTTTAGTATACTGCAAATGCAAATGTTGTGAAATCTGTAAAGAGTTGGAGGAAATTGAAAAATTTATCCTGCCATCTTTTAGGGAATAAATATGGGTAAATTAAGAAAACCAATTAAGATATAAAAACAGCAGGCTTGATGGTTTCAAGGCAAGAGATAGCAGATAAACGTTTCAGGGAGAGACAGAAAGATCTCTTGGCTTGCAACAAAGAATAGCATATGAAGTTTGTTAGCTTTAGCAGAAACTAATAGGAAGTGAAAGCAAAAAAAATGAAATGATCAGAGAAAATGAACATGGACCTTCAGAATAGCTCCCTACTCTTGGGAAAATTTTCCTGTAGTTAATGGACAGCTACAAAGAGAAAGATACAAAGAACAAAAGTTGTATTAAGGATAAATGTTTTGACAAACATCCAAGAATCAAATAAAATAGAAACATCCAAGTGTACCACCTAGGAGTTATGTTTCTTTTCCTCAAAAACATATCAATCTTTTGAAAAAACAGAAAACAAAGAATGAAAATATGTTCCAAGTCTTCTCCAATAAACAATATGTAAATGTATAACCCAGATCACCACCTATATTTATAGGTTTGTGGCTGATTGTACAAGCTAAATCAATCCAATTTGAAAAGCCTGTGCTAGAAATCATATTGTTATTTGAACATTCCCCGTGGTAGATTAAAGATAGCCATGCATTATTTGATACTGCTCCCATTGAGAAATGGAGTGTCTGTGGTTTTGAATCTGGGCAGTTTCTGTGACTGTTTCACCAAGAGAATACAGAGAAGTGATGTTGTGCCAGTTTCTGGGTCTGGTCTTTAAGTAACAGATAGCTTCAATTTCCTGTTCCTCTATCTTAGAGTCCTGAGCCACCAAGTGAAAAACCCAACTACTCAGTTGAACAGAATACTGAGAAAAGCCCTGAGATTCCATGCAGGAGAGAGGCTCATATCAGCCAATTTTCCAGCCATCCCCACTCTGGTGCTAAGCCTGGCTGTCTGCTTAACATCAGCTGAGCCTTGGACATGTTCCTGAGGCACAGAATGATAAGATGAAATAAAATCATTATTTGAAGTCATCATGTTTTGGTGTTACTTCAGCAATAGACAACTAAAACAAACTTTGTTTCTGGAAACGGAGTGCCACTGTACACAAATCTAAACTACGTGCACTGCAGGATTGAGAAAAGACCACTTCCCTTTAGGAAGTGGTCAAAAGATTGTCATCGCAATGGCGTATGGCAACATGGGAAACAGAGAGCCCTGATGAAGTCATGGATGGATTTCACTGTATATTTCACTGGATAGATTTTCAAGAAGGGATATAGAAATTGCCAACTGAATTTTTCCAGCTGCCTAAGATAAAATATGAGAAAAGAATTTAAGTACTCATTAAGTTATTGAGCAGAATTTAGAGGAAATATAAAGAACCCAAGAGTTGAAGGGTTGGAAAGAGAAATGTTTCTCATTTCTGGTCTCTACCAGAAAATAGATTCTCAAAGTAAGAAATGGCTTTAGGCAAATACCAAATACAGTGGACTATCAGAATAGAATGGCCTAATGCTAAATGTTTCCATGACTTGACTGTAAAACCTTATTGTTTTAAACCTCAGAAAGATTTAAGGGTATGACTAATAGGGTGTCTAATATTCTTAAGAGCATGTTTTGTAATTAAGCAATAGGGTTTCTAAGAATATTAAAGGAGTTGTTCCACTGTAGCCTTATTGGGGCCCAAAATAGCCTATCTTGATAATATTAGCTTTGAATAGATTTTATTTGATTCACAGAGACTCTCCTAATTTTTTAAAAGCTAGCATGGACTGAAAAGTACAGAAATAGGATGAAATGAAAAAAAAAAAATCTTTTGAGCGCCTAATTCTCTACAACAAAAGAAACTTAAGAAAACCACTTAGCTGCAAAAATGGAATATTTCTGATGGAAAGTAAAGGGTGATTCAGAATGAAAAGCCAAAAGCCATGGTGAATCATTTCCAGGGAATAAGACTGAGAACTAATCAATGAACTGACAGCATGTACCTAGCTATGATTCAAAAATGCTGTAAGCCAATGACTTTTATGTAGATCCAAATATTTCCTTTACTCAATGGAAGGGTCTACTGTAGCTATCCTCTCTCACATGATATGTTATGCATGTAAAGTCAGATAACTTTTCTTTAAAATCATGAGACTTGGAGTACAACTGCTATGCTGCATGGAAGCTCCAGCAGCCCCTTGGCGAAGCTCTTTTGTAGAAGAACAAAGACCATCAGTCTAGATCTCAGCTGACAGCCAACACCAACTTTCTAGGCATGCATGTAAACCATTTGGAAATTGATACTTCATCCTCAGTCAAACTGCCCAGCTGATGTCCTGTAAAGCAGAGATGAGCCATCTCCACTGAACCCTGCCCAAATATAAGATTCATTAATAAAACAAAGTACTGGCATAATATTAAGCCATTGAGTTTGTCATATAACAATAAATAACCTGCAGAGTTTTCTTTTTTTGTTTGTTTGTTTGTTTGTTTTTCTTTTTTTAACATCTTTATTGGAGTATAACTGTTTTACAAAAGTGTGTTAGTTTCTCCTTTACAACAAAGTGAATCAGTTATACATATACATATGTTCCCATATCTCTTCCCTCTTGCGTCTCCCTCCCTCCCACCCTCCCTATCCCACCCCTCTCATGGTCACAAAGCACAGAGGTGATCTCCCTGTGCTATGCGGCAGCTTCCCACTAGCTATCTAATTTACATTTGGTAGTGCATATATGTCCCTGCCACTCTCTCACTTCGTCACAGCTTACCCTTCCCCCTCCCCATGTCCTCAAGTCCATGCTCTAGTAGGTCTGTGTTTTATTCCCGTCCTACCACTAATCTCTTCATAACATTTTTTTTCTTAGATTCCATATATATGTGTTAGCATA